>NC_046660.1:38590151-38682740 GCF_010883055.1 Belonocnema kinseyi | reverse complement strand
ACTTTTGAATATTTTATAAAATGATTCGAATTTTTCCCAACATTTTGTAATCACGCAAAACAAAATTTTGCTTTAAAATTTTCGACATTCGATTTGAAAAGAAAATTTTGAAAAGAGAATTGCATTCGAAAAATAAGAATTATATTGAACTCGATTTTATTTGATAATTTATATCCGGAAGACCAAATACACGTAGAATGAATGGGTAGCCCCGTAAGTTCTGTGTACTGCATCCCACATTTAAAGTCTTATTTACTCAGAGGAGATTTTTCTACTCGGTAGGATCTAATCCCTCGATATATGAGGCTAATTTGTAACTTGAAATCTCTCATAAAATAACCTTCCCTTGTAAGTTAGAATTAAGTCTTGCAAAATGACAGTTGATCCCCATACACAATGTTTGATCAAAATCTGCTGGGTATTAAAATTATTTATTGCATAATGGCCAACCGTTAAAATCTATTTTTAGAGTTTAGATCCTTCCACGAAAATTTTCAATATAATACTATTGGTGACTATTTTATTCTTCAATTTTTATTTTCGAATTCACAAAATTTGATGAAAGGGATGACTGAAAATGCCCGAAAAATAAAATTTCCGACAATGTAAAATTCCCAACAAATAACATTCCCGTATTGGAAAATACCAGAATAATAAAATAGTATATATATTTAATATATTTAAAATAATTTATATATTTAATATATTTAAAATAATTTATTTCCCAAACAGTTTATAATATTACCGAATTTGAAAATTTCCGAACAATAAAATTCCCGACAAAAAATTGCCGAATTATAAAATAAACTGACTAGAAAATTCTAAGGGCTTTTTTGACATATTTAACCCCCTCCCTCCCTACCATTTTCATTGTAAAACTTTTTAATAGATTCAATAATTTTGAAATAAATCAAGGAAAACACGATTTTTCGTGTTTTCCAAGTAATTCCGGCAGAATTCCGCGGGAATTTTTTTCAAATAAATTTTATACGGCTATTTTTAAGGTAAAATGGAGAGGAATAGTATAGCACAAAGAAAGAAGCAAAACGAGCCACATTTAAATTGTCAGAATTCATTCATTCTTAATTTAAGATTTAAAAAAATTTTTTATATAAAATTTGTATTCTAAATAATAGTTTATTGCTTGAGGAAAACATGATGTATGTATAAAATTCGTTTCCCGAGTGCTTTTGATTTCTAAAATTTATACAAATATGGATCCAGGTTAATTAAATCACAAAGTTTGGAAAATTTAAATTCCCTTCTTTCAGGGTGAAAATAACTTTTCTGCACTAAAATTTTAAACTCAAACTAACTCCTTAAATTCAAACTAGCTCCTCGCGGTGGAATAACCATTATAATAATGAGGTTCCTACTCAGAGGAAAAAATTTAATGACTAAAAGTTACGGGAATATAAATTGTAACTTTGTATATGTCTGTATAATTTACACGTTACTACATATATAATTAAACAGTCCAGGACGATTAAAAACAAGTTTACAGATCTTCTATTGTACTGTTGTCTTTTTATTGATTTTTTGTTTTTGTTATTTTTGTAGAAAAGAAGAATGACAATTTTTTAACTCATTTTTAATAAAAATAACCAGTTTTCTTACTTGTATCACATTTTGTAATTATCATACCGTATTTCAAATTCTTATAGAAAAATGTATATGCGTATACGAATTGAATAAATACATTTTCAAGGCATTTACGAAATGAAAATGACAAAAAATCATTCAAAAACGAAATCCAAAACATTTTTGATTAATTAATAATTAATAAATTTTATAATTTTTTCAAAATTTAAGTCAAATAACGGATGATTCGTATTGCTAACTCAAACATTTTTAAGTTAAAATCTGGTAAGAAAAATCGAAAAATGATCCTCATCTGTGATTGATTTTTTTTATTTATAGCAAGAGATGACTTAGAAATGTCAGGACCTACATTTAATAAAGTTTTAAGAAAAGAAAAAATGGTTTGATTTTTTGACGTCTATAAGAAATCGAAAATTATTACTTTTTTGCAGCAGTTGGAACTTTTCACCTAGAAATGGCCACTTAGCGCATTTGGAGCTAGGAAAAGCAGTTTATTTATAATTATTATAATTAGATAACGGTTTTACTGAATAATAGGAAATTAAAACAAAACTTGTGAAATATTTATTGGTTCTTTAATTATCATAAAAAAATGTGGAAGCTTGTTCAAGACGAAAATCCAGCAGTCAAGTGGCGACCGCAGTCTTTAATCTCATATTGATCAAGTGTTAAGAAATGATAGATGCTCAACTGTCCTTCGAGAGACCGATTTTTGTCTTTGGTACGTTTCCACATTTTTTGTGATAATTTGAAAACCATTAACTATTTTGTTACCACATTTTTTATGATAATTTGGGAACCAGTAAATATTTTATTATATTAATAATCTACCTTGGCGAATAACGATTGATGATTGACAAATGATTATTGACTATTGACAATTGTTTATTAATAATTGACGATTGTCTATTGACGATTGACAATTCTCAATTGATGGTTCAGGAATGCCAATTACAAATTGATGAGTGACGATTGTCAATTGGCTATTGAGAATATTCTATTGACAACTGATGATTGGCTATAAACAATTGTCTATTGAGAATGTCCTATTGACAATATTGACAATTGACGATTCTCAATTGATGATTCAGGAATACCGATTAAAAATTGATGAATGACGATTGTCAATTGGCTATTGAGAATATTCTATTGACAACTGATGAGTGACTATAAACTAATGTCTATTGAGAATGTACTATTGACAATATTGACAATTGACGATTCTCAATTGATGGTTCAGTAATGCCGATTGTAAATTGACGATTGAGACTATTCTATTGACGACTGGTGATTGACTTTAAATAATTCACTATTGAAAATATCCTAGTGATAATTGAAAAATGACTATTAAAAATTGAATATTCAGAATGTCTTATTAGCAATTGTCGATTAAATATTAACAATTGACTATTAAGAATGCCCTATTCACAACTGACAACTGACGATTGACAAATGATTATTGAGAATATCCTATTGACAATTGACGATTGACTATTAACAATTGACTATTGATGATTCCCTATTGACAATTGACAAGTAACGATTCTCAATTGATGGTTCAGGATTGTTGATTGACAATAGACAATTGACATTTGACAATTGACAATTGACGATTAACGATTGACAATATTGACGATCGACAATTGACGATTAACGGTTCAGGGATTGACAAATGACTATTGAGAATATCCCATTGACAATTCACGATTGACTATTAGCAATTGACTATTGAGAATGTCCTGTTGACAATAGGCAATTCTCAATTAACAGTTCAGGATTTCCGATTGACAATTGACAATTGACTATGGAATTATGGACAATTGACTATTGACAATATCATATTGAAAATTAAAAAAAGACTCTAAGCAATTGAATATTGAGAATGTCTTTTTTGCAATTGACACTTAACTATTAACAATTGACTGTTAAGAATGCATTTTTGACAACTGACAATTGACGATTGACAAATGATTATTGAGAATATCCTATTGACAATTGACTATTGACTATTAACAATTGACTATTGATAATCCCCTATTGACAATTGACAATTAACGATTCTTAATTGACAGTTCAAGATTGCTGATTTATAATTGACAATTGACATATGACAATTGACAATTAACGACTGACGATTGACAATTGACTATTGACGATTGACAAATGACTATTGAGAATATGCCACTGACAATTTACGATTGACTATTAACAATTGACTAATGAGAATGTCCTATTGAGAATTGAATATTCTCAATCGACGGTTCAGGGTTGCCGATTGACAATTGATGATTGACAATTGTCGATTGACAAATAAACATTAAGAATATCCCATTGACAATTTACAATTGGCGTTTGACGTTTGGCGATTGACAATTAACGATTGATGATTGACAATGGACTTTTGACGATATTCGATTGAATATTGATAATATCCTATTGACTATTAGCCATATCCTCTTGACAATTGACTATTGACAATTGAGACTGAAATGGATGATGAACGATTCAAGATTCATGATTTATGACATTCACGATTGATGATTGATAATATCCTATTGACTATTGACAATGTCCTTTTGACTTATGACAATTGAGGATTAAAGATGGATGATTGTCGATTTACGATTCACGATTAACGATTGACGATTCATAATTAATGGTTGACGATTGACAATTAACGGTTCAGGATTGCTGCTGGCCAATTGACGATTGACAATTAACGGTTCAGAATTGCTGATGACCAATTGACGATTGACAATAAATGATTGGTGGTTGACAATTGACGATTTTAAATATACTCTATTCACAATTAACAATTGGCGATTGAGAATTTAAGATTGACGGTTGACGCTGTATGATTGATGACTGAGAAATATTGATTGATGACTAACAGTTAACGATTGACTATTGACAATTAACACTTGACTATTGAGAATAAACTATTGAAAATTGAAAACTGACGACTCAAAATTGATGATTGTCGATTTATAATTAATAATTGATAAACAACATTTGACACTTGACGATTGACAATTGACAATTGAAATTCTAAAAGTCAATTTTTCGCAGACTTATTAAATTTCTGAGACAAGCCTATTTTCAATCGGATTTTCATAAGTAGGCGCCCAATTGTGACCCATAGTGTAAAAAAACAAGAACTCTCAATAGCCTAAAGAGATCAAAAACTCAAATAAATTTTTTTCTACTTGCTTCTTATAACTATAATAGAACTCCTCTAAATGATCGTCCCAATAATTTTATGATTTATTTCTAGCTATAAAAAAAACATTTATTTCAACTTGATGAACATTTTTCAATTTTTTTCAGACTTTACCTAAAAAAATGTATGAAGCAACACTTTGAATTACCCGATCATGTTCTATTAGGGGTAAAACTTCTTTATTTGGCTTATATTTTTAAGAAATCAAAAAGCTTTTAAAAAAGGCCTTTTTGAACTACCCTAATCTGCGTGTTCAAATTCGAAAATCATTTTTTTTTTTTTCCTTATAAAATGAAACACCCTAGTACCTAGTATATACCTATAGGTATAATATGTCCCCTTTAAAGGGAGAACTGCCGCTTTGCCACTTATTAAACAGATCCGCCCTTCAGCTTCATTCAAGGTTTCTAATTTTCCCTACTTTTGGAATATGTCCTGCACCCTCCGTAATTTCGGTATTTATGGGATCACGATAGAGATGGGTTTTCGATAGATCGAATTCAGCTGCTGTGCCATTGACAGACACGAGCCACCAGCGCTAAGCTGCTTATACTAAGGCGCGATTTTTGCGCTTTTTTGGATATTCTCAATTGTCCTATGTTTAAGCTGAAGATCTGCAAAACGGGGATTGAATGCAGTTTACGAAAAACCAAGTTATAATGAAACGCAAAAGAGCATAATATGGGAAAAATAGCTCTTTCGTTTGCGAACCTCTTTGTTAATTGAGATTTTCATACCACCTGTATAGGGCGCGACAATAAAACCAAATTTTGGAAATTAAAATTGTAACTATATGAAAAAAAATACAATTTAAAATTTACGGGAATTACGAAAGAATTGTTTCAGGTACTTAAGGCTTTTCTGCTAGTAAAAGTATATTGAAAAAAATTTCGTGTGTCTGGATAATCATAAAAATAAGCACAGTAATTGTTGGATAAATTGAATTTTGTGTTTTTTTTTTTGTACTGTATTTTCACCTAGAAAAATCTCAGATGCCTGGAAAAATTCTTTCACCATTCCTGTATATTTTAAATTTGATTTTTGAAAACATAGCTCCATTCAACACAAGTCATCGCGCAAAGAAAGTTTGTCAACAAAACTTGACTTAAAGCTTTCATCTGTCAGTGTTTTCTAGATATAAAAAAAATACAAATGAAAATAAAACTACGGATCACAGAAATTTTGGGTCATTGAAATATTATACATGATATTGTATAAAAAATTGCAAAAAGTGTACATTAATGTTCAAATTAAAAGGACTAATCCACATTTTTAAGATTTATATGAGGGACAAAAAAGTTCTTAACATTTTATTTATTCGTAATTAATTTTTGTTAATTCTTTTTTTTTTCATTTATGCTTTAATCCCGCAAAAAATACATGTGAAAAATATTTGACAAAATCATGAGTATTGATATTTTATTTATTTATGTTCAAAATAATTAATGTTTTGAAATCTGAAAAAGCCAAGTACGAGTAGTAAAAAATTTACGAGTAGTCTAATTAATTAGTTTAATAAATAATTTAATTTCTTTAAGCGAGTAAAAAAAACATTTTACAGACCAGTAATGTAATTATTTATTATTATTATTGTTTTTTTATTCTCAAAATTATGTTCTTCTGCAATATAAATTTTTTTATGACACATGAAAAATTATTGAATAAACTACTTCAATGAACTCATTCCTTTTATTAAAAAACACTTCTATTTTATCAGAATCAAAACAAATTGAATGTGACACGTATTTTTTTCAAACATACTGAATAACCTATCACTCGTCTCAGTATAACTGACATCACATCATTAATAAAAGCTCCCATTCCGGCAGGTTTTTTACCCAGATTTTAAATTAAATTTAGACACATGTAAAACACATGTATTCATTTCATATACAAATTCTCTATTCGTACTAGGCTATTTTTTTGTGATTTTACAACTTCGATTAACTTTAGCAAAAGGAAATAAGATTACCTTTTTCGGATCAATACTAACGATTTCACATATAGAAAAAAAATTTCACAACGTTGGCATCTAATTGTACTATAGAGTCGATTTTTTCTTTAGAATTTTTTGTTTAATTTTGGGGTCAATGGAGTTCTCCAAGTTTAGAAAAAATATTTTCTTAGCTAACAGATTAATTAATATGAACAATGTTCTCCAAAAAATTGATAGAAAAATCGATATAAGTTCTTTGATTTTTTTTTAATTCAATTATATTTGATTTTTTATTGTTTATTTATTTTTATTTGGATTTTTTATTTCATTTTATTATTTTTTAATTTTTCTGTGCAGTTTTTTTTAATATAGTTTTTTATTTTTATTTTTTACATGATATTGACCGTCTAGCGAGCAGCTTTTGTCAAATAGGACACTTGCCCAGAATTTGGAAACTACATTTTTTATTTTATTTTTAACCCTTGGATAATATGTATTGAAAAAACTCAAAAAACAGTACACTGTTATTATTTTATATGAAAATATGCCATCTATGTGCATACAAGCGTTTAGACAGACAATTTTTGTCAAATATCTTCTTTTTGATAATAGCATTTTTTATAAACATACTTTCGATAATTAACATCTCACCCTTTGATATTTATAAATTTTGTCTGTAAGATAAATCAGCAATATAGAGGAGACCACCTTACAGTAGATAATCATTAATATAAAATACTTATGGATGTAAAATCATTAATTTAGTGTAATTAATAATTAAGACACGATACGTGATAATACTTTAAAATTAAAATTGATGATAGTGTGGTCCTCCCTATAGAAGAAAAAGGTCAAATTTGTTGAAAAAATGTACTAAATTTTGGTAAAAATTAAGCATTTTTGAGCTATTTTTAATTTATTATTCATTTCAGAGTACTTATTTCTCTTCAGAGAAATACGTACTTAATTCCAAAAGCAATTTGTTGAAATTTATCGTTGAAATTACAAATTTACTATTTGCCTAAATATTTTTTTCTTTGAATGTAAATTTTGAACATTTAATACTCTATTTCTTTATTTTTCTTATGAAATGAAAGTAAAGTACGTTTTAACATTTGAAGAAATTGAAAGAAAAGGGATTAGTGAGGCACCCTCAGGCGCCCCGTAGTTTAAATTTAAAAATTTTTAATCCGAACAAGTATCCGTGGCGCTATCTGCACTTAAATGGGAGAAACCTGTATCAGGATTACTCAGATGTTAATAATCGTGGCGCTAATGATAAAATACCTCAGTGGATAATACAAAAATAGACAATTTAATAACAAAACTAAAAAATGAATTCTTAGTATTCTATTACTAATTTTTATTACATTAAATAGCCAAAATATTGTTATTCAGGATAGCCACTTTGATCCAGGAAAACATTCTTGGTCATTTCCCGGATTTTACCTGATTCGAAAAAAAATTTTTACCTTTTTAAAGTCCAACTTTTTAAATTAAAATTAAAATTTTTTATGAAAATGATGCATAATTTTCACTTTTAAGATTGAAGCTTTTAGCACTTTTCTATTTAACAATTTTAAACTAAATGCGATTAAATTACAAAATAATTTTTTTTTTAACTTTTATCAGTTAAGCAGTTCAAATATTTATGTTTAGAAAATATAGATGCAGGCTATCATTTATAATTTTCTAAATTAAAAATAATCCTTCTCTTCAACTTACTTGAATATAAATGTGAAAATAAAACATGTCCCTCTTCCAATTAAGTACAAAATAAAAAAATTTCCCTTTCGTCTGAATACTAAAACTAGAAAATTGTGTCCCCATCCACTCAATAAAAATGTTATAATAAGAAGAAAATATTGGCCTTTTCTATCCAAGAAAAACAATTAATAAACAAAACTTTCTCCCTTTCAAATCAATAAAATTGTTTAAAAAAAAATAAGTGCCTTTTTCAATTCACAAAAAATGGAAACCGAAATTTCTTTCCTTCTAACACGATAAAAATCTTAAAAAGTCCTTCTTTCAAATTAGAAAAAAATAAAAATAAGAATTACAAAAAGGATAAATCGCCTCTTCCAGATGCGAAAAATAACCAAAATTCCCTCTTTCCTAACTCGATAAAAACCTTAAAAACAAATAACATACTTTTATCAATTACAAAAATTTTGTAATCAGAAATTTCTTCACTCCAACTCAACAAAATGTTTTTTTTTAAATCACACTTCAAATTTAGAAAAAAATATTTTTTAAACCTCCCTCCATCAACTAAAAAATGATAAAAAGATAAATGGCCTAAAAAAATTTTAAACCAAAACTTCCTCCCTTCTAACTCAATGAAAATCTTAAAAATATCAAATTCCCATCTTCCAATTCTGACAAAAATTTTCCCTTAATACAATAAAAACGTTCAAAAGAAAAAAAGTTACCTATTCTAAATTATAAATAAAAATAATAAAAATTTCATAATTTTCAACCAAAGAAAAATTTTTTAAACAAAAAATGTTCCTGTTTCAAATCAGGAAAAATTAAAAATTGAAATTTCCACCTTTCCAATGTAATAAAATTGAATTTTAAAAAATTACCCTGTTCCAATTCCGAAAAAAATTGAAAATAAAAAGTTCCCCCCTTCAACTCAGAATTGCTAAAAAAAGGCTTATTTCAAATAGATTAAAAATACTTAAAAAGCTTCCAAATTTTACTTCAAAATCTTCAAAAATCTACATCTGTTTAAGATTTTTTCTAATTTTAAATTATCTTTTAAATTTTTTCAGATTTACTAAACATTTTTTTTAATTACTCGATTTTTTGCTAAGATCTTTCCTAAATTCGGTAAAAACCCTTCAAAGTTAAAAATATTTCCTTGAAATATTCCAGATTCATGTTTGACAATTTTGAAAATATCTTTTAAAAAGTTTTTTATTATTTTGGAGCCTTTCACAATTTTTACAAAATTTATCAATTTTTTGTTCGAAATCTGCAAAAATGACAAATTTATATTTTATCTTTAGTTAGGCCATCCTGGGCTGTTTGCACCGAAATTTCGGTATGAATAGTCGAAATTGGCGATATATGTTGACACTTCGTTTAAATTATTTGAAATAATTTCAAATTTTACATTAATTTTGTGTCTTTTAAAAGCTTTGAAATATCTCTTCAACGTACTTAAATTTTGTCTAGGAATAATAGGTGTTTAATAATTATTCGTATAACAAAATTAAATATTCAAATATTTCTAAATATTAAGCAATATTGATCTTTTTCGCAATTAAAAAATGTCTAATTGTCAAATTTTAGACTGAAACAAAGCCTACAATTTAATAAATTAATAAACAAAAATAAATTAATTAATGATTAATCAATATTAATTATGAATATATTATTCTGAAGTTATTTTTAAATTGAAAATAGTTTATAAAGTTTCAATCGGGAATTCACTTTTGTTTCACTACAAAGCCTTTCTAATTGAAAAAGTTTAATTTGTAACATTAAAGAAAAATCAAACTTGAACGGATGTTTTTTCTTAAAATATGTAAAATTCTCGGTAAAAAAATTAAAGCAGTGTCATTTCCAGATTTTTTGCCGATTTCATTAATTTTCCAGTCATTTCCCGGTCCAGCGACCACCCTGCTTAACACAATAAAAATTTAAAAAAGGAAAAAATGGCCTCTTCCAATTTAGAAACAAAGACAATAAAAATTTCGTAATTTGCAATTCGAGAAAAATTTTAAAAACAAAAAATGTCCCTTTCTCAAATCAGGAAAAATGAAAAATAGAAATTTCCACCAACCAACTCAATAAAAATGAATTAAAACAAAAAACCCTGTTCAAATTCAGAAAAAATATTGAAAATAAAAAGTTCACCCCTTCAACACAAAAATGCTACAAAGGAAAAAGGCCTCTTCGAGCTCAGAAAAAATTCATCATTTCGCTCCTTCCCACAATTTAACAAAAATTAAAAACTTAAATTTCCTCGTTTCCAGCTCAATAAAAATGTTTATAATGCGGTATTACGGAATTTTACGTAAAACTAACCAATAGTATTACGGAATTCTCCGTAAGGTTAGCCTTGAACGATCTGGAAAAGAGGTTAGTCTCACGGAAAAATCCGTAATCGTAGACAGTTCGAAATTTCAAAATTTTATAAATTAAACAGTTTAAATATTTTTTGTTAATTAATAATTGTTAAATTATTATTCAAACATAAGAATTCAAACCTGTAATTTAAAAATTCAAACTTTTTTCTCACTGGAACAATTAAACTAGTAATGTTCAAGTTTAAGTTTAGCATTCTGAAATTTTAACCGAGGTGTTCAATTTTCAAACAAGAAGGATGAATTTGGAATTCAAAAAATAATTCGTTAAATTATCAACTAAAACATATCAATTTTTACAAAAAATGGAATAGTTACATCTTCAGTTAAAAAAATTAATTTTCAAACAAAAAAAACGAATTTGCAACAAAAAAGATAAATCTACAACTAATAAATGGTATATTTCAAAAAGTAGTATAACTTTCAAGTAAGTAGTTGAATTTTCAACCAAAAAATATAAATTCTCAATTAAAAATTATTTACTTAAATTTCCAACTAAAAAAGAAACATTTTCCAATCAAAAATGGAATAGTTATAAGTCTTCAGTTTAAAAAATATATATTTTCAACAACAAAATAATTTTCTACGAAATAGTTGAATTTTTAACCAACACATAGAATGTTTAACGAAGTGGTTCAACTTTGAACAAAAAATGAAAATTTCTTAATTAGGAAGTAATTAGTTGAATTTTAAAGTAAAAACAATCAGTTTCCTGCAAAAAATAAAAATTAAATTTTTAGTTTAAAAAATTAATTTTCAACCAAAGAAAGAATTGGGAACAAAATAGTTAAATAATCAAAAATATAAATAAATACTTAACAAAGTAATGTAACTTTCCACGCAAAAAAATTAAGAAATTTTAACAAACTAATTGCATTTTCAAGTAAGAAATCTAAATATCCAACAAAAAAAAGAATAGTTAAATTTTCAGTAAAAAAAAAATCATTTTCAACCATAGAAATAATTTTGAAAAAAATAGTTAAATAGTAACAAATTGAAATAAATACTTAACAAAGTAATTTAACTTTCTAAGCAAAAAATAAAAAGTTTACAACCAAATAATTAGATTTTCTTATTGCGTTCTAGTAATCCAGTTTGCATTGAAGAAAAAAAAATGAGGATAGTTGGAAGTTTTTTGCAAACAGCGGAAAAAGGAATTGTGAAACAAAAGTTAGAGAGGAAAGAGTCTGAAATCTGTAATTAGATGCATTACTTGTAAAACAAAATCACAAATCTTACTTTTTTTAAGCATTTTAAAAAGTTCTTATTCACATATATATTTTTGATGTATTTTTTAACGGGCCCATAAACATAATTGTATTCAAAGTTCCGAACTAAACTAATACAAGTCCAGCCCTTTTTTAAATTTAAATGATTCTCGCGCCTCGATCGACGCGCTATCTCGTGGTCAACCAGCTCAACTCACCCGTGCAGACTTCCGGAATCTGGATTCCGGGAGTGCAGCCATTTGAAGTTTTCTGCCTGGGTTCACCCCGTTTTAGCCGGCGTGTACTCATCCGTTTGTAGTTTTCTGACATTTTTCTGTTTGCTCCAAGATGTTTATCAGATCAAACTGTGCAAAATACGTCGAGAACCTCAGTAATTACAGTGCGCGCGAATCCATCACGAGACATCGGAGAATGCCACAATAATCGGAAGGTACGTGTGCCTCGAAAAGATTCTCTCGACTCGAGGCATGAACTCGAGGTGTGTTTATAGCCTACAAACCCTGACAGTAATGGCGCGTCTCGCGCTCTGATTCGGTAAACTAGCCAACGAAACGTTTCTGTTTGCTGACAGTTTAGTACCCACGTAAGTTTCGTGACCGCAAAAACCGGATGGTTTGACCCAAAAGTGACATTTTGCAAGGATACCATCTCTTTTTCGAGGTTGGAAAATGTTATCTGCTGATTCGGAGTTCCGTGTTCCCTAGGATGGGAACGCCATCCTTTCGTGACCGAGCGCTACCTCTACCTGTAAGGACATCAACGACATAAGCGAGCTCGAAAATTCCGATCCAATGTATTTCCCAAATTGCTCAGTTTTAATCAAATAATCTCCAAAAATACCTGTTCGCCGAAAAAAATCATTGCAAAACTTCAAAACAAGTACGCCCGCGGATAAATACAATAATAAACTAGCGTGATTTACCACGATTGTTGTACTGTCTGCTACATTGACGGCTCAACTTTTTTTATCTTTCGTCGCTTTTTTTCCATTTTCATTTCTCCTATTTTCTTTATTTCCATCAATTTTCCGGGCTGTGCTCTTTTCCACTTAGTTTTCCCTATTTTGCATATTTTAAAATAGATTATATCTTATAATTATTGATTACCTTTATTTAAAATACTTGTTTAATAAATGCGTGACTAGGTCGTTAAACTTGTTTTTAATTTATTTTAAATCAACTTATTTCAGGATATTTAAAAAATGCCTATCCTTTTATGGCGATCTAATCTGGACTTTGTAAATTATTCTATCATCTTTTATTGCCTTTTAAACTTCAAGTGTTGCTCTAAATCATTTTTTTTACATTTCCAAAAAGTTGAGTGTATTTTAGAATCATTATCTTTCGAAATGTAATTGTGTAAAATAATATATGTTTATCAGTTTAGTTGAAGGATATTGTTTTCAATTATCTTATGTAAAAGGCACCTGCAGTTTTTTCCACAATCAAGTTTTAAATGTCATTCCAATTTTTAATTATAATTTATTTCCTACTCAAACTCCTTTACTTTAACACAATTTGAGGACAATTTTTTTTATAGTTAGTGAAAAATCTATCATAAAACGTTTATAGATTATATGCAATTATAATAGATTAAAACATATTGTAATAGATTATAAAAATTATAATATTTTCAACCATTTCGTAGCATAATTTTTTTTTTTTAATTGTGAAGCTCTTATCGCTACTGAAAAAGATATCAGCTTGAATTTATTATATTGATAAGGGAAATAGATTATTGCATTACGCAAGGATTTATTAACTTATTGCTTGAAATATGAAAAAAACTAAACTTATTGATGTAATCAAAGATAGTGCATTTTTTTTAAATAATATCAGGGAAATTACTTTTTAGGTGAAAAATAAAGTATAGGTTCATATATTGCCTTTTATAAAAAATTATTTATTTACGTATTGTCTTTCATTTATGAAAATGAAATATTGTCTTTCGTTGGAGAACATGCGCGTAGTTTCTGCGCAGAAACCAAAAAGACCTTTTTATCTCCATTTTAGTTTCTGAGGATACCAATGGGTAAATGAAAGATTTTCAGCAAACTCAAATTCTGGTTGCATTTTAATTTAAAAAGCATTTAATTTCGACCTTGAAATCATTTTTAAAATAGACACTAAGCTCAAGATTCGTTTCAATCTGCGTAAATGTTTTCTTCAATTTAACGAAAAATATCTATTTTTTGTTCAAATATCGCTTGAACGATATTTATGAAATTGGAACTTTTTAGAAACGTACTATTTAAATAATTATAGTAATTACGTATTTGTTAGTCAATATTAAAATCGATTTTTTAGCCAAAAAATATATTTTAAAAATCTAGACGGTTTTTTAAACACGGTGTTTCATGTCGAAATAGTGCTGATAAAATAATTATATAGAAAATGTTGCAAAACAATCGTTTTATGATTGACAATCTGTTTACAGAAACTACCCAGGACACTTTTTAAAAAAGAAGTGCCATGGATGATGAAGAGCGTTTGGAGGGAGAAGAAGAAATGGAGCTTGACGAAGCGTCTGACGGAGAAGATGAAGATGAGGATACCGCAGGGATTCCTGTTTCTCCTGCAAACTCCGACCAATTGCTTGGTCCAGTTCCCATTTCTGGAAGCAGTTAGTTTTTATTTTTTTATTTAATTTAAATTTTGAGTGGGGAGCGTCCAATAATTACGGAATGATTTTTTGGGGAAATCGTTTGAAATCTTTAAAATACAATATAATCTTGAAATACCTTGATATCTTCTAAAAGCCATTAAAATTCCTCGAAAAGCTTAACAATCTTCTATGTTATTCGGAAATTGTGCAAAATCATTGAAAACCTCTTTCAGGCTCTTAAATTTTTTTCAATCGTTTAAAATTTTCAAACTTCTATAAAAAAAATTTTAGAATTTCTAGGAATCTTTTCGAATCACTTAAAAATATTGTAAAAGTTATTAAAATTTCTTGAGGTCGCTTTAAATCTTTTATATTATTTGGAAATCCTTGGAAAATTCGGTAATTCTTTTGAAATCCCGTGAAATTATCGAAAGCCTTTTATATCTCTTAAAATTGTTTAAAATCGCTTAAAATCTTCAAGCTACTATAAAAATCGTTAAAAATATTTGTTAAATTATTTTAAATTTCTCGAAATACTGTTGAATTTATTAAAATCCTTGGAATTCTGTGAAATATTGCGAGATCCCTTGAAATTTATTTAAATCCCTTTAAAATTCATTAAAATCGTTCAAATTCCTGAGAATCTTTTCGAAAATCCTTAAGTTACTGAACATATTTTATAAGTCCTTAAATTTCCTCGAACCACCTAAAAGTCTTTTATATTCTTCGGAAAACCTTTAGATTTCGTTAAATTTTTGAAAAAATCTGGGAAAATTCCCGAATTTTTAAATCAGATAAAACATATTTCAAAACCATTGAAATACCTTTAAATCTTTTATATTATTCGAAAATAATTGGGAATTCCGTGACATTATCAAACGGCTTTTAAATGTTTTAAAATTCGTTAAAGCCCCTTAAAATCTTCAAACTTCAATTTTCCATAAAAATCCACGGGAATCGTTTAAAATTTCTAAAAAATTTATCAAATCTTTTATATTTTTCGGAAATTCCTTTAAATCTGTTTTAATTCGGTAACATCATTTGAAATTTTCAAAATTCCACAAAAATATGCGATCCCTTAAAATCGAGTAAAATTCTTGATATCAAATCTCGAAAAATAGTTTAAAATCCTGTGAAATTCCATTAAATATTTTTAAATCCATTTGAAACTATTGACCTCCGCGGAAATTAATGAAAATGCCTTATACTCCGTAAAATCCATAACAATCTCTTAAAACCGCCTAAAATATATTTACATCCTTTAAGAGTATCCGGGAAATGACAGTGAATTTATTTTTTGACCGGGAATTTCATAAAAATTTTAGAATACAAATTTTGTACAACTTTGATTTCAACCGTATTTTTAAATAATTTGTGAAATAGTCATTTTTATAAATTATGATATTTAGTTTAGAATGCTTAATTAGAAAACCTTTCACTTGAAAAATGTTCCATTTTAGATTTTTAATTTTTAAAAGCATATATTTTAATTTAGAGAATTTTAAAATGCAGTTTTAAAGGCTTGAAAATTTAGAACAATAATTAATTTGACCAAACAATTCTACATCCGTTCAAAATTTGAGAATTTCCATATTTTAACTGTTTCAATCCGAAAGTCTTGATAATAATTGAAATTAATATATCATTTATTTCGATAATTTTATTTTTGAATAAAAATGTTCATCATTAATCAATAATATATTCTTTATTATGAATTTCAGGTATTCCTTTATATAATTTTTTAAATTAAATTTAATGAATAAATTTATTAACATATTACTTCTATTAATTTTTTTTAGCTATTAAAAAATGTAAACAAGGGGTTTTTCTATTTTCAACTTAAAAATGAATCCATAATAATACAGTCATAATTAAAGGTTTTTATTAAATCAAAAATAGTATGAGTCTAAATAATTTAATTGTTATCCCATTTAATTTGAAATTTTTTAATGTAGAAAAAGAACAAGTATTTAATATTTAGCAATATTTCACTGTTCATTTAAGATGAGTAAATTGAAACCAAAGATTTAAAAGAAAACAATTTGAAACTGAATTGTTTTACATAGAAAGCTTTGAATCTTCAGATTTTCGAAAAACTTTTAAATTTTTGGCGTTAAAATTTTTATTGTTCTATTTAAAAAGTGTTTAATTTATAAGTGAAATTGTTAAATTTTGACGAATAAATAACAATCCTAGGAATCTCAAGAAACTTTTTTATTCTTTTGAAGTCTCTCACAATTCGTAAGAAAATGATAAATTTTTTGGTTGAAATCTGAAAGAATGTACAATTTATTTTAAATTCTGCTATAAGTATTTGAAATTATTTCAAAGTCTGAATTTATTTCGAATCTTTTTAAAACTTCTAAATATCTCTTAAAATTTCTCTAATATTTTTAAAAATAATAAATGTTATATTATTTTTTATAAATTAAAATTAAATTTTTTCAATTTGCAGGATTTTCTAAAAGTTATAGAAAATATTCAATTCATTTTGAAATATATTTAAAAGTTCCGAAAAAAAATTCAAAAATTATTTTGAATTTGGAAAAGTTTAAAACCATTTGTCAAGATTTTAACATATAATTTTACAGCTTTTAAAGTATGCCTAGACTATTTAAAATTAAAATGATTTAACTTTTAATTACATAAATATAAAGTTAAAAAAATTATTTTTCAATTTCTATATAATTATATAATATAATTTTGAAAAAAAATTGAAGTTCATTGCTTGATTCTTTAATTCAGACCATCGAAAATGTTAACGTGGATTTATATTTTTCGAACCTAATTTGAATTTTTGAACTCTATAATTGATAAAAGTTCTAAAATTTGCAATGTATTTGCATTTTATTTAACATTTTTTTAAATGAAAACTTTTCAATTTTACAAGTGTGAAATTCAAGTGTTCAATTGTGAATGCTTTAATTTGTTGTTAACAGTTTATTACTTTATATGGAAAAATGTTTAGAATATAGTTTGATTTTTTAAATTTCATTGGTCGTGAAAAATATTTGCGAATCGGAGAATGACCGGGAATTTTTTTCGTTAAAATCACTTGAATTTTTGTTGAATATTGTTCGGAAAACCTTTAAAATTCCGTTAAATGTCTTAAAATCTCGTGAAATCATCGAAAGACCTTTAAATCCTAAAATTCGTTAAAATCCCTTGAAAAATTTATATTCCGCATGAAACGCCTTAAACTGTTAAAAATCTTCTGACATCCTCAAAAATTTCAAGGATTCCTAATTACTACTACAAATTCGAAGGAATTAAAAACCATTTCTAGAATTGTAAAAGATTTTCAGAATGTCTGTGATTTTTAACCGATTCAAGAAGATTTTATGAATTCTGAAACATTTCAAAAAAACATTTCAAAAGATTTCACAGCACTTCCAAAAAAAAATGAAAGTCACTTAAAAATATTTCAAAACATTTGGAGGGATTTTAACTTCTACAAGCTTAAAATATATCAAGAAATATGTAGACCCCAAAGTATTTGAAAAGATTTTGAGAATTGGGGAAATATTCAAAAGTATGTCCAGGGTTTTACAAGATTTCATGTTATTTCTCAAGATTTCATAGGACTTTTTTTTAAAATTATTTTAAGGGATTTTGTGGGGTCAAGAGAGTATTGTAATTTACAATAACAAAAAACGTATTTTTTGACTGATTTAGCTATGATTTGATTAATAAGATTAATCAAATATGTTATTGTTTCTAAAACTGATGATAATTTGTTGATGAAAGTCTTTTCATTTTATTTTAATGTTTATTTAACCTTTTTTTTAACAGTGCTGTGTGCGGTCGCACCCGATGAGCCGTTTCCTGATCCAATGCGATATCAAAAATTTTCACATCCTGGTGGAAAACCCTTAAATATTCGGAGGGGTCCTGGAAGGCCTCGAAAAGAGCGTCCTCCGGGATCTATCAGAGGTGTCGGAGTGCGTAGATCATTCAGAGGTTCCACGAGGGGCAAGGGGTAAGTTGAAATTATATTATTTCTCTAATTCTTCAATTCTTATTTATAAACTTTGAATTATTCTATTTTGAACCAGGGTGGCCGCAGGTCAGGGAAAAACCGGAAATCGGGGAAAAGTCAGGGATTGTGTAGAAAAATAAATGGCATAATTTTTTCAGTCACTTTTTTTCTTAGATAAATGTTTAGACACTTGTTTAACATAAATTTACTATCGTTACTTTATTCAATATAAAGATCACACTAGTTGCTTTTTTTTCAAACAAGTTAAAACAGAAAACCCGAGGGTTATCTACTATTGAATTCAGGTCTGTTCTTGTTTTCGAATTTTTTTGGATAATTTTCAGGGTATTTTCATGATTTTAAAGATATTGTGATACTTTTTAAGATTCCCAGAAATTTTCAAAATCTTTAAGAAGTTTCAAGGGATTTTAAAGTATTAAAAATATTTTATGGTATATTAAACGATTCCAAAAAATTCCTCAGAGATTACGATACTTCGAAGGCATTTCAAAGGATTTTAGGGTATTTTAAAAGATTGCAAAGAATGCTAAAAAGATTCCAATACTTTAGGGCATTCCAAATTATTTTAGTGTGTTTTTACCAATTTCAAAGAATTTTCAAAAGTTTCAAGAAATTTAAAAAGATTGAGCAAGAGTTAAAATGTTTTAGGGTATTTTTTACATATTTCAAGGAATTTAAAAAAAAATTTGGCAGGATTTAAATTATTTTAGGGTATTTTCACAAATTTTAAGGAATTTTCAAAAGTTTCAAGAGATTTAAAATTTTTGGCAGGAATTAAAATCTTTTAGGGTATTTTAAAAGATTCCCATACTTTAGAGTATTCCAAATTATTTTAGGGTATTTGTACAAATTTCAAGAAATTTTTTAAAGTTTCAAGAGATTTAAAAAGAATTAGCAGGATTTAAAATATTTTAGGGTATTTTAAAAGATTCCCATACTTTAGGGCATTTCAAATTATTTTAGGGTATTATTACAAATTTCTAGGTATTTTTAAGTTTTCAAAACTTTCAAGAGACTTACAAGGATTAAAAATATTTTAGGTTATTTAAAAAGATTCCAAGAAATTTCTCAGATATTTCAATATTTTGAAGGTATTTCAAAGGATTTTAGGGTATTTTACCAAATTTCAAGGAATTTTCAAAAGTTTCAAGAGCTTTAAAAAGATTTGGCAGGAATTAAAATATTTTAGGGTATTTTAAAAAATGTCAAGAAATTTTTAAATGTTTCAAGAGATTTAAAAAGATTTGGCTGGATTCGAAGTATTTTAGGGTAATTTAAAAGATTCCAAAGAATGCTAAAAAGATTCCAATACTTTAGGGCATTCCAAATTATTTTAGGGTATTATTACAAATTCCAAAGAATTTTGAAGAGTTTTCAAAACTTTTAAAAGACTTCTAAGGATTTAAAATATTTTAGGTTATTTAAAAAGATTCCAAGAAATTCCAAATATTTTCAATACTTTGAAGGTATTCCAAAGGATTTTAGGTTATTTTACCAAAGTTTAAGGAATTTTCAAAAGTTTCAAGAGATGTAAAAAGATTTGGCAGGACTTAAAATATTTTAGGGTATTTTGAAATATTCCCATACTTTAGGGCATTCCAAATTGTTTTAGGGTATTTTTACAAATTTCAAGAAATTTTTAAAAGTTTCAAGAGATTCAAAACCATTCAGCAGGAGTTAAAGTGTTTTGGGGTATTTTAAAAGATTCCAAAGAATGCTAAAAAGATTCCAATACTTTAGGGCATTCCAAATTATTGTAGGGTATTTTTACAAATTCTAAGGTATTTTTATGAGTTTTCAAAAACTTCAAGAGACTTATAAGGATTTAAAATATTTTAGGTTATTTAAGAAGATTCCAAGAAATTCCAAATATTTTCAATACTTTGAAGGTATTCCAAAGGATTTTAGGTTATTTTACCAAAGTTTAAGGAATTTTCAAAAGTTTCATGAGATGTAAAAAGATTTGGCAGTACTTAAAATATTTTAGGGTATTTTGAAAGATTCCCATACTTTAGGGCATTCCAAATTATTTTAGGGTATTTTTACAAATTTCAAGAAATTTTTAAAAGTTTCAAGAGATTCAAAACCATTGAGCAGGAGTTAAAGTGTTTTGGGGTATTTTAAAAGATTCCAAAGAATGCTAAAAAGATTCCAATACTTTAGGGCATTCCAAATTATTGTAGGGTATTTTTACAAATTCCAAGGTATTTTTAAGAGTTTCCAAAAACTTCAAGAGACTTATAAGGATTAAAAATATATTAGGTTATTTAAAAAGATTCCAAGGAATTCCTTAAATGTTTCAATGCTTTGAAGGCATTTCAAAGGGTTTTAGGGTATTTTACCAAATTTCAAGGAATTTTCAAAAGTTTCAAGAGATTTAAAAAGATTTGGAAGGAGTTGAATTATTTTATAGTATTTTAAGAGATTCCCATACTGTAGGGCATTCCAAATTATTTTAGGGTATTTTTACCAATTTCAAGAAATTTTCAAAAGTGTCAAGAGATTTAAAAAGATTTCGTCAGGATTTAAAATATTTTAGGGTATTTTAAAAGATTCCAAAGAATGTTAAAAATATTCCAATACTTTAGGATATTCCACATTATTTTAGGGTATTTTTACAAATTCCAAGGTAATTCTAAGAGTTTTCAAAACTTTCAAGAGATCTATAAGGATTTAAAATATTTTAGGTCATTTAAAAAGATACCAAGAAATTCCTTAGATATTTCAATACTTTGAAGGCTTTTCAAAGGATTATAGGGTATTTTACCAAATTTGAAGGAATTTTCAAAAGCTTCAAAAAGATTTGGCAGGACTCAAAATATTTTAGGGTATTTTAAAAGATTCCTATACTTTAGGGCATTCCAAATTATTGTAGGGTATTTTTGCAAATTTCAAGAAATTTTTAAGAGTTTTCAAAATTTTCAAGAGATTCCTAAGGATTAAAAATATTGTAGGTTATTTAAAAAGATTCCAAGGAATTCCTTAAATGTTTCTATGCTTTGAAGGCATTCCAAAGGGTTTTAAGGGATTTAAACAAATTTCAAGGAATTTTCAAAAGTTTCAAGAGATTTGAAACTATTAAAAATATTTAAAGGTATTTTAGAAGATTTCAAAGAATGCTTAATAGATTTGTATACTTTCAGGGCATTTCAAAGGATTTAAAATACTTTAGGGAATTTTGAAAATTCCAAATGATTTTTAAAAGGGCCCTAAAGGGTATTTTAAAAGATTCCAAGGAATTGCAAAGGATTTAAATTTGTAGAGTACTTCTGAAAATTTGAAACACTTTAAGGTATTTAGAAAAGTCCAGGAAATTCTAAACAGATTTCAATACGAAGGTAGATTTCAAAGTATCTTGAGTAATTTTTTTAAATTCCTCGGAATTTTCAAGATTTTTATGAAGTTTTTAAAGATTTGAAAGAATTTTAAATAGTTTAAGGCATTCTAAAGATTCGAAGAAGTTTTCGAAAGTTTCGAAGGATTTCAAAAAAAAAAAAAATAGAAAGAATTTGAAACAGTATATTGATGTACTTCAAAAAAGTTATTCACAAGTAGTAAGGGATTTTTTAGGGTTTCAAAGGTTTAAAGCGATTTTCAAATATCTTTTGGGTTTAGTTTCAAATTTAAGGATATTTTACAAGATTTCAAGAAATTTTTAATTTCTTTTAATAATTTTAAGGAATTTCAAAAGATCTTAGAGTATTTTTTAAAAATTCCTCGAACTTTTCAAGAGTTTTAAAATAGTTTAGGATATTTTAAAAGATTCCAATGGATTTTCATAAGTTTTGAAGGCTCTCAAAAAATTTTAAAGAATTTTTAATATTTTAGGATATTTAAAATGATTTCAATGCATTTTCCAGAGATTAAAAAGGTTCCAATAACTTAAATGATTATAAGTTCATTAAGAAATAATCATGGGATTTTATAGCATAATAATGTATTTCAAAAAAGTTATTCACAAGTAGTAAGGGATTTTTTTAGGGTTTAAAAGGATCAAAGAGATTCTAAAGTATTTGTTGGGTTTAATTTGAAACATCCCCTCATTTTGATTAATTTATACTAAATTTCTTTAAATTCTTGTGAATTGTCTGGATTGATTTTAATTTACTTAAATTCTTCTCAATTCCTTCAATTCAATGAAGATATTAAAAAAAAATTCGAAGAATTTTATCAGATATTTTCAAAGATTAAAGGATATTTTACAAGATTCCAAAGTTTTAGGGTATGTTTTAATATTCCAAGAAATTCTCAAGGGTTTTGAAAATTTTAAAGGGATTTCAAAAGGCGTTAAAAAATTTGAAATATCTTGTGGTATTTTTAGTAGATTTTAATCATTTGAGTTAATTTAAAGGATTTTCGATTTTTTTAATTCCAAGCAATTTCTAAGCTTTAAAATGTCTGAAGGGATTTTAATATTTTGAAGGATTTAAAATTTGTTAGGGTATTTCCAAGGATTTCAAAGAATATTACATTAATTTCAGCCATTTAATGAGATTTCAAAGGATATTAAATATTTTAGAATATTTAAAAATATTCCAAGACATTTTTAAAACCTGCAAACAGTTTCAAGTGGTTTCAAAACTTTTCATAGAGTTTGAAATAAATAAGGTATTTCAAAAGATTTTAATCAATTTTCAAGGGTTTGCAAACATTTCAAGGAATCTCCAAGGATTTTAAGGAATTTGAACAAATTTTCATGGATTCCAGAATTTCAGGAAATATCAGTTTTTATGTAATTTGGCATGATTTTGTAATATTTTAAGAAATTCCAAAGAAGTCATTTACAGGTAGTAAAGAAATTTAAATTCCCCCTTAATTTCTATTCTAAATTCTTTTGAATTCTTCAGAATTCTCTTGGTTTCTAATTCACTTAAATCCTTCTAAATTATATCCATTCAATGCATTTTTGTTCTGTATTATTTTTTTACTTTTTGTTTAATTGATCTTTTGAAGTTTTTAAAACTTTGAAATCCGTTACATTGTTCTAAACTAACTGAATTCCATTATTTTCATATTTTTTCATCGTTTTCGATTCACTTGTTTCTTTTCTAATTCATTACGAATTGTTATGCATTTCTACAAATTCTTCTCGTTTCCCTTAAATGTCTCTAAATTCACACCATTTATACTTAGAATCAATTATATTTGTTGAAGTTTTTTAATTAAACTTGAATTATTTCGAAATGTTTTTAATCGAATTCCTTTTAGTCACTTTGTTGCGGTTTAAGCAGATCACCTTCTTTAAGTAAATTAGACTGCGGCAGTCCTAAGAATAATAAATTCAAAGTTCCTCAGCATAAATGGTTTTATTCCATTCATAAAAGACTATATTAAAAATTGTACAAGTTTAGACTTTTGTTTTTTGAAATGTTAATGGTCAGGAACAATGAAAAAAATAATCAGAAAAGAGTAGAAGAATCTTGAAAATGTAGTTCTGTGGGCACCCTGTTATTCCTTGAATAAGTAATTGATGAGTATTCCTTAAATTTAGTATATTAGGAAACATAATTTATAGATTTTCTGATTTTAGACTTGGCTATGCGCGGGGCATGCCTCGTAGAACCAAGAGCAAGGATGATGATACGCATTCCGAATCGCCGAGTCCTCTGCGTATTGGTGAAGATGGAATAGGAGACGGTGAAAATTCCGGGAATGATAGATCGATGCCAGCTCCTGACGAACCGCCTAACTTTCCAGAGCAATGGTAAACAAAATTAGTTATTAATTGGTTGAAAATTTAACAATTTTCTTAAAAAGACATTCTTTTTGGTTAAAAATTCAACTGTTTTCTTAAAAATTCATCTTTTTCAGTTGAAAATTCATATTTAGTTGCTGAAATCTTTTTTGGATGAAAGCCGTTTTTTGACATTTTATTTTTTTGATTAAAAAGTTCACCATAAGAATGCAACTATTTGGTTTAAAAATTTAACAATCTTGTTAAAACGTCATAATTTTTGGTTAAAAATTCGACTATTTAGCAGAAAGTTTCCTGATTGTTCACAATTCTTATTTTGGTGTTGGAAAGTGAACTGGACTCTTCTTTGAATGAAAATTAAATTTTTTTTCAAGATTTTCTTTTAATTCATCTGGTTTAGAAGAATTTCATCTTTCTTGAATAAAAATGCTACTGTTCGGTTGAAAAATTCATCTCTTTAGAAAAATTTGTCTTTTTAATTTTAAACTTTACTTTCCTTAGCAGAAGTTTAATCTTTTTTTTGGATAAAAATGCAACGTTCGTCGTTTTGGACTGAAAATTCCATTTTTTTTGTTGGAAACTTGTTTTTTCTTAAATATTCATATTTTGATCTGGAAAAGTCAACTGGAACCTTTTTTTGACGAATATTCAACTTTTAAATAAAATTCTCTTAATAAAAAATTTATCTATTTTAGTACAAATTTCATGTTTCTTGGATAAAAATATAACTATTTGTTTGAAAAAATTCGTCTTTTTAAATTAAAAATTCAATTTTTTCTTAGAAACTTATTTCTTATTCAACAATTGATGTTTTCATCTTAAAAAAGTCAACTGAAATCTTTTTTAAAAGAAAGTTCAGCTATTTTTTTCATAATTTATGTACTTTAGTAGAAATTACATTTCTTTTTTATGAAAACGAATTGGTTGAATCACTTTGCTAAAAAATTCTTTTTTTTTTTTAGATCAATATTTTTAGTTGAGTAAAAGTTAAACTACATTATTAACAAATTATTTTTATGATTGGAGGCTTTTGTATTTGGTTGAAAATTTAACTGTTTAGTGAAAAAGCCTTTTTTAATCAAAAATTAATTTTTTGCGGTAAATTCTTCTTTTTGGCTTGAAAATTCATCATTTTGGATAAAATTTTTTTCTATATTTGCTGAAAAAATCTTCTTTTTTTATTAAACTTGAACTCTATTGTGGAAAATTCATCTTTCTGGTTGAGGATTTAACTATTTCCTTAAAAATTTGTTTTTTTTTTTACTTTTTTATTATATAAATTAACTGTTTTTGACTAAAAATTTAAATATTTTTTGGTCGAAATACCAACTATTATATTTGTCTTTGAGAATTAATATTTTTGGTTGAAAATTGATCTGTTTTAGGCTATAATTTAACTATTCCTTGTTTTTAATTCGTCTTTTTGTGTAGAAAAGTAATCTCACTAATTAAAATTTCTTTTTTTCAATCACAAATTTCACTATTTTGTTAAAAGTTCGTGTTTCCTCTAATTGGAAAATTATTTTTCTAACTGAACATTTAACTATTCTATTTTTGTTTGTTTTGAAAATTGATCTTTTTTAGTTGAAAATTTATCCTTTTTTGTTAGAGAATTTTACTATTTGGATAAAAATAAATTCATATTGTTGGGTAAAGCTTCATCATTTTAGTTAAAATTTTCATTTCTTTAACTCACAATTCATATTTTTAGGTTTGAAAGTCAACTCTTTTGCAGGAAATTCGGCTTTTTGATTTGAAAATTCAAATTTTGGTTGAGATCTTTTTTCTATGTCAACTGGAAAATCTTTTTTTGCAAACACAATTTAAATCTTTTTTCATCTTTCTGGTTGAGGATTCAACTATTTTGTTAAAAATTTGAAGTTTAAAATATGTAATTTAACTATTTTGGACTGAAAATTAAAGTATTTTTCGTGGAAATATTATCTATTACACTTTTCTTTGAGAATAAATTTATTTGATTGAAGATTCATCACTGGTTTAAAATTTAAAAATGATCTTTTTTAGTTGCAAATTATCCTTTTTTGGTAAAAAAAAAAGAATAATTTTCTTGCTTTCCAATTTCATTTTTTTTTTTTTTTTTTGATAAAAGTTTCGGGAAAAATTATTTATTTTCTGACCACTCATATTTTTTGTTTTTAAATTAAAGCTTTGTAGAAAAAAGTGATCATTTAGCTTGAAGGTTCAACAATTTAGATAGACTTTTTTTTTGAGTGACAAATCTTCATGTGTTGAAAATTCTTCTTTTTTTTTTGTTTGAAAATTATTAATCTTTAAAATAAATGTCATCTTTTTTTATTGAAATATAAACAATGGAACTTTTCTGTTAAGAATGTATCTTTTTAGGTTGAAAATTCAACCATTATGCTGAAAATTGAATTATTTTGTTGAAAATTCAAGTTTGTTAAAAACCCATTTTTCATGGTCGAAAATATTTTTTGTTTATTTAAAATAAGTTAATAAATTTCTCCCTTAAATTCTGTTTTATTTCGTTTATAAAATATTCTATATTAAAAGTATTACAATATTAAAATGATGTGAATAGTAATTATCAAGGATTTTAAAAATTAACTTCTCGGACACCCCGTCTAATTGCACTAGCAATAACTAGAAAAAATTTCTAGAATCTAAAAATTACTTACTGTAAAAGGGTTGCAGAGGGGGGGGGGGGTGGAAATATTTTTTACCATTTTTATCAAGGGGCAATTAAAGGAGGGCCTATAATCCGTTACGTGATTTAAGTACATACCCTTAAAATATTGTAAGTGCTAAAATAAAAAATTTCTCATATTTTGTTTAATTATTTAACAGGCCGGGTAAAATCTGTGCTTTTTGTAACTTGGGGGAAAGGAGTCAGTTGGGCCAGGGAAAAATGGACAGGTACACGTTACCTGAAGGATTGACGCCGGTAAAAAATGCTATTCGCGATGAAGCGGCTGAAGTTCCGATAGATGTTGTAAATCCGGGGGATAAAAGTCCCCGCACAAGTGGACCAGGAGCTGTTACGTGTCGAAGGGTGAAGAGTCTCGCCAAGTGCAGGTAATTCATTTGGTCTAATTATGCCATAACAGGGTTGCTGCAGGTCAAGAAATTAAAAACTTATCAGGGAATGTCAGGAAAACCTTACAGAGTCAGGGAATTCTTATTAAACTGAAGTTGAAAGTAATTTGATTATTTTGTTGAAAAATCAACAATTTTATTAAAGGGTCATTCTCTTTGGTTGAAAATTCACCTCTTTCGTTGAATTACACTGTTTTTAGTTTAAATTTGAATTCTTTTTTGGTCGAAATGTCAACTATTACATTTAACTTTGAGAATTCAATATTCTGTTTTTTTTTTTTTAATTTTATGCTAAATCTATTATTTCGAAACTTCCTGTATTTTTTGGAATTTTTTGTTGTTATATTAATCTTCTTTGTGACTATTTCATCATTCCGGTTGAAAATTCATTTCTTTCGTTGGAAATTTAACTATTTGGTTAAAATTCCTTAAATTCAATATTTCATTGAAAATTCGTGTATTTCGTTAAAAATTAATCTTTCTTAGTAGAAAATTAATTTTTTCGGTTGAAAGTATATCTTTTTGGTTGAAAAAGCATTTCTTTCGTTGAAAATTAGTTTTTTGTTTTATTGAAAGTTATTAACTTTTTTTTATTCAAGATTCATAATTTTAGTTGAAAATTAATTTCTTTGCTTCAAAGTTTAACTATTTTCTTGAAAATTCATATATTTTTTTTTAAAATTAATTTTTTTTGTAGAAAATTAAACTTCGCTGAAAATGTATCTTTTTGGTTGAAAATTATTTTTTAAACTAATAATTTAACTATTCTATTTTGGTTGGAAATTCATCTTTTTCAAGTTGAAATTTCATGTGTTTTGTTAAACATTTATATTTCTTGGTAGAAAAAGCATCGCTGGTTGAAAATTGAACAAATTGTTTCAAAATTCATATTTTTTGTTTGTAAAAGATTAATGCTTTTAGTTTATAATTCATTTCTTTGCTTGAAAATTAATTTTATTATCATTTTTTTTTTGTCTGGGAATTCTTTCTAGGTTGAAAGTTCAACTGTTTTGTTGTAAATTCCGTTTTTTTTAACTTTAAATGTAAGTATTAAATGTATGCTTGAAAATTCATCTTTTTCAGTGGAAACTTCCATTTTTTGTCGGAAATTTATATTTTTTGATAAAAATGTAATCTTCTTCGTTAAAAATATAACTTTTTCGTTGAAAACATATTTTATCTGGTTTAATTTTTGTACTGTAAATTTAACTATTCTATTTTAAGTTGAAAATTGATCTGTTTTAGGTGAAAATATAAATATTTTGTTAAAGAAAAGTTCTGGCAAAAAAATAATCTTAATGGTTGAAAATTCATATTTTTTTGTTAAAAATTAATTTTTGTATAGGAAATTAAACTATTCTATTTTTGTTTGACAATTCAACATTTTTAAAGAGATTTTTTTCTTTACTGACTGAAAAATCCTATTTGCTTAAATTCAACTGTTTTGTGAAAAATTCATCTTTTTCGTTTGAAAATTATTCTGTTTTGGTGGAGGATTTAGCTAATTTATTGAAAATTAGTATTTTTGGTCGATATATCAACAATTACATTTTTCTTGGAGAATTCATTTTTTTTAAGTGATCTGTTTTAGGCAAAAAATCAACACATTTTATTTTTAAATTCGTTATTTTTGTAGAAAAGTATTGTCATCTATTGAAACTTCATTTTTTTTTAGAACAAATTTAACCATTTTGTTGAATTTTCGTGTTGTCTTTTGTTAAACATTTACTTTTCTCAGTGAAAATTCAACCATTTTATTTTATTTTAGTTAAAAATTTCATTTCTTCAAGTCAAATTCATATTTTGGGTTTAAAGTTAAACGGTTTTGCATAAAATACTTCTTTTTGGTTAGAAAATTCAACTTTTTGGATGAGATTTTTTTCTATATTTTATGAAAAATCTTTTTTTATTCAAGATTAAACTCTTCTGTAGAAAATTCATCTTTCTAGTTGAGAATTCAACTATTTTGTTGAAAATTCGTATTTTTTAATTAAATTCAACTGTTTTTGAATGAAAATTAAAATATTTTTTGGTCGAAATATCAACTATAAAATTTTGTTTAAGATTGAATGTTTTTTTTTTTAATTGAGCTGCCTTAGGTTATAATTCTACTTTTTTTTAATTCGTCTTTTTTTGTAGAAAAGTAATCTTATTAGTTGAAACTTAATTTTTTAAATTGCAAAATAAATATTTTTTTGAAAATGCGTGTTTTCTTTGATTGGAAATGTCTTATTCTGATTGAACAATCGACTATTTAGTTAAAAATAAATTCATATTTTTGGTTGAAGATTCAGCATTTTAGTTAAACAATTTCATTTCTTTAACTGAAAATTCATATTTTTGGGTTTCAAACTCAACTTTTTGATAGTAAATTCGTCTCTTTGGCTATTATTTGGCTATTTTGTTGAAAATTCGTATATTTTTATTCAATTCACTTGTTTTATCAAAAATTCATAACTTTGATTAAAAATTTAACTATTACATTAAAAATTCCGGTTTTCTTGTTTCAATATTAATAGTTTCCACTGACAATTTAACTCTTATATTTTTGGTTGAAAATTGATCTTTTTGGTTTGAAAAATCGATTATTTGGTTGAAAATTCATATATTTTACGTTTCTTACCTGACCGAGAAATTTTAAGTGATCAGGGAAAAATGAAAAATTGATCAGACAATTTGAAATTAAAATTTTGTAGCAACCCTGTGTCAATTATTTTCATATATCGAACATTATTCTATTATATCTTTTCACATTCACATCTCTATAATCTTGAAAAACTTAGGACGACTTTCAGAAATCCTAGTCTCTCCAATTTCATCGAACCAGTCGAGGAATTATCGATAGTTGGTTATTCCGAGGAGCCGGAAGTGGGAATATTATTTGAGCCAACTGGACATTTTTACGCTCATTTTTACTGTGCAGTCTGGTCCAGCAACAATCATAATCTTTCTACGGAAATTATCAGTTCTGCTATCATTCAGGCTTCATCGCGACGCTGTGCCTATTGTTCGCACTATGGAGCAGGAATTTCCTGCAAGGTAAAAAAAATACTTATTCAATTAATACATTATGCTTTATTTATTTATTTATTAACTTATTTTTAATTTTAATTTCTAGGTGGGATCGTGCAATCGTTATTTTCATTTGCCGTGTGCGGCTGCTTCTAGTTGTTTTCAAGAGAAAGAAACTTTGTCTTTATTTTGCAACCTGCATACGGACCAAGTCCCTCTAATGTGTAAGTTTTATTTAACATACTTTCATTTCAACCCACACGATTTTGTCCATGCTCTTAAAAATGTGAGAAATTGTTGTTACTGAGGCTCCAAATTAAAATGATTGAACATTTGAGTGTGTTCGGGCGGCGAGGTTTGGGGTGGTCAACCGACCGTGAATCCGGGAAATGACCTTGCATTTTTGAAGACCCGGAAATTGCTCTGGATTTACTTTTTCAGTTGGAACTTTTTTTTTATATGTAATAAAGAATCTTTTCCATAATTATCACTACTGTTGGGAAAAATTCGGCAAATTTTTTTAAAAATCGGGAATTTTTTATATTTTGTTTTTGTTCACTTTTGCAATAAATATCGGCTCGCTTTTTGAAGAAAAAAATGTGTTTGGAATTGTGCTCAGTGTTGCCAAGCATCGCCGTTAAAATAACGAAGATTATTTTATATTAAAGATTTTAAAGAAAATGTTTTATTCAAAAATATAGGTAACCAAAATTTAAATTATTATTTACTTATGATTGGCATGATATTATTAAATTCAATATAAAAGTTTTAATAGAAAGTTCAAGTGTTTTTTTAAAGTATTTTTTTTCTTGAAAATTGAACTATTTTGTTTTTTTCTCGTATTTTCAAGATTCCACTTTTCCTCGTTTTTCCTTTTGGATTAAAAATTCATGTTTTGGTAGAAAAGTTATATTTTTTGGTTTACAGTGAATTTTTTTTCGTTCAAGTCTGCTATTATATTTTAGATTCGGAATTCATATATTTTGGTTAAAACTTCTATTATTGTGTTTTTGTTCCAAAATTGATCTATTTTTTTTTGGTCGAGAATTTGAAATTGCGTCCTTGGATCGAAAAATTCATCCTTATGGTTTTCAAATTCATCTTAATTGAGGATATAAAAGTCATATTTTTTAGTAGAAAAAAGTGCATAATTTTTTAAACTGAAAATGCAACTTCCTTTTTTGGTTGAAAATTGATCGTTTTTGGTTTGAAATTCAACTATTTGGTTGAAAATTAACTTTTTTGTTAAAAAAAAAATTAATTAAATTGTTTTGTTAAAAATTCTCTTAGTTTAGTGAAAAATCTTTGGTTTGAAATTCATATTTTTTGGTACAAAATGCAACTGTTTTGTAGAGAATTTGCCTTTTCGTCTTGAAAATTTAACAATTTTGTTGACATTTTTTTTATCCCTGAAATGAAAAATCTTTCTTTAAAAAATTCATCTTTGGTTAAATTGTTGTCTTTTCTGGTTAAAACTGTTACTGTTTGCTTAAAAATTAATCTATTTTGGTTCAGGATTCAACTTTTTATTGATAATTCGTCTTTTTTTTTGTTGAATTCACGTTTTTTTAAATTTAAAATATCAACTATTACATTGTGCGTTGAGAATTCTTTTTTTTTTATTTCGATTGTTTTTGTTTTAAAATGAAAATCGTTTTTTGGTTGAAATATCAACTGTTATATTTTTCGTTGAGGATTAATCTTTTTTGTGGAAGATTCGTCAATTTAATCGAAGGTTTATATATTTTGTTGTAAGTTTAATTATTTTGTTAAAATTCGTCCTGAATCTTTGTTAAAAAATTTTATAATTCCTTTCAAATTCATCTTCGTAGGATGAAAATTCAACTATTTAGTTAAAAATTCAATTTTCTGAAAATTTATCAACTTTTTAGGTTGAAAATTGCAATATTTTATTGAAAAGTCTGTGTATTTCGACTAGAAATCTTAGGATTATGTTTATCATGTTTACTTTTTGTTTATTTAAATTAATTTTAAATTCCAATATAAAATTGAATAAAAATGATTTTGCATTTCTAAAAGTATATTTATATTACTGATATAATTATTTTCCTATTTTATAGAAAAAGGTTTCATAATTAAAAATTACACTTTTTTACATATTTTTTGGTTTAATTCAACTATTTTTTATCACAAATTAAAATCTTTTTTGTTGAAGTATCAGCTACTATATTTTTCGTTTAAAATTCATCTTTTTGGAATACAAATATAATTATTTGGTTAAAAGCTAAACCCATTTGTCAACTACTAATTTTTTTGACTAAAGCTTAATAATTTTATTTGAATTTTTTTTTTTTTTTTTTTTTTTTGATAATTCAGATTGGTTGAAAAATATTTTTATTTTTTAATTTAAAATATATCCATTTTATTTTTGGTTGAAAAGTTATCTTCTTGTTTGAAAATTCATCTTTTTCGTTGGTAATTTAAATATTCCAGTTAACTAATTTAATCAAAGATTCATAATTTTAGTTAGAAATTCATCACTTTGATAAAAAATTTCATGTTTTTTTTGTTGTTTTTTTTTTTGACAATTCAGATTGGTTGAAAAATATTTTATTTTTTAACTGAAAATATATCTATTTTATTTTTGTTTGAAAAATTATCTTCTTATTTTAAAATTCACCTTTTTCGTTGAAAATTCAAGTATTCCAGTTAATTATACATCTTTTTTTTTAAATTGATCTTTCTGGTTGAAAATAAAACTGTTTTGTTGAAAGTTAAACTCTTTTGTTAAAAATTCATGTTTTTGTTCTAAAATGCAGTTGAAAATTCGTAATTTTAATTCAAAATTCATCACTTTGGTTGAAATTTGTGTGTGGAAAATTAATGATTTTAACTGAAAATTTAACTATTGCATTTTTGTTTGAAAACTGATCTTTTCAGCCATTTTATACTTAAGAGCCAAATTGAAGACAATAATTCTTATGTTTTTAGTATTATTTAATTGTTTAATTAGCCGATGATGCAAATATATTTAATAATTTATGGTAATATAAGTAGTCCAAGTTTTCTAAATTAAACGTAAGAAGTAAATCCTTAGAAACTGGAAAAAAAAACATTTATAATGAACTAGCCAAAGTGTATACGTATTCCGAGTTTATTATTTTAAATTACTCTAATTATCTCATAATTTATTATTGAATTTTTATTTTTTTTGGATAAAAGTTCATTAGATTTTTATCAATAAATTTAATTATTCTATTTTTGACCGAAAATGTATCTTTTTTTTAATGAAAATTCAACAATATTTGATTGAAAATTGATATTTTTTATTAAAAAATTAATTTATTTGTTAGAAAATGTTATGTACTTCGTGAAAAATTCTTCTTTTGTGCAAAATTAATATTCATGGTTAAAAATTCATCTTTTTGGTTTAAAATTCAACTATTCCAATCGAAGATTCATCATTTTAGTTGAAAATTTACAGTTTTTTTGAAAATTGATCTTTTCTAGTTCAAAATTCAACAATTGGGATGAAAATGTGTTTTATAATTGAAAATTCAACTATTTCGTTGAAATTTGATATATTTTGTTTAAAAATTTATTTGTTTGGTAGAAAATTATATTTTTCTTTACAAGTTAATCTTTTGCTTTAAAAATTCTTTTTTTGTAGTTAAAAATTAAAGTATTACAGTTAAATATTTAACATTTGAGATAGAAATTCATTTTTTTGATTGGAAATAAATATTCTTTGTTCAAAATTCAAGTAAGTTAATCTCTTTTGTTAACAGGTAATTTTTTGGTTGAAGATACATCATTTTAATTAAAAATTCATTTCTATGGTTGAAATATTTATTTATTTATTTAAATTAAACGGGCAAGCCCTTTGTACAGTGATCAATTTACAGGGTACCTTAAATCTAAAATATGTGCTATTTAATTGAAAACTTATTTTTCCTTTGTGTGTAAAGAAATATTTTTTCCCGCATATCAACTGTTCTGTGGAAAATTTGTTTATTCTTTGGCTTAAAATTATTTTTTTTTTAACTGAAAATGTATCATTATTCCATAATTTTAGATAAAAATTCATCTATGGGTGTACATTTTTTTACTAAAATTCAATAATTCAATTTTTGTTTGAAAAATTATCTTTTTTAATTGAAAATTCATATTTCTAGTTTAAAATTCAACTATTCCAGTTAAATATTTATAATTTTAGTTGAAAACTCATCACTTTCTTTGAAAAACTAACTAAATTTTTTTAAAGGATGTTTTTTTTGTTGAAAGTAATTTTCTTCACTGAAAATTTAACTTATTCCAATTAAATATTCCACATTTTTTGTTAAAAATTCATCTGTTTGATATATAATTAATTTTTTTAACTTAAATTTATTTATTTAAGTTTTGGTTGACAATTGATGGGTTGCATTACAGAACTAGATAACCAACATTTTTTTCGAAAATGGGCTTTTTGCATCAAAAATTCTTCAAAAATCAAATACATATTGAGTTAAAAGGATTGTTTCAAAAGCTTATTTTTAATATAGAAATAAAAAGATTTCGTAAAATTATTATCATTTATTTATTAGGAAACATAACTTTCTTCTTTCTATATAACTTTCACTAATTCTTCATTTTCCCAGAACAGAATCATTTTTTTGGTGATAACTCATTTATTCTTATTCAGCCTCCTAATATATTTCGGGAGCAAGTTTTTATTATTTCAAAAAATTGAAAAATAAATCTTTCGTCGATGTCTAAAGACGATTATCAAAAAACTGAAAATTATACTTATTATCGTAATTTGCAACCAAGCCTTTTCCAATTTTAGATTCTTGTCACTTTGAGATTGTAAAATGACGCATTCCATTTCTTGTAAGTGGATAATATTTTTTGATCATACTTTTTTGGCCTCAATTTAGAAATACTTTAGCTCAGGAGTAAACTTTTGTTTTATCTTTGAATGGTGATTTCGATTTAACACAATTTTATCTCGCTCTAGAGTTTTAAATTCCCGAGAATTTAAGTTCAGATTATATGAGAGAATTTTGAAGAATTTAAGAGAATTTAAGAATTTATGATTTTTAACAATATTTTTATTGTTCAGGTTATATCAACGATTGAATATAAATTATTTTCTAGCTCAGACATATTCAGGAATTTAAAATCTGCAAAGCAATAGCTCATTAATTATTTAACACCCTTAGACTGAAACTCTAAACTTAAAATTCAATTGCCTCACATTACTTAATAAAAACCACGAAGTAGAATAAAAAGACCCCACTCCTGTAAAACCTGGACGCGTGGCATTTTCAAAATTCTCTGATTTTTCTTTGACTAATTTTTCATTTCAAATCATTAATATTCAAATACCAGCATTTTAATCTTATGATATTTTCTACCATAAAATATTTTATAAGCGGAATGAAACAGGTTTCATATGCAAATTAGAAATTTTGAAATGTATTAATTTATTTCACACAAAAAAAGTTTTTTCTACTTTAGAAGATAACTCTTTAACTCTTCTTTACAAAAACTGAATTTTCAAAAAAAAATATGACTGTTCAACAAAAAATTGATTTCCCCCGAAACTGATGCATTTTGACGCAAAAAAAGAAATTTCAAACTAAAAAATTATTTTTTCTTGAAAAAAAAATAACGCGAATTTTTTACTAAAAAATGTCAATCTTAGAAAAACGGAAAAGTTACTTTCGGAAAAGTTGCATGTTCATACAAAAAATGAAGTTTCTTCTATAAAACAGATGAATTTTTTAAATTAAAAAGATAAATTTTCAAAAAATAGTTCAATATTCTGCTGAAAAAGATTTTAGTCGAGTTTTCACGATCTAAGTATGAATTTTTTAACAAGAAATAATTTTCTACCAAAAAAAATTGAATTTTCCATCCAAAAAGACGAATTTTTAACCAAACAGGATGACGTTTTTAAAAAAATTATTCAATTCTCTAGCAAATAATTGCATTTTTATCCAAAAATATTAAATTTATCTTAAAGCAGAAGAATTTTTTATTAGAAAAAAAGTTGAGTTTTCATCCAAAAAAATATTCCCCTTAACTCAGTATAACATCAAAAATTGAATCTTTGTAACAAAAAAATAAGTTTCTAAGAAAAAAATGTCAATTTTCAATCCAAAAAGACGAATTATTCCAACCAAAAGGATGAATTCTCTACCAAATAGTTAGTTTTATAAAAAAATATAAATTTCATACTAAAACAGATGAATTTGTAATAAAAAACGACATTTTTTTTATAAGTGGAAATTTCATCCAGAAAATATTTCAGTTAATTTTTCAACGTCAAAATATAAATTTTAAACAAAAAGTAAATTTTCAACGAAATAGTTAAGTTTTCAAGAAAATAGTATAATAGCTTAATTTCTATCCAAACAGTTGCATTTTCATCAAAAAAAGATGTAATTTCTGCTAAAGCAGGTGAAATTTAAAATAAAAAAGACCAACTTTCAAAAAAAGAGTTGAATTTTCAACCGAAAAGTGAAGGCAAAAATGGAATTTTCTATTAATTAAAATAAATCCTGAAATTCTCATAAATTCTCAGAGAATTTATTTCTCGGTAATATTCTCATTCTCGTTGCCGTTCTCAAAGTAATATAACCGGCTAAAATTTCTATTTCGCTCTCCTGAAAAATTTCGATTTTGTTGGCCTGCAACCCTTCAATTTATCTTTTTTGTAAACATTATTTTGTTGTTGAAAAATTATTGTTTTAGTTGAAAACTCATCTTTTTGGTTTAAAATTCAACTATACCGGTTGAAGATTCGTAATTTCAGTTGAAAATTTTATAAGTTAGGTTGCAAATCGAACTATTTTTTGTAAAAAAATTTATATTTGTCAGTGAAAAATTCAAGTATATGTTTAAAAACTCATTTATTTTGCAACTTCTTTCACTGTTTTGTTAAGTATGTTTAGAATTTCATGAATGAAAATAAATGTTTGCGTTTAGCTTGTTTTTGATTGACCAGGAAAATTGAAAAACTTGCCCGGGAATTTGAAATTGTCCGCCAAAATCGCCACCCTTGTGATGATAAAACACTTGCATTCCTCAAATTGTTGTAATTCGACGATAAAAAATAGAGGAGAAATATTTTGAAATGATTTCAGTAAATCCCGAGATATTTTGTGGAGATTGCGGACAGCTTGGAGATGTCTCAAAACTAGTGATGTGCTCCGTCTGCTGTCAGCACTATCATGGAAGTTGTGTGGGTCTCCGCCTTTTGCCGGGAGTTCGAGCTGGCTGGCAATGTGGAAGTTGTCGTGTCTGCCAAGTCTGTCGGCAGCCCGAAGAAGTATCAAAAGTGATAGTTTGCGAGAATTGCGAGAAGGTTTACCATCCCGGCTGTATGAGGCCAGTTGTCACCTCCATTCCAAAATTCGGTTGGAAGTGTCTGAGCTGTCGAATTTGCACTGATTGTGGTTCGCGAACTCCAGGCGCTGGACTGTCATCAAGATGGCATGCTCAGTACACAGTTTGCGACTCGTGCTACCAACAACGGAACAAGGGATTTTCATGTCCGCTCTGCCGAAAAGCTTATCGGGCGGCCGCCTATCGCGAAATGGTACAGTGCAACTCGTGTAAGAAATTTGTCCATGGGACCTGTGACGCGGACGCGGATCCGCACACTTATCAGAAGCGTAAAGAGGAAAATTCGGATTATGAGTATGTCTGCAAGAATTGCAAGAATATGGCACTGATGAAGCGCAAGGACAGTTTTGATGATCATGGATTGGATTTGAGTTTGACGGGATCGCAAGACAGTTTGTATGATGGGGATTCGTCGGAGTATGATTATACGGGAGGAATGGATGATTCGTATTTTTCACTGGGGCTTGGGAAAGGGAAACCGTTTTGTGCTTCCAAGATTGCGAAAAAAAGGTTTGGACTTGGTGGTGGCATCGTTGGCAGACCCAAGGGAATTGGAAAACACGGTTACCAAAAGCGGCAGAAGATGAATGAATTTGGGAGGAAGAGAGGACCAAAAGCTAAAATGAGGGGCATTTTTGGTGTTCCTGGGCTCGGATTGCAGGTATTGTTTTTTTTTTCTTTGACTTTCTTTTTTCTTATTTCGCGTTTTAACTGAAAATATTTTTGTTGAAACTAAATTAAATTTTTGTGGGCAGTCATCTGCACTCTCAGTATTTCGGATTTTCACTGAATAGTGCAGGTAAAACTGGTTCTTTGAAAAGTACAATTGGGTGAGTCTTAGTTTTAACTGGTTCTTTCAGTTAAAAGACGAAATCAGATGGAATTTAAAATTTGTTGGGATTTTCACAAAAGCACTTGATTAATCTCCGCGTTTTAACTAGTTGAAACTAATGTTGACAAATACTCCAGGTATTTTCGTGTTTTATCTGGATAAAACTAGTTTTAACTGATTTCGGGTATAAACAGTGACATGTTATGTATATATGCAGGGTTGATGCAGGTCAGGGAATTATGGAAAGTCCGGGAACTTTTGATAAACTGAAGTTTATAATATTCTGTATCGCTATTTTAAAATTGGTTATTTTCTTGCCAATTCTGAGGCAAACTAAACTATTCTATTTTTGGTTCAAAATTGAATCATTTTTGGTTGTAGATTCAATTTTTCAGTTGAAAATTCAACTGTTTGGTGGAAAATGAGCTTCATTGTTAAAAAATTAACTTTATTGTTGAAGATTCGTATTTTGGGGTTGATCATGTTGATAGAAAATTCAATTATTTTGTTATAAATTACATTTTTGCTTCAAAATTTTCCTTTTTGGGTTGAACATTCAGAAATTTGGTTGATATTTCTTTTCTATTTTGATTGAAAAATCTTTCTTTGCCGAAAATTCAAATCTTTTGTATAAAATGCGTCTTTTTCGTATAAAGATGCCCTTTCCATATAAATTGGATCTTTTTTTTTATAAAAAATTAACCTATTTTGGTTAAGTTTGAACTATTTGATTAAAAACTTATATTTTTGAGTGAACTTCGCTGTTTGTAGTTTAAAATAAAAACCTTTTGGTTGAAATATCGACTGTTACGTTCTTCGTTAAGAATTGATCTTTTTTTAATTGAATTCAACTGTTCTTGATTAAACAATTTTTTTAATTTAAGTAAGATTAATCATTTTACTTGAAAATTCATCTCTTTTATGTCAAATTGATTCAATTTGTTTGAATAATAATCACCTATGGTTGAATGAAACTGTGTTTTATTTAAAATGTGAACTTTTTGATTGAAAATGAACTATTTTTGTTGAAAATTCCACTGTTTTGTAGAAAATTCGTATTTTTTGGTTATAAATTCTCTTGGTTTAGTAAAAAATCTTTTTATTTGCATAAAATTCAACGGTTTTTCTTATTTTTTCAATTGAATTTGACCCACTTTTGATTTAAAATTAAAATCTTTTTTAGTTCAAATCTCAGCTATTACTTTTTTTGGTGAGACTTCATTTTTTCGGTTAAAAATTAAACTTCTTGGCTAAAGGTTGAACATTAATTGATAATAAAGAATTTTTTTTTGGTTAAAACTGAAACATTTCAATAAAAAATTCGTCTCTGCTTGAAAATGTATTTTTTGTTTTGTTTCAAAATTAGACTTTAAAACTTATTCTTTTTTCTTTTTTTAAAAGCGCGATCATTTGATTTAAAATGCAACTACTTGGCTAAAAGTTGAAAAATATTTGTTAAAAATGCTATCTTTTGTTAAAGTCTCACCTTTTTGATACAAAATTTATCTTATCGATTAAAAATTAAACTATTTTGTTCATAAATCTTTTTTTTTTGTAGAAAATTTTTGTGGGAGGAAAATTCAAGTAATTGGCTAAAAGTTTGGCAATATTGATTAAAAATGCTTTTTATTGTTAAATATTCATGATTTTATTTAAAAAGTCATCTCTGGTTGAAAATTTAACAATTTTTTTGAAAATTCATCTTTTTTCCAATTGATATTTTTTGTTTGAAAATTCGACCATTTAGTTGAAAGATCATCTTTGTAGGTTTAAAATTAAAATATTTTGTTGAAAATTTTAACTATTTAATTGAAAATTCAAGAATTATGTTAAAAACTCATGTTTTGTGTGCACAAATTCAATGTGGCACCCAAACAACTTTATTTTTTTATTTCAAAGAATTTGAGATAGCCAAGAAAAATGAAAAATTGATCAGGGAAAAGACAGGGAATTTTGAAATTGGGATATTGTAGCAATCCTGATATATATACAGTGTGTCCAGAGATCTTGAATACCTTGAAATTCTTGAATTTTTTTAACCTTAAAAACTTGGAAATGTCGTTAAACTTTTCAGAAGAACATTGCATTTTTTTGCGATAAGTAATTTAAATATTATCGTCTATTATGAAAGAAACATCTCTTTTAGAAGAAATCTTGATAATGAACAGTTTTTTATTTATTAAGATATAATTGATCTTTTACCCATTGCAGAATAAATAACAAGATTTTCTACGTGTTTTTTTTTTAGATTTTACCAATTATTTTATAGATTGCAATGAATACACTTTAACATTGTGAATAATTCTATACTCTGTTTTTTTCCACCACTCAGTTTTCGAGTGGACGCTAGATTACAAAACATTACTAAAGATTTCAAAAGATTTTAAAATGTTTTAAAGAATTTTTAACATCATACAAAGATTTCAGAGGTTTAAAAAAGGCGTGTACATCAAATTTAAAATATTTTAAACATTTCCAAATATTTCAAAACTTAAAAAGATTTTAATAATTTAAAAAAAACTATACCAGATGTCTCAAATTTCAAAGTATTTAACATAAGTTACAAATATTTTAATGATTTAAAATGGATACAAAATACGTTGACAGGATTTTACAAATATTTCAAAAGTTTAATAAAGATTTTTAAAAAATACAGGAATTCCAAAGATTTAAAAAAAAATGTAAAGAATTTGAAAAAAGATTATAGTACACCAGATTTCAAAGAATTGAAAAGAGTTCAAAAGATTTTGGAAGATTTCCCAAAGATTATAAATTAATAATATAATAAATATATAAATATAATAATTTCAAATGAATACAAAAGATTTCACAAATATTTCATAACAATTTCAAAATATCTCGAAAAAGTTCACAAAGATTTCAAGAATTCAAACATTTTACGAAAATTTAAAAATTTTTAAGAGTTGTCACAGATATTTTAAGATTTCAAAGATTTTAAGAATTTCAAAGACAACTTATGTCCGCAAAAAATTAAGAATTTGTTTATGTTGATGCTTTCTTCTAAAATGCTTGGTCAATAAAAAATGAAAAGGCTAATTTTTTACACCTTTAATAAACGGTAATTTTATTATTTGAAGTAAAAAAAGAGGCCCGGAAAAACATGACTTCTTGGCCTGGAAAACCTGGCAAATGTCTTAAATTTTGTTCCTGAGAATCGCTGAACACCCTGTCATTATTATATATCAAAATTCTGCTGTCTAGAGAAAAACATAATCGCCATTCTTACCTTAATTGCCAATTTACCTTTGCAGTGTATGTCCGAGTCCTCAAAAGAAGACGAGCCTGGAGTCGAAAACCGACTAGTCTTATGCTCGGCAAAGGACAAATTTGTCTTAACCCAAGACATCTGCGTGATGTGCGGGGCAATCGGTACCGACCAAGAAGGATGCTTGATATCCTGTGCACAGTGCGGACAATGCTATCATCCCTACTGTGCGAATGTCAAAGTCACGAAGGTGATTTTGCAGAAGGGCTGGCGATGCCTCGACTGTACTGTCTGCGAAGGTTGCGGCGAGAAGAACGACGAGGGTCGCCTGATACTTTGTGACGACTGTGACATAAGCTATCACATATACTGTATGGATCCGCCCTTGGATTACGTGCCTCAGGGTAATTGGAAGTGCAAGTGGTGTGCCCAGTGTCAGACTTGCGGTTCAAATGATCCTGGATTCAACTGCAACTGGCAGAAAAACTACACCCAGTGCGGACCTTGCGCCTCGCATGCCACCTGTCTGGAATGCACACTGCCTTACAATGAAGGAGATTTAATTATTCAATGCATACAATGCGAGAGGTGGCTCCACTGCTCCTGCGACTCGATAAAAAATGAAGCCGACGCGGAAAAGTGCGCCGAGGAAGGCTACAATTGCACGAGATGTCGGCCGAGTGACGAGCCACCTCCTCATATTTTGCGAACCTTGCCAAAACCACAACCGAAATTTCCTCGCTCGCCGCCACCTGTCCCTGAGACGCCCGAAGTCTATAAACCTTCGCCTCAACAGTATTTAGTCGACGGTGTTTACTTGTCCGAGTCCGGGATGAATCACATCAAATCGTTGACCTTTGAGCATCAGCAGACACGAAAAAAGCGTCGAAAGCTTCTACCGGTTGTTGATAAAGAGGCGGACATCATGGCAACGATAGAGTCGGTTGTCGCTGGTGGTAGTCTCGACAATTCGATGGAGGATGCTGGCGCACAACTCGATCTTCTCGATGTCAAAGACGAGCCGATTGAAGTTCTGAAGGAGGGCATGGTCTGGACACCTCGTGGTGGCGAACCTCCACCCGAGGGATTCAGTATCTACACGACGGAGAACGGCGTACCGGTTCTGCGACGCAAGCGCCAGAGGAATTTGCAGAAACTTGGAATTGGTGGATTTATCGTTAAAATCAGAGGAACGAGGAAGGATAAGGAGGAGGAGGGTGATGCAGAGAAGGCTCCCGAGGGAATGGTTGGTTTGTCGGAAGACAAGCCGAGGAGGAAGCCTCAAAGGAGAAAACCAAAGACCAAGCTCTCCGAATGTTTTCCTCTTTACATGCAAGAGGCATTCTTCGGCAAGGTTCTTATGGACACAACCAAAGAGAACGACTCGGAAAATGGAAGCGGCTCGGACGGTGAGACGAAGATTGCGAGAAATACGGGCGGGACCATTCAGTTGTCGCAGGATGAGCTCAAGGCGATTGAGAAGGTAAAAGCGAAGCAGGAGAGGGAGGAGGTGAAGCTGCCAATTGAGAGGCAGATCAAGAGGGAGGAAATTTTGGATGATGATGTTAGTGATTCAGAAGTTCCTCTGGATATTTTGCCGATTTCGGGAGATTTGCTTGATAATGATTTGGTAAATACGATCATGAATGAGAGGGATGATGATTTGGCGAAGGCTAGTGAAGCTTTGGAGGAATTGGATAATGCTCCGGGTCCGAGTAAGGATGAGTTGACTGATATTCTAAGCCCGCATTTCAATTTGGAATCGATGGTTAGAGATACAGGTATGTGACGGATTTTTTTTTGTTTCTATGTCAGCAGGCTGTCTACTCTGTCTGGAAAAACGTGGAAATGTCAGGATTTTTTTAAATTAAGGGAATTTTTTGAGAGCGTGTTTAATTCGTTTTTTTTTTAAATTGCAGTATAAAATTTTGTATCCATAATTGATTGAAAGTTGATTATTTATAGCTGAATATTCAAGTATCTGGATGAAAAAATTTGTTTGAAAATTCAATATTTGTTGTGCAATGTTTTCTGTCTCTTCACTTGGAAAATTGTTCCTAGTTGAAAATTAGAGTGATTTTGAAAAATCGTTTTTTTTTTTTAAATTTAACTATTTTTGGTCAAAAATTAAATATTTTTTGGTTGAAATATCAACTACTACATTATTCGTCTCGAATTCTTCTTTTTTTTTAAATAAAAATTTAATTAATTTGTTAAAAGTGCAAATCCGTTCTTAAAAAATATTTTATTATTTTAAGATTCATCATTATAATTACAAATTCATCTCTTTGGTTTAAAAATGAGCTATTTTGTTGAAATTTCATTGTTTCTTTAACTTAAAATTGATTTTTGTTTAAAATGAAAATGTAACGATTCTAATTGAATATTTCATAATTTTACTTAAAAATGTATCTCTTTGGTTATGAATTAATTTCTTTTACCTAAAAATTTAACTATTCAATTTTTGGTTAAACAATGATTTTTTTGTCGAAAATTCGTCTTTTTGATAGAAATTAATCTTTTTGGTTGAAAATTCATCTTTTTAGCCGAAAATTCAATTATTCTAAATAAATTTCATCATTTTAGTTGATAATTCATCTTTTTGGTTTAAAATTTAATTAATATAGTAGAAGAATATTCCATCAGCTCAGTTAAAAATTCATCTCTTTTATTGGACATTAATTTTTTAACTAAAAATTAAACGGGTCAATATTTGGTTGACAATTTATCTTTTTTTATTGAAAGTTTATGTATCGTGTTGAAAATGTATATTTTCATTGGTAGAAATTAATATTTGTGGTTGGAAATTCATCAGTTTGGTTAAAAATTATTATCTTTTTCATTGAAAATTAAATTATTCCAGTTGAATATTCCATCATCTTAGTTGAAGATCATCTTTCTGGTTGAATATTAAGTATTTTAACGGAAAATTTAACTTTTTAATTTTCGGTTAACAACTTATCTTTTTTACGTGAAAATTCATCATTATTGGTAGAAATTAATCTTCTTGATTGAAAATTCTACTATTCCAGTTTAAAATTCATCATTTAGTTAAAAATTCTTCCTTTGGGTTGAGAATTAAACCATTTCAGTGAAAAAAAATTTAGTTGAAAATTCATCACTTTGGTTGAATAATTTTACTACTTTGTTGACAACTCGTTATCGTTGAAAATTAATTTTCTTAACTGGAAGTTTAACTTCCACTTTTTTGTTTTAAATTGGTATCTTTTATTTCAAAATTCAACTGTTTGGTTAAGAATGTGCCTTTTTAGTCAAAAATTAAACTATTTAATTTGAAAATGCGTTTAATTTGTTGAAAAATCGTCTCTTTTTGGTAGAAAATTAATTTTTTTGTTTGAAAATTAATCTTCTGCTTTGAAAATTTATCATTTTAGTTGCAAATTTAAGTATCCTGTTCAAATATTCTTCAGTTTGGTTGAAAATTAATTTTTGTAACTGAATATTTAACTATTCCATTTTTTGTTGAAAAAATGACATTTTTTATTTTAAAAATCATCTATTCTGTTGAAAATTTGTCTTTATTAGCAAAAAATCCAAATATTTAGTTAAAATTTCATGTATTTTATTGAGAACTCGTCTTTTTTGGTAGAAAACTATTCTGTTTTTATTTTCTAAATTTAATATTCTTATTTGAAAATTACTCTATTTAGTTGGGAATTCAATTATTCCAGTCAAATATGCATCATTTTAGTTCACAATTGATTTTTTTGGTTGAAAATAAAATGATTGCGTTGAAATTTGAACTATTTTGTTAAAAATTAATCTTTTTGGTTTAAAATTGATCTATTTCATTTGATGTTGATTGAAAATTCTTTACTTTGGTTGAAAATTTGTTTGTTTTTTTTTTGTGTGGAAAATTGATCTTTTTCACTTTAAAATTAAACTATTTGGTTGATAATTCATGTATTTAGTTGGAAAATCGTCGTGTTTGATAGGAAATTAATCTTAGTAGTTGAAAATTCAAATATTTGGTTAAAAATTCATATATTTTGTTGAAAATGGAATATTTTTACTTAAAACCTTACAAACTGGAAGCGGTTTAAATTCAATTTGATACGATACTCATACTAATTTATCTAAATTTTCACTGAATTTTAAGTATAAAAAAGATACTATAAACATTTTAATTAGTATTCAAAATCATGAAATTAAGGCATATACAATGAGCCAAATTCAATCTCAAATAAAAATGGCTTTATTATAGTTTTAGTATTATTTAATTATTTTATTAATCAATGGCGCCAATATATTTGTAAAATATCTGGTAAATATAATTTGTTAAAGCTTTCTTAATTAAACATCTTAATCTCTGAGTCGATTGTTTTTAAAAATTCGAAATATTTCAATTGCTCCGTACTATGAAAAATTATACCTGAATAAAAACCTGTTGTCCCAGGCTTGCCGAACATGGACAGCAAAGATGTGGAGGACATATTTAAGGGTGTCCTCACCGATGAATCTCAAGAATCTCAGGAATCGTCTGTATTTCCGATTCAGCCGCAAGTTACTCCGCATGCTTCTGCTCCTACTACACCTCTAGTTTCTCCTTCTCCTCATCATAGTAAGAGAAAATTTGTTAGGCCAGATTTTGTCATTTTTATTAAGAATTAATCCGGTATTGAAAATTTTAACAAATGACTATTTTTCTGTTATAAAGGTTTACAAGTAAATTTGCAGTTGGCCAGAACACAAGTTTCCAGCTCTCTGCCATCAGTTGGTCAATCCAACTTAAATTCTCCTATGAGTTTTCCACCGCCCTCGCCTTACTGTTCCGAATACAGCAAGTAAGTGTCTTTTACCAGCCTCGGACACTAATGCTATTTTCTAAAATTACTAAATTCTAAAATTAATTAAAAATTGTTTGTACATTAAAAACTATTTTTTTTTACTTTGAATTTAAACATATTTTTAAACTTCTTCATTAGATTGGCTTCAAAAATCGAAGCTTCAAAAGATTTTAAGATTTTTCATAACATTCCATAGATTGGTTAAAATTTGACAAGATTTAAACGGATTCCAAGGTATTATAAAGAATTTAAACTAATTTCAGGGACTTTAAAACATTTTTTGTGTTTTAAAGCTTTCAATGTATTTTACAATGTTTCAAGGGATTTTAAGAAATTTCAAGAAGTTTCATCTAATTTCGAAGTATTTATAGTATCTTTAAGAATATAACAATATTTGAGACATTCATATGATTTAAAAAGATACGAGTATTCAATGGTTCCATAAGATTATAATGACAGGGTGGCCGCTGGACCGGAAATTTTTTAAGACCGGGAAACCCCGGGAAATGAAAGTTAATTTTTTTTCTGAGAATTTTACAAATTTGTAGAAGAAAAATCTGTCTACATTCGATTTCAACAGTTTTTAAATAATTAGTTGAATTGTTATGTTCTTAATTATGCTATTATTTAGCTTACAATGCGTAATTAAAAATTTACTGTACATTAAAAATTTTCCATTCAAAATTTTTAGCTTTAAACTTACATTTTTAATTTAAAGAATTTTTAAATGCTTTCTTAAAGACTCGAACAAATAAAAAATAAAAGCCTTTAATGTTGAAAACTTTGGATGAAAAACATTTTTATTTAATGAATTATTTTTTTAAATTTATTTTTACTTTAAGTAATCAAAAGCGAACAAAACCGATTTGACAAAACGATTTTAAATCAGTTTAAAATTTAAGAATTTTCAGATTTTAACGTTAAAACTTAATCGGTTTCAATTTGAAAGTCTTAGTCATTAAACAAATCTGAACGTGTGACTGAAAGTTTATAGACTATTTTCAACTTAAAAATAACTTCATAATAACATATTTTTAATTTAAGAATTTTATTAAATTTAAAATATTGTTTCAGTGTAAAATATTCAATTTTTAATCCACTCAATTTGAAATTTTTAATTTAAAAAAAAAGATTAATTATTAAATATTTAGCAATATTTGAATTTTTATTGAAGACAAGTAAATTGAAACCAAATATTGAAAAGTAAAGAATCTTTAACTGAATTGTTGGACATAGAAAGCCTTGAATCGTTCAAATTTCGAAGAACATTTAAACTTTGAACGTTACAATTTTAATTGTTTTATTTGAAAAATGCTTAATTTGTAAGTGAAATTTTTAAATTTTGATGTGTAATTTACAAATGAACATTTGTATAAAAAATTTGAGTAATTTTAAGATATATTTAGGAGTTTTAAAAAGAATAAAAATGATCATGCAAATTTTAGAAAGTTTTCTTAAGATCTTCTAGAATCTTTTTTGAAAATTTTGTTTAAATTTTTAAAAATACTTTTTAAATATTCTCTTAAAATAATTTTTCAAAATGGAATATTATTTTTAATCTTCCTAGGAATCTTAAGAAAATGTTTTTATTCTTTTCAAGCCTTTCACAATTCTTGAATAAAATCTAATTATTATTTATACATCCAAATTGTAAAGAAATTTTCTAAAATTTGCAGGATTTTCTGAAAATTGTAGAAAAGATTCAATTAATTTCAACAGATTTTTAAAAGTTCTGAAAAATTTCCAAAATAATTTTAAATTTGATACAACCTCTAGATTTTTCAACATTTTAAAATAAAATTTTTAATCTTTCCAAGGATGTTTAAACTGTTTAAAAAGAAAATAATTGAATTTGTAATTTAAGAAGTGTTCAGTTAAAAATTTTGCAAGTTTTCAATATTTAATGTTTCCAGCTTAAAATTATTAAAAATTATATAATTTTGAACATTTTCAAGTTCATTGATTGATTTTTTATTTTAGAGCATTGAGAATGATAAGGTGGATTTATATTTTTTTATATTGAAAAATGTTATTACCTTTAATTTTATACGCGTACATTTTTGAGCATTTGAATACAACATTTTTAAATTAAAAACTTAAATTTCAATTTTAAAAGTTCAAAATTTAACATTTCCACTTTGAATGCTTTGTTTTGCAGCTCAAGATATTACCTCAAGTGGAAATTTTTTTAGCTTTAGAGTTCCATTTTTTTAATTTCATTGACCGTGAAAAATGTTTTACGAACCGGGAAAAAACCGGGAATTTATTTCGTCGATTAAAACGGCCACCCTGAATGAATTTCTGTGGATTTCAAAAGATATGCAAAAAAATTGAGAGTTTTATTGAGATTTCAGAGAATTTCGATAGAATTGAAGGGTTTTTGTAAGATTTCAAATCATTTCAAAGTATTTTCAAGCTTTTAGGGTATTTTAGAAGATTTCAAGTGGTTTCGTCAGGTTTTATTGGCTTTTGCGGGCTTTCAGATGATTTCAAAGATTTCATCTTTTTAAAAAAATGTTTGAAAGATATCGCAAATTTCAAGATGTTATATGGTAGGTTACTCGATTTTTATGAAATCACTAGAGATTCAACAATCAATTTCAGGGAATTTAAAATTATTCTACGGGATTCCAAGAAATTTTAAAAGAGGGTAAAAAACTTCAAGGAATTTTAAAAAGGTATTAAAGGATTCAATGAAATTTGAAGGAATTTAAAAGAATTTCTAGAGAACTTTAGGAAGTAAATAAACTGGAACAACATTTTTAGAAAGTTCTAGGGATTTCTACGGATTCCATGAGATTTTATGGGATGTCAGAAGATTTCAATGATTTTACAAGATTATCAAAGGATTTCAAGAGATTTTGGGGAATTTAAAAGAATTTCTAAAGAAATTTTGGGCGTAAATGAAACTTAATAACATTTTAAAGAACATCTAGAGTACAGAATTTAAAAAATTTAAGGGCTTTAACAGTTTCATAGGATTTTAAAGAATATAGTGTATTTTAAAAGATTCTAAGGTATTTCATCCAATTTGATTGGAGTGTAGAAAATTTCAAGATATTAATTTTTTTTAAAGAAATTTGAAATGATTTCGGAAGATTTAAAAGATTTCGAAAGAAATTCAAATATTCTATAAAATTATTAAGAGTTTCTATGGAATTCAAGGGATTGCAAAAAAGTTCGGAAAGTTTTCCAGGGATTTCGAAGAGTTTCGAAATAATTCAATGGTTAAAAAAATGAATTTCATTTTATTTAAAAGCTTTTGAAGTATTTAAAAAGAGTTCAAAGAATTTCATTCAATATTTGTGCTGTTACTAAAGATTTCCCAAGATTATAAAGAATTTCTATTAATTTCAAAGGATTTAAAAAAATAGTTTTTTTTTTTTTTGTCAGTGCATTTCAGCAAATTTAAGATGATTTAAAAGATAAATCGATTCTTTAATGGTAATAAAGGATTTCAAGGGATTTGTGGGAATTTCAAAGAATTTCGAGAATAATTTAGGGAGTAAATTAGATAGAACAAAATGTTAAGAGTTTTAGGGATTTCTACGAATTTCATCGAATTTTATGGGATCTTAGATGATTTCAAAGATTTGAGCATTTCTTAAACAGTTTAAAATTTAAATGATATTAAATATTTCAAGATATACAAGGTTTTAAAATGTTTAATTAATGTTTATTTCGAAGTATTTAAAAAAAATCAAGGGATTTCACTCAATATTTGTCCCATTATTAAGAATTTCCAAAGATTGAAGAAATTTTGTTTTTAAAGTACTTCAAAAGATTTAAAAAACTGTCGATTTTTTTCAAATCCAAGGAATTTATCGAGAATTCATAAATATTAAGTGGTTGCCAAGAATTCCGTAGGATTTCAAAATAAAAGGATTTCACAAGATTTTAAAGAATTTCTATTGATTAAATGGGTGAACAAAAAAGGACAGTAAGGATTTCAACAGAATTTAATTGTTACAGATTCCAAGATGTTTATGGGATTTTCCTCGATTTTTTTTGGGATTACTAGGGATTTTATTAATGTCAAGGGATTTTAAAAGTGTACGAAAGATATAAAAGGATTTTAGAGGGTAAATTAAATTGAACAAAATTTTACGGGACTAAGAGGGAATTATACGAATTCCATGGAATTTTATGGGATTTCATCATTTTTGAAGAAATATTGAATGACATAACTGATTTCAAGATGTTTTACGGGATTTTACTCAACATTTGTGACATCACTAGACATTTCACTCAAATTTAAAAAAAATTCAAATTAAAATAATTTTTAAAATTTCAGATTTTGTTTTCGAAGGATTTCAAAGAGCTTAAAAGATTTAGGTTTTTTTTTTTAATTCCAAGTAATTTAGGGGGGTGAAAATTTTTTAAAGAGTTTTCAAATACTTTTGTCGGATTTCAGAAACTTTCAAAGCATTTAAAAAGAAAGTAAACTATTATTCCACAAGATTGTAGACCAATTCCATTTCAAATAAGACAGAGGAGTCCAGCTTAGGGTAACAGAATCATTTGGAATTTGGATACATAATTCTATGGTGAAAATAAAGGATTCCATATTTCACAGTTTATTCAATAACATTTATTTTTTTATTTTTCACAATCATTCGAAAGAGCGTTGATATTTGACATTTTGTTACGTGGGAATTCTTGCTCTTTCAATTGATCCCCAAAAAGGTTAAAACAAATTTAAAAATGGTCAGATGGCGACTGTTTTTCTAAAATTATTGGAAATTGAATATCCTGAAAATCCCCAAACTAATTTTGTTTAGAAATATCTAGTAATATGTACTACATATCTCGTGAGTTTCGCTATTGGTAAATCACTGCTTTATCAGATTTTATGGGGTTTCAGAAAATTTCAATGTTATCATTTTTAGGATTTTTGAAAGGTATTCCAGATTTCAAGATGTTCTACGGGATTTTACTCAATTTTTATGGGATTACTAAGGATTCATCATTTTCAAGGGATTTTAAAGAGTTTATGTTTTTTTTCCAAGATTCAAAGGGATTTAACGAGATTAAAATTTTTTTAAGGGGTTTCAAAGAATTTCTTAATATTTAAGAAGAGATTTGAAAAAAAAATCTGATATTTACCAGATTTCAAGTAATTCCAAAAAAATTCTAGAGAATTGAGGTAATATATTAAATGAAAATTTCAAGATACTTCTTTGATTTTAATGTTTTTTTTTATTTTTAAAACTTCGATTTAATATTTTTCTCGAATGAGTCCGAGATCTGCTATTACTTTAAATTGTATGCTGAATGAAATTTCTTTGCACACTTGGCCAGATTTTCTAAAGAATCCTTTTTTAAGTGGCAGTAGCCCACATTACAGTCCACATTACTCGGAACCACCAAGTCCCTGGGTGAATCCCGATGACGAGGGAACTCCTGGAAATGTGGCTGTTCCACACAACCAAAGAGGTAATAATCCTAAGATGGAAGCAGACGAACAGTTGGGCACCGGCGCTACGATCTCGATGGTTCTTTATGCAAATATTAACCATCCTGAGTGGAAAACTGAATATCCAGGTACGAAAATTATTTGATTATTATTTTATTCGCTTTTTTTCCCTGTTTTCATGAAACTTTCCCTTTTTCGTTTTATTTTCGCCTAAATGCGAATTGAATTAATAGAACCCAGTAAGAAAATCCCAGTCTTCTTCGTTGAAAGCTGATTCTTTTTAATTGAAAAGACTACTATTATATTTGTGGTTCACAATTCATCTTTTTCGGTAAAAATTTTTATTATTTGGTTCAAAATTTAATTATTTAGTTGAAAATTCAACAATTTTGTTAGAAAGCCATTATTTTTTGTCGAAAATTCCACTATTTTGTTAACTATTCGTCTTTTTGGATAGAAAATTCGTCAATTTGGTTTGAAAATTCATCTTTTGATATAAAAATCATATGTTTTGGTTCAAAGGTAATTGTTTTAAATTGAAAATCTACTATTATATTTCTGGCTCCGAATTAATCTCTTTTGGTTGAAAATTAAATTATTTTGATGACAATTCAACTATTCTGTTGAAAATTCGATTATTTTATCAATGTCATTATTTTTTGTCATTATTTCTACCGGTTAGTTGAACATGAGTCTTTTTTGGGTAGAAAATTCATTCTATGTGATTGAAAATTCATGTTTTGGTAAAAAAGTTTACTGTAATTTTTGGTTCTGAATTTGTATTTTCAGTTAAATTTTAATTATTTTCTTGAACATTTGACTTTTTGGATAGAAAATTCATCTTTTGGATAGAAAAGTAATCTTTTTTGGTTCAAAGTTAATTCTTTCTCTTTGAAAGGTCTACTATTATGTTCTTTTTTAATTTAAAGGTAATTCTTTTTAATTGAAAAATCCACTATTATATTTTTGGTCGAGAATTCATCTTTTTTTGTTTGTTAAAAGTTTCATTGTTTTGTTAAAAATTGAATTATTTTGTTAAAATCATAATTTTTTGTCAACATTTCAACCGGTTGTTTGAACATTAGTCTCTTTAGGTAGAAAATTCATTCTATGTGACTGAAAATTCATGTTTTAATAAAAAATTTTTACTAAAATATTTGTTTTGGTTCATCATTTATGCCTTTTAGTTTTAAATTAAACTATTTTATTGAAATAATATTTCTTTTGGGTTGAAAATTTAACAGTTTGGTTGAAAAAACGTCCTTTTGGATAGAAAATTCATTCTTTGGGATTAAAAGTTTATCTTTTGGTTCATAAGTCTACTATAATATTTTTGTTTCCGAAATCGCCTTTTACACTTTAAATTTTAATAAATTTGTTTAAAATTTAACTACGTTGAAATTAATTGTATATAGATTTGGCTTGTAGATTCCACAATTTAGTTGAATTTTTTTTCCTGTTTGATAAATCTTTTTTAGTTGCAAATCTGTTATGGTTAAGGGTTCAACTAGCTTTTAAAAAATTCGGATTTTTTATTCAATTCAACCGTTTTTAATTTAAAATTGAAATATTTTGTTGTTCAAGTATCAGCTTTGGTTGAAAATTTAACTATTTTGTTGAAAATTACTTTTATTTTGACTGAAAAGAATTTTTTTAACTGAAAATTTAACTATTCCATTTATAATTGAGAATTGGTCTTTTTTAATTGAAAATCCAATTTTTTGTCGGAAAATTCATTTTTTGGTAGAAAATTAATCTTTTTGGTTAAAAATGCAATTATTTTGTAGAAAATTATTCTTTTGGCTTGAAAATTAATCTCTTTTAGTATAAATTTAATCTGTTTTAGTTGAAGATGCAATTGTTGTTTGGTTCAAAATCAATCAGTTTGCTTTAGGGATGTAACTATTATGTTAATATTTTAACTATTTGGTTAAGAATGAATTTTTGAAAATTCATATTTTCAAGTTTTGTTAAAAATGAATTTTTCTGTTGAGATTCATATTTTCAAGTGGAACATTCAACTGTTTTGTAGAGAATTAATCTTTTTCGCTTGAGAATTTATCTTTGTAAGTTGCAAAAAATTCGACAATTTGATTGAATTTTGTTTCTCTTTTGACTGAAAAATCTTTTTTGGTAAAAATTTGTCTTTTGGTTTGAACACTTATCTGTGTGGGTTTAAAAATCAACTATTCGGTTAAAAATTCAACTTCTTTGTTCAAAAACTTGTATCTTTTGCTTGAAAGTTCAAATATTTTGTTCTTAAAGCAAGTGTTCGGTTTAAAATTAATTTTGTTGTTGAAAATTCATCTCCCTTTTCTAAAAAAATTCGATCTTGAAAATGTAACTTTTTTGTTTGAAAATTCGTCTTGTCAAGTTAAAAATTCATCTCTTTTGGCTGAAAATTTAACTTTCCTGGTTGAAAATGAACTTTCCTGCTGAAAATGTCATGTTTTCGTGTTTAGAAGTTGTTTTCGGAAACATTTAACTTCTTAGGCGGCGAACTGAACTTTATTTAATTTAAATTCGCCTTTTTGGGTTTAAAAATCATTTCGTTTGTAAGAAAATTGCTCTTTTTTGATTGAGTATTTAAATCGTTTATTTTTTAGACATTCTGAAGTAAAATTCTATGTATTTCTTAATAAACTCATTAAATGCAGAATATTGCCGAAATGGTTGGCCTCAAATTTTAAGTATGTACTGTGATTAAAATTTAATTTATTTGAATGAAGATGCGTAAACAACCAATGGAAATATCGAAAAATTGGCGAGGTCAACTTTTTAAATAATTGTTTCTCTTTCTAAAAATATCTTGTTTATTATTTTTTAATATCATAATGATACTTCAATAATTACTTTTTTTTCAGTTTGGTCTGAGCGATCCAAACAAATTCAGAAAAAGTGGCGAGCCCTGCCCGCAGAAACGAAAGCGCCGTATCTGACTCAGGCAAGGGAAAACAGAACGGCAAGTCGCATGAAGAAAACTCAACAGGTAAAAGTCGCATTTCTTTTAAGGTACAGGATTTACAGATTTAATTTGAAGAACCAATCGAGACATTTTCTTTATATGACTTGCAAGTCATCTTTATCGCGAAGGGTGTCCTGTGCTAACAAGAAAATCAGACTAACAGCTCGCCCGTTGTATTATGCTATATCTACTGTTAGTCAATGTTTTATCGTCAGTGTAAAAAGCTGGTGTTTTAATTCCTCCTGTGTATCATCAAGAATATAATTGTTAGTGTTTTTAGAAATCTGGTGTATGCGACAAGTTTTACTGACAAGGAACAAAAGTTGATGCTTAAGATTCATAAGTATTTGAAAAACGTATTATGTCTCTAAAGTTTAGAATATATATGTAAATATATATTTATATATATAAATAGTTAAGACTCTCCTATCAAATTCAATAGATCTGCCTATTAAATGTTGATTTTCTAGAAATCGAATTTCCTCAATTACATCTTTCTACTTTATCTTCTTGCTACAATATTTTACTTGATTTTTTTTTGTTTGTTTGTATATAGTTCTCTTGTGTCGGAGTTTTTGTGGCTAACCATTGTCTTTATCCAGCAAAACTTTTCTGTCATTTAAGTTGGAAAAAAAGTTAATATGTGAAACTTTTGCTAATGATCCTAAAAATTTCATTTACAGAAAGAATTTTTCGAAAAGAGCAACTGCATAAACTTTTGTTATCGTAGTTAGTTATTCCCAAATAGCATAAATGAGATTTAAACTTTTGAGAAATTTAGAGTATTGTATTGGGGGCACATGAGAGTCTGGCAATTTCTTTTTTGTTTCAGAAATTTAATTCAAAGTCGAAAACTGAGGATACTTTTATTGTATACCTGAAACAAAGTGAAATTGAAAGGCACTTTCGTTGTCTTTCTAGGCAAAAGAAATTGAAGTAGTTCCTGATAAAATGCTCAAAGTTTTCTGTAAGAATAATTTGATTCCTTTGCTAGATGTAAATATGATAAATGTTAAAACACCAGTCGCTCCTATCAGTGCCGACTTAACTCAACTCAAACGACTTGTCAAGTAGAGAATCATCCCTTTTTGCGATATTAGGTATACATATTCAGTTTTTGTGCCCCTAAATAGAATGTTCCTTTGGCCCCCACATAGACCTTAGCGACTATTAATCCTAAAACATCTTTACATCTGTAATCTGTATTCCTAAAAACTATGCTGCGGCCTTGTTCGATTAAACGACAAGCCGTGAACTCTGTAATGATAAAAGTGTGTGAACGAGGCACCCCTTGAAACCGACAGATACCCAAGGATTTACCAAGCACGAACCCAGTCACTGCAACAAGCGCACCTACCATCACCACCAAACCTGTCACCACTCTGTCATCAGCTCAAGTTCCTCCAGTAGTTGCTATGACCGCCAATCAAAAACAAATTGGACTTTTGGCCTCGGTGGACCTGGACAAATCGCAGGAGAAGAATGGACTGTCTCTGTCAGGACCGGGATCATCAGCGGCAGCAGCGAGCAGTGGTCAACTAGCGGAGGTGTGTGCGGTGCAAGGACCGCCGCGGCAGCTAACAACTTGTTCTCCGAGCCCTTCCCCAACTTCCACCACCCCTTCTTCTTCACCTAGACCCAGCTCTGTCAATTCTATCAATTCCATTAACAGTCTGGCGCACCAAGAGGTTGCCAGTGGCCCGTCTAGAATTGCACAATCGCCAGCTACGTCTTGCACATCAGCAACTGCTTCCACTTACGGCAACGTGGGTGTGGGCGCCGGTGAAGGGCAACATCAAACGTCATCACCACCCCAGCAACGTCCCTCACCTCTTCATGTCACGATCAGTGCCAGTACTGCCAGTACTAGCAGTACCAGTACCAGTACAAGTACTATCATTAACAGCCAGAGCGTTGTTGTTCCCCAGGTGTCCCAGGTCTCCTCACAGCTGTCACAGTTGTCACAGGTGTCCCCCACTGCAACTGTTACTGTGGGGTTTGTCCCTGTTCGACAATTAGCCTCGGTAGATCATCAGATTAGAGTGCTCACTCCATCTGAAATCATGCGCACCCTCCCATCCCTCTGCCAGGAGCACTACGATCCGCCACCCACTGCAATTATTCACACTGTACCTGTACAGTCCCCGGCTATGGTGAGCCACCTATTGTGCCTCTTAATGTCTTGCCTTGTGCCAAGTATTATCCAATCGAAATTTAGTGTCTGTATTATTTTTCTTTTTTTTTTTGTTTCGTTCTCTTTTTTTGTTCTCAGATTAATTGCCACTCAGTATATATGGTCTGGCTCTTCATTTCCAATCTCGACAAGTCCAAACGAAAAGCAGAGTTGTTAAAAACTCGAGCAGCTGACAATCATTCAATGGTTCTATTTCGAAACTTAGAGTTTGCAATCAGGGAAAATGTTAGGGATAATAATCAGGGCTGCGACACAGTCAGGTGTTTTTTCTTCTCAAATCACTTTTTTTTAAGTTTAAATAAGTTAATCCATCGGTTGACCACTATACGCCTGCAGGGTATCTCTTTTAACTTGATTGCAGCGCCATCTGACATGTGAATTATTGGGTATCTCAAAATTATATCAAAATTAGAGCAATGTTAATCAAAAAGAGCAGTAAATATCAATTCATTTTAATCAGAAATATTATACTGAGGTCTAAAATTATTTATTTACAATAATGTCTCTTGTTAAAATAGAATTTAAATTCAAATTTTTTCCCAATAGTTCCAAATTGATGGCGCTGTCGTACCTACTCAACAGGCGTATTAAATTCAGATCCATACCTATTTCTGAATTTTATTGAATTCTTTTAAAATCTATTAGGTAATTTTAAAAGATTGTAAGAAATTTTTCATATATTTAAATAATTTGACAAAAATTATAAAGGTTTTTGGGTATTTTTAAACATTGCAGGAATTTTCAAGAGCTTCAAAAAGTTTTAAGGGCATTTAAGTTATTTTAGGTTATTTAAAGAAATTCCAAAAATTTTGTAATATTTGTAAATAATCTGTAAGGATTCCAAAGGATTTTTGAGTTTTTTTTTTTAAATTCAAGGATAATTCCAATGAATTCTTAATAGATTTTAATACTTAAAAACATTGCAAGGTGTTTCAAAATATTATAAACGATTTGAAAACTATAACGGAATTTTAAACAATTCTATGGAATTTTTTTATTGATTTCAATCGTTTGAAGGGATTTCAAAGAGTTTAAAATATTTTAGGGTATTTTAAAAGAGTATTTGAATGATTTTAACTCCTTCGTTGACATTAACGCAAAATGCGTCAATCTTCTTTTTTTTCTATTTAACTTACTCTGATTTTGCATTCAAGTCTTCCTCGGTGGTTTTTGGGTTGGCTGAATCCGAATCTGAAGTCAAAACTTGAAAATTCAAAATAGCGGATCCAATATGACAGACGAAAATACAAAAAAAGGCTCGATTTGGATTAATCTCAGTACTCACCTGTTTCTGGGGTCGCTTAATCCAAATTTGAAGTCAACATTCAAAAATTTTAAATGACGGATCCAATATCGTGGGCGAAAATACAAAAAAGGCTCAATTTGGATCAATCTTGCACTGATGTTTGGGGGGGGGGGGGGGGGGGGGGGGGGGGGGGGGGGGGGTCGCTGAATCCGAATTCGAAGTCAAAATTTGAAAATTTAAAATGGCGGATGAAAATACAAAAATCGGCTCGATTTGGATAAATCTTTTGAGTGCCAAGATTTATCCAAATCGAGCCATTTTGTATTTTCGTCCGTCATTTTAAATGTTTAAATTTTGACTTCAGATTTAAATTCAGCGACCCCAAAACCCGCAAGTGTAAGATTGGTCCAAATTGAGCCTTTTTTTGTATTTTCGTCCACAATATTGGATCCGACATTTTCAAATTTTGACTTCAGTTTCGGGTTCAGCGACCCCAAAAACCCTAAGATTCAAATTTTCAGGATAAAAAATATTTCAAAGATTTTAGAAAATATCAGATTTTATATAATTTCCTGGGGTTTTATAATATTGTAGTGAATTTAACAGAATTTCAAGGTATTTCCAAAGATTTTAATGAATTTAAAAGATTCTGGAATATTTCCAGAAATTAGAAGGAATTTTCAATTGATTTAAATAATTTGAAGGGGTATCAAAGTGTTTTAAAGATTTTATGGTATTTTTGTAATTTCTATATATTTTATAAAGAGCTTTTAAAAGTTTCAAGAGATTTCAAAAGATTTGAAAACATTTAAAATATTTTAGGGCATTTTAAAAGATTCCAAGGATGTGGTACTAGATTGCAATATTTAAAAAAATTTTTAAAGATTTTAAAAGCTATCGCGTTATTTTAATAAATGTTACAGGATATTAAAAAATATCAGATTTTATGTGCTTTCAAGGGATTTTATTATATTTTAATGAATTTCAAAGAAGTTATTTACAAGAATTGAAGAATTTCCTAGGATTTCAAAGATTAAAAAATAATTTAAAAGGTATTTTCATAGATTTTAAAGAATTTGAAACATTTTGGGACATTTCAAGAAATTACAAGAAATTTTCAATTGATTTCAATAATTTGAAGGCATTTTGAAGAGTTTGTTTAATAATTCAATGGATTTTTAAACGCTCTAAAAGATTGCAACATATTTCACAAGATTGCAAAGTATTTGAAAATTTTTAGTTTATTTTAAAAGATTCCAAGACTTTGAAGAGATTACAAAATTTTCAGAGGGCTTTAAAGAATTTTTTGAATGATATAAAAAGATTCTATAGGACTTCTAAGGTTTCATATATTTTTAAATATTCCAATGGATTTCGTAATATTTTCGTGGATTTAAATGGTTTTAAAGGATTTTAAAAGCTGTCTAAAGTGTTTTCATAAATTTTCTAGGATTTAGGATAATCCAAAAAGCTTCAAGGAGCTATAAAAATTATCGAGACATTTCGAAACATTTTAAAGGATTTGTAATATTTCAGGGAATTTTATAAGATCCCAAAGAATTTTCCATTGATTTCAGTTATTTAATGAGATTCTAAAGAATTAAAAATATTGTAGGGTATTTTAAAAGATTCCAAGTAATTTTCAAGAGGCTTCAAAAGTATCGAGAGATTTTAAACAATTTCAAAGTATTTGAAATATTTTAGGAGTTATTGAAAGATTCAAAGGAATTTTTAATTAATTTCATTAATTTGAAGGGATTCAAAAGAATTTGAAGTATTTTAGGGTATTTTTTAAATATTCCAAGCAATTTTTAAGAAAGAGCTTTAGAAAAGTGCAAGGAATTTTGAAAGATTTTAATAATTTTAAGGGACTTTAAAAAATTTTCATGCGGTTTTCCAGAATTTCAGGAAATATCAGATTTCACAGGATTTCACGGGATTTTTGCATATTTTAATGGGTTTCAAAGAATTTATTCGCAAGAAGTAAGGGATTTCGTAGGGTTTCAAATATTTGAAGAGATTTTCAAATATTTTTTGTAATCTATTTAAATTTATTTGGAATTTATCCTGAATTCCTATTAATTTAACCTGAGTTATTTAAAATTTTCAAAAATTCTTTAAAATATATTAAATTCTACTCAATTGAATGGATTTTTTTAGTTTTGGGTCAATCAATCTCGAATGTTTTTGTATTTTCCTTCAGATTTATTTAAATTGTTCTGAATTTTCTTTCATTATTCTAAACTCATTTCAACTTTAGTGAATTCAATGAATTTTTTCATATTTTTTTATTTTTTTCAGTTAACTTGAATTCTTTTAATTGAGCTCGAATTTTTATGAATCTCGTCAAATTCTTTTTATTTCCCTTTAATTCGTTTAAATTCACTGCAATTTTACAAAAATCAATGGAAGTATTTGGATTAAAATTTATTCAATTCATTCGAATTCTTTTAAATTCAGAAGAGTATTAGTCACATTATAAATACACATTAATCACTTTTTCGGTTTAAATAGGTCATTTGTTTACTATTTTCAAGAAAATTACACTGTTAGCCCTCAGAACAATAAATTAAACATTTATTTACAATTTTAAATTGGTTTATTTCATTCATAAAAAAATTCTATATTAAAAATGTTACAAGATAAGAATTTTCGTCTTTAAATAGGCATTAATAATTTTTAAAAATAATGTCTTCTGAGATAGAACCTTTCAAAGCGGCACCAACGAGTTAGTGCTTTGTTGCTTGGACACGTCGATTTGGTTGGATCCTTCGTCCAGAAATTTTTTTCACAAGTTGTTTCACCTACAAGTTCACCTGCAGTGAAATAAATTTGTTTTTCTACTTGTACAAAATATTTCTGGATGAATGAATCTTTTCAATACGATAGCACATAATTGTGACCTTGTTTTTCAATGAACGTTCTTTTTACAGATGCGAAGTTCATCTGAAGAATGTTATCAATTAAATGTCGTATTACTCCCTGCACAAACGGGTATTATTTTATTGGCACTATTAGTAATTTTTCAATTTGTAGCTTATTTGGAAAACAGCTTTCAAAGCAAGAAGAGTACTAAATAAATTACTCTTCTATGAGTCATCCAATTTTTCCCACATTTTTTTCAAGTGGTAAGTATCCAGAAATTTGATATTATTTTTTGTTTTTGTTACAGGTACTTAAAAATATAACAGTGACTTAAAAAAATCTATTTTCCTCATAGTGACAGTATAAAAATGTAACTCTTTGTGCAGTGAGGCCTAATTGTCTGATACGAATTTTTCATGGTTGCCACAGAGTTTTAGCCACAATTTTACCAGTATTTTTTTCTGAACCTGCCACCTAATTTATCAAATTTATTCAATTCATAAGTAAAAATAAAAGTTTCCTCCAATTTCACGTAAAAGTTGTTGACCCGTTCTCGAATTTTTAATTTCAATTCAATTACAGAGAATCCAATTTTGGTTATCGTATTGAAAAATGTCACACCCATTGAAAAGTGGCAACCATATAAAAATATTGTCGATAGCATTGGGGTAATACTCTGTATTACCTGCAATGGTACTTAATTTCTTACGTTAGGGGCCATTTAAAAACCACGTCGCATTTCCAGGGTAAAGCTTGTAAATACAGACTTCACACTCTTTACTTTCTTTACCTATTTTTGAAAAAAATTCTTTTTTCTCCTGTTCAGGATTCATCTGGTTTGGTTAGAAATTCTAATATTTCGTTGAAGATTCAAATATTTTATTGGAACATCAACTGTTTTGTTGAAAATTAAACTTTTTGGTCGATTAATTCAACTTTTTTGTTGATAATTCGTCTTTTTGGACAGAAATTTCGTCATTTTGGATTTTAAATCCATCTTTTGGTAGAAAAGTAATCTTTTTTGCTTCAAAAATAATTATTTTTTGTTGAAAATTTAATTACTTTGTTGAAAGCTCAACGATTTTGTTGAAAAGTAATCTTTTTTGGTCCACAAATTCAACTGATTGGTTGAGCATTCATCTTTTTGGATAGAAAATTCGTTGTCTCTTTCAGTTGAAACTTTAATTATTTTGTTTAAAATTCAACTCTTTTTTTAAAGAAAAATTTGTAAAAAAATTAATTTGTTTGGTTGAACATTTATCTCTCTTTGGTTTTAAATTTTACTACATTGTTGAAGTTTTATTATTATTATTTTTTTTTTTTTTTGAAAGTTCAACTATTTTGTAGAAAATTCGAATTTTTGGCTTGAAGACATGAAAAATCTTTTTTGATCAAAAATTCGAACTCATGGTTTTGAAAGTTGAACTACTTTATTAAATATTGATTTTATTGATTTGAGATTTACCGATTTTGTTAAAAATTTGTATTTCTTGCGGTTGAACATTATTATTATTATTTTTTTTTTTTTACTGAAAAATTAATTATTCTATTTTATTTCAAAATTAATCTTTTTCATTTGAAATTTTTCTATTAAAATTCATTGAGAATTCGTCTTTTTTGGTAAAAAAAATTCATCTTCTTGCTTGAAAATTGTATTACTTGGATGAAAGTTGAACTACTTTGTTAAAAATTTATTTTATCATTCGAAGATAAATCTCTTTAGTTGAAAATTTAACTATTTTGTTGATCATCTGTTTGTTTGTTTTTTTTTTTTTTTTTGATAATCAATTTTTTCAACTATGAATTCAACTATTCCGTTTTTGGTTGAAAATTCATCGTTTTTAGTTGAAAATTCAAGTATTTGGTGGAAAATTAACTTGTCTATTAAAAATTCATATTTTTAATTTTGGATGTTATAGTGTTTTGTAGAAAAATGGTCATTTTGGCTTAAAATTTAACTTTTTAGTTGACAACTCTATTATTTTGATAGAAAATTCAAATATTCGGTTAAAAATTAATTTTCTGTTTAAAAATTCACATTTTCATGTGGAAGATTAAATGTTTTCTAGCGAATTCGACCTTTTTGGTTTGAATATTCTTCTCTTTTGACAGAAATCTTATACTTTTTTGGTTAAAAATGCAACTGTCTAGTTAAAAATTAATATGTTTTGATTAAGGTTTGAACTATTTTGTTGAAAAGTCTTCTTTTTTGGGTTAAATGTCAACCACGTATTATATTTTTTGTTGAGAATCAATCGTTCATTGAAAATTCAACTATTTGGTTAAATATTTAATTATTTTATTACAAATGGTACTAGTTCGTTGAATATTTGTCCTTTTGGTTTGAAAATTCAATTGTCTTCTAATAAATTCGTCGTTTTGTTTAAAAATTCGACTATTTCATCGAAAATGCAACTCTTTGTAAGTTGAAAATCCAACTATTTGATAAAAAAATCAACTGTTTGGTTGATAATTCTTCTCTTTTGCTTGGCAGTTCAACTACTTTGTTTGAAATGCAACTCTTTGGTCGATTATAATTTTTTTTTAATTTCAACTATTTGGTTGAAAATTTAACTGTGTGGTTACAAATGGAACTATTTTTATGAAAATTCTTTTTTTTCATTTAAACTATTTAGTTGAAAATTTATCTTTATAGGTCGAAAATTTAATTATGTTGTTAAAAATTCAAATATATCGTTAAATTTTTTGTTTAAATGCTTTGACAAAATTTCACGTTTTTGGATTTAATTTTTTTGTATTAAAAATTAATCTCTTTTAATAGAATATTAATTTAGTCTGTTTGGTATAAAGTGAATCTTTCTTGGTTGAAAATTCAACTATTTTGTTGTAAAATGGAATATATTTCTAGCTGTGAAGTCTTTTAAAATATTATGCTTCTATCTTTTATGTTTTATTTTAAGCATTTATCAAATTAAATCAAAGAAAAAATTTTGAATTAAAATAGTTGGGGGGGGGGGAGTCCAGTTTATGTGATAATCTGTGAGGATGAAGGGGAGGTTTGTAAAAAGTGTTGAAACTAGCGTGACGTAGTTTTTGAACGGCTCCTCATATCTATATGTGTTTATGACTTGGAATGATCAGAGTTGATTAGCATTTCATTTCCTTTCAGAAATTGATGTTTATTGGTTGATTAAAAGTTCGCTGGCGACAAATGAAAGTACCATTTTTGGCTCCACCTTTATGATTTTATGATTTATCAGTGGTAGACTTCTACATATTCCTTTTACGGCATGTTAAAGACATCTGGCAGCACACAAACGATGTACTCATATCCATGTCCGAATCTCAATCCTTGATTCTCAAATTCCTCCTTGACCTCAAAAAAAATCCCCTCTCTCCAAATATACTAAACTTAACTAAGTACCTGGCTGTTATCAATTTTTGTAGGTGGACGTAGTTACATGTATTGCTCTGTAGTAACGTTATGAATGATTATTTCAAATTCACTCAAATTTTCTCTCTTTCTCTCTCTTTCTCTCTCTTTCTTTCCTTTTCTTTCTCGGATGCTTCAAAAAAATGAATGTAAGAACATGTTGGCTTTGAGTTTTAGTGGATGTGATGTGTGTGTTTAAAGAAATTCCTGCTTTTCCACTACACTCCCAGGGTGTCTAGCGGACTGGGAAATCGAGAAAACCCCGGGGATTATATTCAGGATTGGGAATTTTTTTCTTCTATCTTAAAATCTATTTTTTTCTACTTTATCTTCTTTTTATTGTTCAGTCAAGAATCAGAGAGAGAGGAAAATCTGATGGCTTCACGTATCGTGTATGATAACATCTAATTTTTTTGATGATTTAAATCTAGCCAAGTTCATTCAATATTAATTATATGACTGTTAAGTTTTTTCTCTTTAAATAGTTTGAACGATATCACAATTTTCTATAAAAGAAGTCGGGATGAAGAAATTTTGTTTAGGAAAATAATAATAAAAACAAAATTAAGAGCAGAAAAAATACATTAACAATGGTAATAAGTTGGTGTATTTTTATAGAAATTTACCCTGAAAATGATCTGGAGGACATCAAAAAATGTTTATTATGATAGATTTTATATAAATTCTAAGAAAACATTGAAATTTACCTATTTAAGATTTAAAAAAATGTTAGCTATCATACAATTAACATTAAAAGAACCTAAGTAATCACCGATAAACAGGTGGTGCCATCAGTTTTTAGTCGCTGTTTAAAGGTAAAGTCACTTATTTCAATTTTATTTCTCCTAAAATACACTGAATTTCAAATAAATCTGTTTTTAATTTTCTATTTTTCTCTTGTTGGCGACCCTAAAGACATTTAAATTCGCCTTGAATTTATTTTGATTTTAACAATTTTGTTCTATTCACTTGAATTATTTTTAATTGAGCTTGACGTATTAATTTTATTGACTCGACTTGAATTATTTATAATTCTTTTAAATTTATTCCAATTTTGCTCAAATCGGGGAAATATCTTGGATTAAAATTTTTTTCAAATCATTTGAATTCATTTGGAATTCACTCGGATCTCTTATCAATTTATTATGAATTCTTTGAAATTCTTGTGATTTTTTTTTAATTCATTCAAATTCTTCTAAATTCAGGCAATATCGCGCTCAATTGTACACAATTAATTTACTTTTATTTATTGATTTTTTGTTATTCTCCCTGAAGTCTTTAAATCATCTTAAATTCTTAGGAATGTCATCCAATTATTTTTAATTCTCTTGCATTTTTTTCGCTTCGTTCCAAATTTTATAAATGTAATTATTTTTTTAACAATTTTATATTTTTTAAATCACTTGAATTTATTTCTAATTCACCATGAATTTTTCTGAATGTCATCGAATTCCTCGCATTTCCCTTAAAGTCCTCTAAATTCACTTCAATTTTACTTAAATCAATGGAGTATTTTTGATTTTTTTACATTATTTTTAATGAATTTGAATTCATTTGTAAGTCACCCTTGAATTCTAAACAATTTATCCTGAATTCTTTTTAATTCTTTTAAATTCTCTTGAATGTTTTCAATTTCCACTTGCATTTTTTTATTTACTTGAATAATTATTCTAAATTTACTTAATTCCTCTCTCAATTGCATATAATTCATTGATTGTTGTTGTATTTTTTTATTTACGCTAAATCATTTTTTATTGTGAATTCCGTCAAATTTTTCTCATTTTCCGAAAATTTCTCTAAATTTACTCAAATTTGATTCAATTCGTTTTCTTCCTATAAATGTTTCCATCCACTGAAATTTTATTAAAATCCTCCTGACTTCTGTTAAGGCCATTTTACTGAATTCGGTGAAAATTTTTTGATTTAACAAAGTTTTGTTCAATTACATTTTTTCAAATTCCTATTAATTTCATTGTAGTCACTGGAATTTTCTTGAACTCTTCTAACTTCACTCCAATTTTACTGACACCAGTTGAATGTTTTGGATTTTCTCAACTCATTTGGAACAGTTTTGAATTCACGTGGAATTTTTAATAATTTATCCTAGATTATTTAAATTATTTTGAGTTCTTCGGAGTTCTCATTTTTTAACTCTTGTTGAAATCTATTGAATTTACTTGCATTCTTCTAAATTCAGTCAACTGTACTCAATTGAATGATTTACATTTTTTTAAATGTACCCTGAAGTCTTTTAAATTCACCTGGAATTCATAGGAATTTTATTACATTGTTTTGAATTCCCTTTAATTTGTCAAAAATCATTAAAAATTTACTGAAATCAGTGGAATATTTTGAATTTTTTTTCTTCAATTCACTTGATTTTTCTTGAATTTATGTTGAATTTTTATGAACGAATTCTTCTTATTTCCTTAAAATTTCTTGAAATTCACTCCAATTTTCCTCAATTCGATGCAATTTTGTTTAGTTATATTCTTTAACATTCTTATTAATTTCATCAAAGTCTGTTGAATTCCTTTCATTACTTCCAAGATCAGTCTTAATTTTACAGACATTAGTGAAATATTTTTATTTTTTCAACTCAGAATTCATTTCGAATTCGCACTGAATTCTAATTAATTTATCCTGAATTCTTTTAAACTATTCAAATTCTATTCTTTCGAATTCTTCTAAAATCACTTGAAATGTTCTCAATTTACTTGAATTACTCTAAAGTCACTCAATTCTATTTAATGAAATGGATTTAAAAAATTTTTTCTATTTTTTTTTCTGTAATTTTTATTAATAATTTAATGTATTTAAATTCTTGTACATTTCAACGAATTTTTTTGAATTTAAAATACATTTTTTTTATACATGTTGCTAAAATTTTCTATTTCTTCACATTTGTGTTGGATGAATTACAAAAAGAGACATCTTTTAATTTGTCGAGAAAAAAATTTGGTTCGGGAAAAAAACTGAAAGTTTGAATTGCCTGATCACTAGACACCTGACTCCTAATATTACTCATAACATAAATATAAATCACAAATTCAGTTTTCAGGTAGAATTTGTAAATGAAATTTTCCAACAAGCAACTCGCATTCACGAGCCGCTCATAATTGCAATTTTGCACTTGACCTAACCAAGTAACACTGGCTTAAGAAAAGCTTAAGACAAGTCCAAGGATGCTGATTCAGTTTAGAGTAACCGAGAATTTTGTAACGTTGATTTTTTTTTTGGTCGTAATTCTAAACACGATGCATGCACACTGTATGTTACAGTTTTGAAGAAAAAAAAACGTAATCGCTATCCTACCTAAAGTGTAATATTGTATTTTAAAATGTTGTACGTTTCCTTGGTGGTGGCTGGTTATTATCTTTGACTTGTTGCGCACATACAGCTCTTCAATTTACTTAACTGCTGATCTTATTAATTTTGGTAACGTGTTTTTTTTTCCTGTGTCAGTTACGGTGTGGTGTACAGTTGTAGCTAATCATCACGGAATACTCATGCTCTACCTTAAATGGCTTAGGACACTGAATTTTACATCTTTTAATCAGAGATCATGAAGCATTTGACCTGAAACTCATCTAAAATTGAAGAATTTCAGGATTTTATATAATGCTCCTGATTTCTTTTTGGAGGATGTAACTGTCTGCACACATTCAGGTGAAGGCTCATAACTAAGAGATTCCTTTCCCAACAGGAGCAGGACAGACTTACGAATAGGGACAGATCTACTCGCGAAGCTGAACAAGAACGCCAGTGGAAACAACTTCAAGCCTTGCGGCAACAGCAGGCCCAACTTCAACAGCAAGTTATACACGAACAACGTGTTCATGGTAGGATTCATTTTCATTTATATTTGTATATTGTCAGTCTTCACAATCTTTCCCCGATTTCCCTTTTTTGGTTAAAAACTCCACTATTTTATTGAAAAATTCGGCTATTTTGTTGAAAAGTCTTCACCTACTATTTGGTTGAAAATTTAACTATTTTCTTAAAAAGTCATATTTTTGTTTAAATTTCAGCTATTTTGTTGAATATTCGACTTTTTGGATAAAGAATTTTATTTTATTTTATTGAAAAGTGTACTGTAATATTTTGAATTAAAATTTCATCTCGCCTTTCGATTTAAAATCATAATATTTGGTTGCAAATTTAATTGTTTGAAAAGGCAACTGTTTTCTTCAAAAGAAATTTTGTTGTTGAATGCTAATTTTTTTGTTGGAAAAAATACTAAGAAAGACTTGTATTTTGGGTTCAGAAAGTAAATCTTTTGGTTAAAAAATCAACTTTTTTGGTGCAGAATTCTACTATTTTGTTGAAGTCATCTTTTTTGTTCGAAAATCCAACGGTTTTGTTGAACATTCGTCTTTTGGATAGAAAGTTCGTCCTTTTGCATTGAAAATTCATCTTTTCATAGAAAACTCATATTTGTTGTTTGAAAATTCATTTCTTTTGGCTGAAAGTTAATAATTTAATTTTATTGAAAAGTGTACTATAATATTTTGACTTCAAATTTCATCTCGTCTTTTGGCTAAAAATCCTACTATCTGGATGAAAGTTAATTATTTTTGTTTAGAAAAACTACTATTGTATTTTGGGTTCAGAAAACAAATCTGTTGGTTAAAAATTCAACTTTTTTGGTTAAAAATTCTACTATTTTGCTGAAGTCATATCTTTTGTCGAAAGTCCAACGGTTTTGTTTAACTTTCGTCTTTGAGATCGAAAATTCGCCCTTTCACATTGAAAATTCATCTTTTGGTAGAAAAGCTATATATCCTATAGTCGAAAGTTGGTCGCGGCTTCCCATAGAGTGATAGAAAAGTGTAACAAGCACGTTCGAGGGATCTCTTTACATTATTGGATGTAAACATTCCTAGCGATTAAGGACATGTGACACAGCTAAATACCTATATTGCCGACCTCACTTTATCAGTTGACTGAATGTTTTTTTGAACCTAAAAACTTTTTTTGTAAATAAAATATCGAGCTGAAACTTTGGGAAATTTATTAGAGTACAATAAAGTACGTTTAGGTACTGCATTTTGGTAGGAATTTTACTGAAAATGATTTCATCTTTTTTCTGAACCTCGACATTTTTTTAACTTTCGAACTTTTTTTATAAATAAAATATCGGTCGCAAACTTTGAGAAATTCAAGAGCCGAAAGAAAACTACGTTAAAGTACAAAGCTTAATAATAAAAGATGTAAAAAAATATATTTCAACGATCAATTCCAACGGCATCAGTCGGTAACGTTGTACACGAAAATGCGAACTCTGGCGGCCACTAGACGAAGATCTTAGAGGGTTCGTATTTTTGTGTGCAACGTTACCGGCTGATGCCGTTAGAATTGATTGTTGAAATTTTTTGTACATCTTTTATTATTAAGCTTTGTACTTTAACGTAGTTTTATTTCGGCTATTGCATTTCTCAAAGTTTGAGACCGATCTTTTATGCATAAAAAAAGTTCGAACGTTAAAAAAATGTCGAGGTTCAGAAAAAAGATGAAATAATTTTCAGTAGAGTTCCTACCAAAATACAGTACCTAAACGTACTTTATTGTACTCTAATACATTTTCCAAAGTTTCAGCTCAATATTTTATTTACAAAAAAAGTTCTTAGGTTCAAAAAAATATTCAGTGAGCTGATAAAGTGAGGTCGATAATATAGGTATTTGGCTGTCACATGCCCTTAAGTTACAGTGATCGTGCCGAATTCGAGTGGAGCTCATTTATGGCTTTTAGCATTTATTTAATCTTTAAACATTGTAATTATTTAAACAATTTTCATAAATGGCTCTTCTTTAAGGAATACGCTTAGTTTAATATATTGCGTTGTAAATTTAGAAGAACTATTAATTATTTAAAGAATTTTAAATAAAAATTAAGAGTTTGACTTTCTGCGAGTAAATTTGTTCACGGAGTCAACTCAGACTTTTCTATGTTGCTTTACAAAAGAACTAATAATTATTTAAACAATTTTAAATAAAAAATTAAGTGGTTGCCCTTTTTTCTAGGAGTAAATTTGTTCACGGAGTCAACTAACATTTTTCTATGTTGCTTTGTAAATTTACAAGCACTATTAATTATTAAAAGAATTTCAATTGAAAAATTAAGAGTTTGCTTCTCTTTCTACGAGTAGGCTTCATTGTTTACCATAATTAACTAAGAATATCTTTCCGATGGTTTTTTTTTCTCTGATGCTTTGAATATCTACAACTATTAATTATTTAAAAAATGTATATCAACATATTTATAGCTTGGCTATTTTTCAAGGAAGGGGCATAATTTCTTTACGGAATGAACTAGGAATTTTTTTCGATGATCATTTTCCACGTTACTTTGTAAATTTATAATAATTATTAATCATTCAAACAATTTTCATAAAAATATTGAGAGTTGGGGTATTATTTAAATTTGTTTACGAAGTTAACTAAGATTGTCTTTGTGATGACTCTTTGCTAAGTTATTTGTTAAATTTACCAGAATTATTAATCATTAATTATTGAAAGAAGTTTCATAAAAAGTTTATAATTTGGCTATTTTTCAACGAATAGGGTCAATTCTTTTACTAAGGTTTAGTGACAATGCAGCTACATACGAGTTTGCTCCAAGTATTCGCATTTGCCTAAACATTTGGTCAGATGAGAGGAAAACTGTAGAAAACCACCTCCCGAGTTTAGGCGGGTTTTCAAAATTTGAGTACACAATCCGATCTTTCGCCGTATATGTTACCCATGCGAAGTCGTGTATTTTATTGAACTTAATTTTCTAATAGAATAATTACATGTAAATTAGGGGGTCGCACGCGTAGCGCGCATAAGAGCTTCTAGTTTGGTTTGAAAATTCATCTTTTCTAATTGAAAGTTGATTCCTTTTATTTAAAAGGTATACTATAGTATTTCGAGTTTAAAATTCATCTCGCCTTTCGATTAAAAATGTTAATATTTGGTTCCAAATTTAATTCTTTGAAAAGACAACTATTTTCTTAAAAAGAAATTTTATTTTTGAATGTTATTTTTTTTTTAGAAACAATACTATTGTCTTTTGGGTTCAGATAGAAATTGTTTTGGTTAAAAATTCGACTTTTTTAGTTAAGAATTCTACTATTTTGTTGAAAAGTAATCTTTTTTGTTCGAAAATCCAACGATTTTATTGAAAATTCGTCTTTTGGATAGAAAATTCGTCCGTTTGCATTGAAAATTGATCTTTTCTGGTTAAAAGTTAATTATTTCATTTTATTTGATTGAAAAGTGTACTATAATATTTTGACTTCAAATTTCATCTCATCTTTAGGGTAAAAATCCTATTATTTGAATGCAAATTTAATTATTTGGTTGAAAGTTAATTATTTTTCTTTAGAAAAACTACTAATGTATTTTGGGTTCAGAAAGCAAATCTTTGGTTAAAAAAATCGACTTTTTTGGTTAAGAATAATTTGGTTGAAAATTAAATTTTTTTATTGAATATTCGTCTTTTTGTATAAAGATTTCATCCTTTTGTACTGAAAATTCATCTTTTAGTAGAAAACTCAACTTTTTTGGCGGAAATTCATCATTTTTGGTCGAAAATTCAACTAGCTGGTTGAAAAATGATCGGCCCTTCAGAGTCAGTTAAATAACAAAGAAAAAAACAGGGTTTTAAAAATTCAACCATTTAGTTGAAAATTCATCATTTTAGTTTTTAAATTTAACTATTTGCTAAAAATTATAATATTTTGTTGAAATTTCAACTGTTTTGTTGAAAATTCGTCCTTGTGGGTTGCAAATTTGTCTTTTATGACTGAAAGTTAATTCTCTTAAATTTAATAGTCTACTATTATTTTCTTGATCCAAAATCCATTTCTTTTGGTTTCAAATTCTCCTGTTTGGTTTGAAATTTAATTATTTTGTTCAAAATTCAACGAATTTCCTAAAAAGTAATCTTTTTTCGTAGAAATGTAATTCTTTTAATTTTTTTATTCATTATTAAATTCCTAAAAAGTCTCCATTTTATTGTTGAAAATTCAACTATTTTGTTGATAATCTGTCTTGTTGCATAGCGAATTCATCATTTTGGATTGAAAATTCGAATATTGGATTGAAAACTCATCCTTTTTTAGTTAAAGTTTATTCCTTTTGGTTATATTTTTGTTTTGGTATGCATATCTTGGTTTAAAAACTTATTGTTTGATTGAAAGTTCAACTATTTTGTCATAAAGTCTTTTTTTGTTGTAAATTCAACTGTTGTATTGAAAATTCGTCTTTTTGAATAGAAAATTCGTGCTTTCGTATTGAAAAATTGAAACATTTTCGTTGAAAATTGATTTATATTAATAAAAATTCAGTTCTTTTGATAAAGATTGATAATATTCAATGAAAATTAATTTTTTGATTAAAAAGTTCATTGTTTTAAGCTGAAAATTCAACTAATTGGTTGAAAGCTGACATACTTTGTTCGAAATTAATTTTATTCGTCGACGATTGAACTAATTTGCTAAAACTCGGTTTTTTTTGTGCTCAAATAAAATTTTCATCACTAAAAATTTAACAATTCCGTTTTTGGTTGAAAATTGGTAGAACTTCTGAGATAAAAACAAAACTTTAATTTTTCGTATTGAAAATTCATCATTTTTTCGTTGAAAATTGAACTTCTTGATTGAAATTGGAACTGCTAGTTTGCTAAAAATTCGTTTTATTATTAATTCCACTGTAACATTGTTAAAAATTATGTTTATTGGAGAATCATCTCTTTGTTTAAAAATTAAACTTTTTGGTTTAAAATTCGTTTTATTGGGTTAACATTTTATTATGTTCATAGAAATTTCAAGTGTTTCTTTAAAAATGCATCTGTTTGGGTTGAGATTTCAACTATTGTGTTGAAAATGCCTCTTTTTTGTCTAAAAAACATATACTTCGTTAAAAGTTAAACTATGTTATTAAAAATTCTTTTTTTTTCGTTGATTCGTCATTTTAATTAAAATTCATCTCTTTGGTTCAAAATTGACCTGTTTTGTTGAAAATTTTCCTTTTATTTTAGTAGAAAATTACTCTTTATGGTTGCAAGTTTATCTTATTAGATGAGAATTCAAATTATTTGTTAATATATTTGTTTGAAAACTTATCCTATTTCCCCTGTTTTGAGATAATTTTGGACTGTGAAGTCTGACTGTACATTTATCAGTATTCTCTGGCATGAAAATAAATATTATTTTTTTAATACTATTACATAGGAATATGTAATATTTCAGCAATGGCAAGAGTTCATAGGCAAATCAACGAGGATGGTTCACCTGCCTTGAATCCTGATGGCACTCCGGGGCTAACTACTCAACTACAAGTTTCCACGTCTCAGGTAATTACCTTTTTCATTATTTATGAATTATAAGTAATCAGGGTGTCTATCTACCTGAAAAATCTTAGATTGTCAGGAGATATTTTATATTTATATTCTTTGAAAAACAATGTTTTTTTTTTCATTTGTAAAACTAACTTTATTTTTTTACAGTAACTTCATACTTCTATTTATCATTTTCACTAATCTCAGGAAAATTTATTTGATTCAAAATTAAATTCAAATTTGTTTATTTTACGTGAATTAGAAAAATTACGAAAATTAAGAAATTATTTATCATTATTTATAAAATTATATTTACAAATGAAAAAACAGTTACTTAATTTTACATATGAATAGCATAAATATTATTAAATTATTTATGGTAATAGTATTCATAGTTTAAATATTCCCGAAATTGTATACATATTTTGGACTTATAACTTTTTTCCCCTTTTTTAAGGAACTCTTCTTTTTCTTCCAGTTTTCAAGAAACTTTCAGTTTTTAGCTTAAATTCGAACTAAATTAATAGAATTCAATAAGAAAAGCCAACTATTTTTGGTTGAGAATTAATTTTTTCTAATTGTATTATTTTATTGAAAATTCAACAATTTTGTTGAAAACTTTTTTTTTTGGTCTAAAATTCATCTGTTTTGTTGCACATTGTCTTTTTGTATTGAAAATTCGACCTTTTAGATTAAAAGTCTATGTTTATTGGTTGAAAAATAAATTTTGGTTGTTGGAAATTCACATGTTTTCTGAAAGATTCTTCTTTTCGGCCTGAAAATTCAACTATTCGGTTGAAAATGCAACTGTTTTTTTTTTTTTTTTTGTATCAAACATTAATCTTTGTAGGTTGCAAATTGTACTTTTTCGTTCAAAATTCGTCTCTTTTGAATAAAGTTAAACTATTTGTTTGTACATGCAACGGTTTGATTGAAATATTATCTTTCTTGGCTAAAAATGAAATTTTTCATGGAAAATCAATCTTTTTCGTTAAAAATTCATCTCTTTTTTTGTATAGAAACTTCTACAAAAAATTGTACTTTTTCGTTCTCCATTCGTGTTTCAAGAGAAAAAATTCATCACCATTTCGTTGAAAATTCAACTAGTTTGTTTTTTGGTCGAAAATTTGACTGGTTCTCCATTCGTCTTTTCTGGTGGAAAACTCATATTTTTTAATAGGAAAGTAATTTTTATTTTAAATTCATCTTTCTTGGTTAAAAATGTACTTTTTTTGTTGAAAATTCAGTCTTTTGGCTTGAATATTAACTATTTTGTTCAAAATTCCAATATTTTTGTTGTTGAAAACTTTGCTGTTTTTTCGAAAATTCGTCTCTGTTGTTCCAAAGTTTCACTACTTAGTTTTAAATTAAAGTTTTTTTAAATAAAAATGGATCTTTCTCGGCTAAAAATGAAGTTTTTGTTGTAAGTTCAATTATTTTGTTAAAAATTCATGATTTTTATTCAAAAATTCGACTGTTTGATTTCCATTTTTGTTTTTAGATAGAGAATTTGTTCTTTTGGATTTCAAATTTATTTATTTTTAGTAGAAAAATCATTTTATATTTTAATTGATCTTTCTTGGTTGAAAATGAACTTTTTTGTTGAAGATTCAACTATTTTATTAAAAAGAAAGGGTTTGTGGTCGACATTTTGATTGTTTGATTTCCATTCGTCTCTTTAGATAAAAAATTCGTCCTTTTGGATTAAAAATTCATCTTTTTTAGTAAAAAACTAATTCTTATTTTGTATTCCTCTTTCTTGGTTAAAAATTGGCTTTTTTTTAGAAAACTCGTCTGTCTTCTTGAAAAATCGTCTTTTTAGCTTGAAAGTGCAACTATTTTGTTGAAAATTTGACTGTTTTTTTTCTCGAAAATTTGTCTCTTCTGTTTCAAAGGTTCTTATGTTTCATTTGGTTGTAAATGAAACTTCTTGGTTGCAAAATCATTTTTTAATTCAACTATTTTGTTGAAAATGTAATATATTTCCACTTGATATCTTAAGCATTTAAAGACCGATTTTGAGACATTTTTTAGCTCTGAAGTTTGATATTTCGAGTTTGTAATCTCAAGTATTTACAATGCAATAATTTCCAGGTGGATAATTTTGAGCTTATTCAAATATTATGTCTTTTAAAAGTGTAGTTCCTACCTGGAAAAATCTAGAGAGATCTGTAAATAGCCTGGAATTGTTAGGGATTTTTTGATGTTTAGAATTTGAGTAGACACCCTGACAAGTCAGTGTTGCTTCAAGGCACGGAATACCTGGGAAAGTCATGGCATTTTGAAAAAAGGACTGGAACTTTTTTATTTTTCTCTATTTCATAGTCTTAATAATTTAATATTTTATAACGAATTCAATATTTGAAAATTGGAAAGGAAAACTTAAGGAAAATGCAAAATCAGAAAAATTTTAAGAATTAAATGAAAATAAATGAAAAGTTCAATGTAAAAAGCAAAAAGAACTGGATTCTGGCGATCTAAAAGTTTTATTTTAACTTTGTTCAAAAGTCTAGAGTTTTTTTTGTTAGATTAATATTATTTTCAAATGTTATCCTAAACTTTGCATAAATAGTTCGACTCTAATTTTTCTTGAAGTAATAACAAAAGAAAAAGATAATTATTGATGAACATTGCACCATAATTTATCAGAATTCAATTTAATTGGCTGAATAAAAAACAACAATGTAGACCTGAATTTTTTTTCAAAATTAAACCTGAAAACTCTGGAAAAGTCATGGAATTTTGTAAGCAGACTCTTCTAGCAACCCTGTGTTTAATTTGAAAGCTTCCCGAAGCCCTAGAGCCAGTAGTGAAGGGTATTAATTTGTAATTTTCTCCGACAGGATGGCAATCAGATGACCTCGATGGCTTCACCTTCACCAGGATCTCGAGCGACCTTCGCAACACCTCCCATCAAAGTGACTCGAGGCATGGCACCCCAAAGTCCTCATCAAGGTATGCCTCGTTTGCCCAATCAACCGTGTACAACGACAGTGATGCGTCCGATAGGAAATGTCGTGAGGCCTGGGATTCCAAATGCCTTTCCTCAACCACCCTCGCCATTCTCACCCCAAGCACCTCAATCCCCTCACGACTTTCCTCAATCGCCGGCTTCCTCGCAATCTCAGGAGCACTTTCAGCGCTTCGAGAGCAGCGGCAGCGAGGCCTTCTCCCAAGGCTCGCAAACGCCCCGATCTCAAATCGTCAGCACTCCCTCGACGTATTCCACGTCGCCGCGAAACGATGTATTTAATCAACCCCCGGGCACACCGCGACCTGTTTTTAATACAAATAGCACACGTCCCACCACACATGTCTATGCACCCTCTCGTACTCCTGATCCTTATAGCAGCCAACCTCCCACACCTTCTCCGGTTCCGAGTTATGCCTCTCCCAGGCCCGAGTCGAGGACAGAAGCACAGCCGGCCGAGGCTTTCAGTCAGCAACCGGAGGTCAATCGACAGCTGAGAGATCTTCTCCAGAGGCAGCAGTTTAATAAGAAGATTGAACCTCACAGTGCTTCTTGGCCTCCAGGTGATTCATTCATTCATTCATTCATTCATTTCGTTTCTCGTATTTTACTTCTGTTGTGGTGGTCGTGGGGTTACAGGGTGTCGTCTAGCCTATCTGAAAATGTCTGGAAATAATATAAATCTTCTCAAAATTTATCAAGTAAAACTCTCCTGGATCGATTTAACCCTCTTAACCTAGACTTAAATATCTCTGGTTAAAATTAAGGGCATGTGATTCTCAGCAAATTGTCGATTTTACCAATTTTAGGTTCCCCGGCTTTTTTTCTAGAATAATATATATTTTGTCTTAAAAATTTGGGAAATGATAGCGAACATGCTAACGGACGTCCCCGCATAATTTTTTTGTAGGATAATTCAAAAAAGTTTTAATTTAGACAAATGTGATTAATTTGCATAGCGCTTAGGAATTAGTATCGATTTTTTCAGTGTTAGATTCCCCCGGCTTTTTTCCTAGGATATGAAATATTTTGTCTTCGATATCTGGGAAATGATAGGGAACATGCTAACGGACGTCTCCGCACACTTTTTTTGTATTTTTTTTTTTATCAACAAAAATTTTGATATTGCTAACAAGCAGCCTCCTGTCACCAAGAGTTGAAAATAGCCCATGTGTTGAAAACGGCCATGCGGCGGCGCTAGTAGTAACTTTGTTCTACTTGTTTTGACTGTTATGTGTCTTTTGTCATGTAGAGCCGTTAAAAAACTCTTCAAAATGTATCAAGAAAACAGTTTATTTATATAATTATTGTGAAAATGACACAGTTGATTTTTCTAATAGTGTTTTTCTTTTTTTTTTATCGAATCATTTCCATTAATTATCACTCCGGTATGAAAGTACCCGAAGACCCCGAATAAAAGAGTTAGAAGCTTTTTAATAATTATAAAAGCTCTGAGGAGAAATGGTTTCGGTTTTATTTTAAAAGAATAATTTTAAGTTTTAAATATTTTAAAATGTGAGTTAAAAGTATATAGAAGATGTTGACACCATTTTTTTTTATTTTTCAAGTTTTACAAATTTTTTGGTAAACTGAATTATGTCAGGATGTGAAAAAAGTTCTTGAAATTCATGGGAGATTTTTAAATTTTTAAAAAGGGTTTGAAAGATTTTCAAGCAAAATTTTGCAATTTTGTCATATTACATAATTTTGGACATTTGAGTAAGTTTGAGAGATATTCAAAAGTTTTGAAACGATTCCAAAATAAATAAAACTTGTAAATTTTTTTTCTAAATTTTGTAAAGTTTCACGAAAATGAAAGATATTTTTTCAGGTTGCTAGGAAAAATTAAAATAACTTTTTATTTCGAAAAATTAATTTGAAGAAATTATTTTAAAAGATTTTAGAAAATTCAAAAAATGTTCAACGAAGAAGCTGACAGATTTTAGGGCAATTTTTAAAATCTTGCTGAAAAAATTTGAATAATTTTTGGAAATTAGAAGGCTTAGAAGGTCTGACAAAATTAAAAAACAAGAAGAATTTTTCTTATATTCGTGTGGAAGTTTTAAATAATTTTTTATTTTGCACAATGAAGTATAAGAGAAAATTGAAAAAGGTTTTTAAACGTAACAAACGATTTTCGAAAATTTCTAAAAATAGTTTAGAAGATTTCAAAGCAAAATGTTTCAATATGGTAAGATTACAAAATAAAAAGAAACAAAAATCGGTTAAATTCAAGAAATATTTAGTAGAACTGAAAATAATTTTGAATTTTTTCAAAAGAAAAACAAATTTTCTTAAAATTGCTGGGGAAATTTAGAAGAGAGTAAGGTAATTTGTTTAAATTTGGAAACATACAAATGTTAAAATATGTCAGCTTCGTTACAATGTCTAATTGATTGAAAAATATCACATTTAAGAGTTGGTTATTTTATTCTAATAGAAAAAAATATTTAAGGATTTATCACATTCCTTGTTTGTCATATATAGATATAACAATTATATTTATTATATAGTAGCATTATATTGTAAAGCGACAATATAAAAAAATTAGCTCTTTATCACTATATTTTTAAGTGTTTGAATGTCCGGGTCTAATACAAAATAACGAAAGAAGAAATAACTAAATCATAAGTTAGCAACAACAAAAAATTGCCGAATTATAAAATAAACGAATTTTTAAATTCTCATAAATATTTCTATTTCTTTAATTTAAGTTTGACGAAATTTAAAATTTCCGAAAATAATTAATAAATTATTAATTGATGATTTATTAAATTGTTTGCCTTATTTATAATTCTATTAATTACTTATAAATTAATAATCAAGTAACCATGTTGCAAAATTCTAAATTTCGGGAATTAAAACATTTGTCGAGAACTTAATAATTCGTTTATTTTAAAAGTCGGTCTTGAAGTCGGTGAATTTTAGTTTTGGATATTTTGAAATTTTGGATTTTATTTTTTGTTAATTAAAAATCTTGTTATTTGAAATTTTAAAAATTTTATAATCCAATAATAATATATATTTTCGGCAGTTTTTTCATTCATTTGTGTATTCGTTATTTATTTTTTTATTATTCTTTATAATTTCTGAATATCTATGCAATTTTTTTAAATTTGAATTATGTCAATTTTGCCGCTTTTTCCTATATTAAACAAAATAATACGTAAGTAAATAAGTCTCATTTGCTACTTGACTCTATACTATGACGAGAAAATGAGTTTAAAGTGTTTTTCATATTTATTCTGTAATTTTTATGCAATTTTTCTATGGTTCTGTATGGTTTTGTAGAATAAAGTTACTACTAGCGCCGCCGCTAGTGGAAGCACCCCCTGCTAACAACATGCGTGTATATTTCGAGGTTATGTGTGTTACAATTTACCCGAGCGTTACTTCCAAACATTCCCATGCCACTCTTCTGGAGGCCTGTGGAAAATTTTTGTCATGAGAGTTGATGGTCGCCGTGTGGCGGCGCCAGCTATGCAGTTGGCCTAGAATTCAAATAATGCAAGGCGAATGTGTGAAAAACAAAACTTTAGTGAAATAAATTTAATTTTCTGAAATTGATGGGTAAAAGATAATAATCATTAAGATCTTTTTAATCTTTTGAATTACAAATAATTTGCAAAAGTCGTAAAATTCACTGATTTTAGACGTAAATCCCAATAAATTCCTACTGACTACAAAAAATTATTATTCATTCCCAATTAAATCAGACATAATTATTTGTGTAATTTTTGAATTTCCGAAAAGAAAATAGTCTAAACTTTATAATATTTTTAATGATATTATATAATATTAAATTAAATTCATTTCGGATTTTCAAATATTTAAATAAATAATTATGTATTTAAATGCACTTCTTTAAAATGGGGTAGGTAAAATTAATAAAATAATACATAATTTATAGAATGAAACCTTTTTATATGCATATATAACAGTTTTTGGTCAAAATTTGAAGTATTAAGCATACATATTCTTTCACCGCAATAATAAATTAATAACATTTATTCAATAGAAAATAATCAATTTTATATATAACTTTATATACATTTCTTGTGTTTCTTAGTATTTGTTACAAGTCTTTTCTTTTTAAATAATATTGCTCTTTTATATATAATATTAAATATTTTAACAGATTTTATTCAATATCTTACATAAGTCTTTTCCTCGGTATAAACTAAGAATTTTGCACCGCTTTTAAACGTTCTGAGTGTCTTCTAAAATTTTTCGAATTGGTCTTAAAAATTTTAAAGTTATTTTTTAAAAATAAAAAAAATTTAACATTTTCCTGGGAATCTACAGACCATTTTTTCATTCTCTTGAAAACTTTTGTAATTCATATAATTCTTTTTGTGATTTTGTAATTCTGATTTAATTTTCTTTGAAAATCCCTTTTTTCAAAATGAAGAATTAATTTGAAAATTTACCATGAATCTTGAAACAATTTTATTATTCTCTCAAAACCTTTAAAACTTTTGAAAAGGCTTCTAATTTTTTGTTCGAAATCTTCATAAGTTCATGATTTATTTCAAATTTTTCTGATTCTTTTCAAGATTGCAATTATTTTCTATTATTTTCAAAACTACCGAAATTTCTACATAATTTTATTATTCAGGAATTTTCTAAATTTGGTAATATTATAAACTGCTTAGAATTATCTTATTCAGGAAAATCATTTCAATCCTTGTTATTTTAAATCCAAACAATAATTTTGGAACCTTTAACATTAAAAATAACTTTTTAAATAAAAATATTTGATTATTTAATTTGTAATAAATAATATTGATAAAAAAGTTGTTTTGAATTGTTTTAATAAAATTCCCGAGTTTAAACAATTATTATTTTTTATAATTGTTACTCAATTGTTTAAACTAAAATATTAAAATATTTTTATAACCAAAATGTATTTTTAATGAATAAATTAAGGTTTCCAAAATGACCTTTTTAATTTAAAATAACTATTGCAAATTTGTTGAATCACTGTTATTTTAAATCCGAATAATAGTTTTGGGAACTATAAACATTAAAAACAATTTTGTCATCAAAATATTTGATTATTATATTTTTAAGAAATAATACTTATAAACGTCTTTTTTTAATTATGTTAAAGGCAACAGTTCACTGTAGATAAGTAATACATAAATAAAAGTAATAAGTATTATTAATTTATTAAAAATATAATGATGAAATATGTTTGTCAATGCACTTTTTATTAAATGTTCTACTTTTTCAAAATAATTGTAATTTATTTCATCTTAAGTTATTTATTTCCATAAACGTAAAATTGAAAAAAATGTAAATGTGTAAAAATGGCTTATGTTTGAAGATTCGAAAAAATAGTTAGAAAATTTGTTAGAAACATAAAAATAATGTGTGTGTTTCCCTAGCTTATTAAAAAATATATACAAAAATAGAAAACGAAAAACATTTGTTTCTCGCAGCTTTGGGTACAAATTCATAAGTTTCATTTTCGCCAGAAAAATGTTGTTTCTTATTTTATTTCCATCTGTGATTATTGAAAAGTTATAAATAACATTTTTAAATAAAATATAATTAATTTTTAATTTCTTTACAATCTTATTGCCCATGTGGTAGCAAAATTAAAAAGTTGAACATGTTTAAAAAGTTACTATAAAATGATAGAAATTTACCAATTTTCACCCTTAAAAAGTTTTATTATGTTACATTACCGCCATCGAAAACTATAAAATAATTTATATTTTCATTAAATTATTCTTTAAAAAAAAAAACATAATTTAATAATTTTAAATTAAAATTAATTTTTATCGATATTTTTTTTCTGTAGATTCGATGAGAATAATTATGAATAATAAAGAAAAATCCAAATACCCTGCTAGGCGATAATACATCATTGTAAAATGGATAAAATAGCAAGTTGCAAATGATTTTGAACACTGAGTTCGTATATTGCGATTTCTTTTTGGGAATAAAACCCTTTAGTTCATGTTTATTTTAAAAATAAGTGTAATGATCATTTCCTTTCCCCTCAAAGTCAACATTAACAATAAAATAATATTTTTTAAAAGATAAAAACTGTACAAAAAAAAAAGATATATTTATGCACTTTATATGTACCACTTACCGTTGCCACAGCACTTCCATAAGTCCTGTAAAAACCTTTTCTCGGATGATATCTTCTGGGTTGAAGTGTAACGAACAAACTACATCACCAGGTTTTAGTTTGATATCATCCCTTAAAATAGCTATTTACCATTCTTTAAGAATATTTGGATCATTTGGCGCTTTAAAAAATTGAATTTTTTTAGCTTTTTCTTGCTCCCGATTGCTTTTATAACGCGATTTACAACCAAAACAAACGCACTTCATCATTTTTTAATCAAAATATCAACCCTGCGGATATTTCGGAGCATCTGTAAATAGTTGCAGATTTTTACATCTAAAAGCAGTTTTTTCACTTTTATTTCGCTTAGAAGATGTAAACTGTCACATAGATCCCTAAAAACACTTGAACATTATTTCAAACTGTCAGAAAATTACTTTTAATGTGTTGTCAAATTCAATTTTATTCTTTTGCCACGGTTTTGTAACGATCATAGGCCAACTGCATAGCTGGCGCCACCACTCTGCCACAATATTTTTGGCCGAAAGCTTTGGGCTGACAAATAAACATAGTAACTAATCTTCCGGAACTAACCTTGTTTGCAGGCAATCAAAAAAGTTTATTTCATAAATAATTTCCAAATTATCGGAAAGGCAGAGATGAAAAACGACGTAACCTCAAAATAATGTATATGCATAAAATTCTTATTCAGCACAATAAATTTTTTTGTTATTATGCCTCAAAAAGGAGTTCGGGAACGTCCTTTATGATATTTTATAGCATCTCCGAGTTCAGTTTAAAAATTTTTTTATTTTTGTGGACAAAAAACCGGGTAAACTATACTCAATTGATCACACGACGAAATATCACATGCCCTTAACGTATCGGGATTTTTTATTTTTTAAATTATAGCTGAAAGTCTCATAAAAATAAATATTATAAAATTAATAAGATGAATCCAACATATTGCTATAAATATTTTCACAGTGGTTCGCTTGAATAATTAAAAAAAATGTAACTTTCCGTCATTAGGTATCTCTTTTGTTTTTGAGATTTCCTCATCAATGATGTGGCCAGTTATTTATCATAATTTTTTTTTTTCAATTTATTTCATCAGAACCGCATTTTTTTTTACTTTTCTTAGATTTTCTTTTTTAAGGTATAATTTGCCTGATGATAAGAGACAGATTACAGTCGAAACGTTACATATTGCAATATGTTATTTTAGTTTTTTTGTTTTTTTTAGTTATAATTTTATCTTTTTTAGCTGCAAATTCATGTATTTTGTTGAAAATTCGTCTTTTTCTGTAGGAAACTAATCTTGTTTATTGAGAACTAATCTTTTGTTGGTTAAACATTCAAGTCTTTCAGTTAAAAATTTATATTTTTGCTTGGACATTCAACATTTTTTTGTTTAATATTCATCATTTTAACTGAAAAATAGTCTTTTTTTCATTGCAAATTTAACAATTCAATTTTTGGTTGGAAATTGACCTTTTTTATTTGAAAATTCGTCTTTTTTGGTAGACAGTAATCTGCTTTTTTGAAAAATCGTTTTCTTTAGTAGAAGTTAATGTTATTGACTGAAAATTCATTTTTTCAGTTGAAAATCCAATTCTTATAGTTAAAGGTTGATCTTCTTAGTTAAAATTGCCTTTTTTTCATTTCAAATTCAACTATTCCAGTTGAAGATACATCATTTTAGTTGTCAAATTCATCTCGTTAGTTAAACATTAAATGTTATATTTATTCGAGGTTGAAAACTCATTTTTGTTGTTAAGAATTCAACTACTGAATTTTATGATTCATCATTTTCCTTTAAAAATAAATTATTATGTTGACCATTTTTTTTATTAATTTTTTTTTCAGCTGAAGATCTAACCATTTTTATTTTTTTGAAAATTTGTTGTTTTGTTTTGTTGAAAATTAATTTTTAAATAAAAAATAAACTAATCTAGTTGAATACTTCAGAATTTCAGTTAAAAATTCATCTCTTTGGTTGAGAATAATTTTTTTATCTGAAAAAAAATTTCAGTTGAAAATTCCTGTTTTTTCTTTAAAAATCGTCTTTTTCTTTAGAAAATTATTCTTCTTGGTTGAAAAATTATTTTTTCTTGTTGAAAATTCAACTGTTTCAGTTGAAAATTCATGATTTCAATTGAGAATTCATACTATTGGTGGAAAATTTAACTACTAAAGTTTTAGATTAATTATTTTCATTGAAAATTAAACTATTTTGTTGAATATTTTTTTATATTTAGTTTTCTCAATGAAGGTTGAACTATTATGTTGAAAAGTTTTGTTTTGTTGAAAATAGATTTTTAAATTGAAGAATTAACTAATCTACTTGAATATTTCATCATTTTATTTGAAATTTCAACTCTTTACTTGAAAACAATTTTTTTAAACTGAATATCTATTCATTTCCTGGTTGAAAAATTAATTTTTTAAGTTGTAGTTTTACCTTTTTGAGTTGAAAATTCATGTCTTTATTTGAAAATTCATATTTTTCTGTATAAAAATTAATCTTATTGGATGAAAACTAATTTTTTTGTTAAAAATTCAACGATTTCAGTTGGAAATTCATCATTTTAGTTGAAAATACATCATTTTGCTTGAAAATGTACCATTTTTGTTGCATTTTGTTCTGTGTTGAATGAAAAATCGTTTTTAGTTTTAAATTAGTCTTTTTCGATTGAATTCAGCTGCTTTTGAATTTAGATTAAAATCGTTTTTGGTTGGCATATTAACTATTAACTTTTTCGCTGAAATTTAATTTTTTTTTAAATTCAACTACTTGGTTGATACTTAAACTTCTTTATTAATTTTTTTTAAGATGCACCACTTTAACTAAAAAATAGTTTTTTTATTGCCAATTTAACTATTCAATTTTTGGTTGGGAATTGATATTTTTACTTGAAAATTCATCTTTTTTTTGTAGATATTGATGTTCTTGACTGAAAACTAATTTTTTTAAATATCCAACTATTTAAAAATTCATATTTTTGTTAAAAAATTAACTTTTACAGTTACAGAATCATCATTATAATTAAAATGTTATCTGTTTGGTCAAAAATAAAACTAACTGGTTGAAAGTTGAACACTTTTGTTGGAAATTTATCCCTTGGGTCGAAAAATTTTCCGCATTTTTTTTGTTTTTTTGAAAATTAATTTTTTATTTAGAAATTTAACTATTTCATTTTTCGTTGAAACCTGATATTTTTTAGTTCAAAATTCAACTATTCGGTTAAATTTTTTTTTAGTTGGAACTTCATTTATTTGTTTGAAAATTCATGCATTTTGTTGAAAAAATCGTCTTTTCTGGTAGAAAATTAATCCTTTTGGTTGAAAATTTAACTATTTGCTTAAAACTTTACCTATCTTGTTGAAAATGCAATATTTTTACTTGGAAAGTTAGGAATTTGAGGCGGTTTAAATTTAATTTAATATAGTATCCACATTAATTTTCCCTAAATATGCACTGAATTTTAAAGACAAGATTCTAAAGTACAAATTTGTTTGAATTATTATTCAAATTCATGGACTTTGAAAAACAAATTTTAAAAATTAAGAATTATGTTTTCAGTATTATTTATTTAATTAATCGATTATTCTAATATATTAAAGAATATCTTGTAATAATAATTTTTCAAGGATCTCTGATTTAATTATTTTAATTTAATTCCTAGAAACTGAAAAAGACATTTTTTGTAATAAACTCGCGAAACTGTATACATATTTCGAGTCGATTGTTTTTAAAAACGCGAAATTTTTTAATGGTTGAGCACTATGAAAAATTGTACCTTGAAAAATTTTGATATACCTGGAAAATACCTGGAATTTAAGGGAATTTTTGTTTCCAGGATTTAAGTAGTAATTCCTGGGTTAGTTATTCGGATTTTTGTCTAAGGGAAATCAATGCGAAATGAATAGAGCAACTTTTCAAGTCATAATATTGATAAATACTGAACAAATGGAGAAAGTATTACATACCAAATTTTTTTAACTATAAATTCAACTATTTGGTTTTGAAATTCATATATTTTGTTAAATATTCGTCCTTTTTGGTAGCCTTGTTGGATTCAGTTTAGCTGTTTTTGCATTTATATTAAAATCGTTTTTGATTGGCATCAACTATTACAATTTACGTTGAGAATTAATTTTTGTGTACATTTTTGGTTGAAAATTAATCTTTTTCACTTGAAAATTCGTCTTTTTGGGTCGAGATTTTATCTTCTTGGTTGAAAATTCTTCTTTTTTTGTGGAAATTAATGTTCTTAACTGAAAATTCATCTTTTTGGTTGAAAATCCAATTAATATATTTAAAATATTCATCATCTTAGTGTAAACTAAATTTTTTCAATTCCAATTCAACTATTCTAGTTTATGATAAATAATTTTGGTTGAAAATTCATCACTTAAATTTAATATTTAAATTAATATTTAAGGTTGAAAACTCATTTTCATTTGTTATAAATTCAACTATTCCAATTTAAAATTCATCTCTTTGGCTGGAAATCAATTTTTTAACTGAATATTTAAGTATTCAATTCTTGGGTGAAAAGTTAATTTTTTTTAGTTGTAATTTCATCTTTTTTAGTTGAAAATTCGTCCTTTTCTTTAGAAAATTAATCTTGGTTGAAAAATGAACACTCATTTTCTTGTTAAAAATTCAACTATTTTAGTTGGATTTTCATCATTTTAGTTGAAAATTTTTCTTTTTGATTGAAAATTCAACTACTACAGTTAAAGATTTATAATTTTGATTGAAAATTGAATTATTTTCTTGAGCATTTCTTTAGTCCAACATTGAACTATTTTTAAGATAAGTTTTTTTTTTAAGTTAATTTTTAAACAGAAAATTTAACTGATCTAATGGAATATTCCATCATTTTAGTAGAGAAGTTATTTATGTGCTTGAAAATTAGCTCTTTTAACTTTTTTAAATTGCAGATGTATTTATTTGGTTAAATATTCGTTTTTTTTTTAAATTAATTTCTTAACTGGAAATTTAACTATTTTGTTGAAAAAAATTGTTCGAAAATTTATTTTAACCTGAAATTTTAACTGACCTAGTTGAATATTCCATAACTTTTTTTTACTTCAAATTTGTTCGTTTTTTTTAAATTTAAAATTCCACTATTGGATTAAAATTACGTGTATTTTTTTTTTTTTTTTTTTTTAAATTCGTTGTTTTTGTTACAAATTCATCTATTTTATTTAAAATGCATTTTTTTATTTTGAAATGTTGTTAATTTGAAACAGTTTTAATTGAACTGTTTTTGCAAGGTTCCTACTCACCTGAAACATATATTTTATTCAAAATATTAATCTGTGAATTGTGCACTGAATTTTAATTATATAAAGATAAAATAAATTGTTGTGTACAAGGACTGAAAAAACAAAAAATTAATGATAATAAACTTATAAAAATTGCATACTTATTCCGAGAGTATTGTTTAAAAAAATGCCAAAATTCTCAATGATTCCGTAGTATGAAAAATTATTCAATTGATAATCTGTCAGCGAACAAAATTTTCACCGCCATGTCAAAAAGACATTTTTCAACTGAAAAAATAGCGAGTATTTGGTAAAAAGGTTGATTATAAATCTCGTCCTAAATCCACCTCGTACTGGTTTCCCTAAAATTAGATTGCAAGAATGCAAGGAATTGCAAAATATGTTGCAAATGATTCCATGGGATTGCAGAAGATAGCATGGAATTGAATGAAATCTTAGAGAAATCACTGGAGATTTTATAGAGATTGCATAGCCCTTACGATTGAAGAAAATTTATTTTAGAATATCATTATATAGAAAAAGATTATAGGACGATCACCATTTTAATAATAAACAATGCAACATTATTGCAGGAACTGTGGTAAAAAGTAGATGTAGTAGAACGTAGAATTAGAAGTAGTGTAAGTAGTAAATCTGTGAATTTCCGTTTTACCTGTAGAATATTTTTTAATCCGTTTAAATATTTGAAATCGGTTTTAATTATTAGAAATCCCTTAAAATCTTTAAATCCCGTTAAAATTCATTGAAATTTGTAAAATCCGCTAAAATCTTTGAACTCGTTGGAGGTCCTACTGAAATTCTTTAAAGTTCCTCCTAAGCTTTGGAAATTCTACAAATTCCTTGACATCCCTTGACATTTTAGAAATTCTTTGCAATCTGTATTTTTTTTATTTCTCTATATGCCTTGAAAATTGTTCCACCTGTAGAAATCATTTGAAATAAAATTTTATTAATTCCCTCAAGTTATCTAGAAATTCATCAAAAACTCTTAAAATCTCTTAAAATACTTAAAAAATACATTGACGTAAATAGAAATAATTTAAAATTCCTTGAATATAAATTAAATTAAATTCGTCCCTTGACGTAAATTTTAAAAAAAAACAGGTTCAAATCCCTATAAATATTTGAAATCCTTGAATCTTGAAATATTTCTTATTCGTGCTTTTTATGTGGATTTCTGTAAAAAGGAAAGTTTTTTTATCATTGAGGTTATTGAAGCATTTTTCCACTTTGCATTTTCTTTATTGTTTATAACTTGTGTTAGTTTTCAAACATTTTAAATATTTAAAGAAAAAATTATCGAGAACTTTTTGAAATAAGTGAATTTCAATTTTTTTACATATTTTAAATTATTGTTATTCTGTACTCAAACCTAAGTAAAAAATTATCATAAAATAATTGGATACATTAAAATCTGTTCATTTTATGGTGCTATTCTTTTGAATTCCCTTGAAATATTACAAATTCACAACAATTTCACTGAAACCTGTTAAATATTTTTAATTTTTGTTTTCAACTTATTTAAATTAATTTTCATTTTACCCTGAATTCTTTTTAAAAAAAATTTCTTTGAAATTCTCTTAATCTTTTTAAATCTCTGTAAGTTCTCTTAAATTATTTCTTTCAAATTCACGCAAATGGAATTTTTTCAGTTTAATACAAATTTTATGAACTACTTAGAATTTTTCTCATTTCCCTTAAATTTCTCTAAATTTACTCAAATTTTATTTAATTTGTTGGGTTAAAAAAAAATTTCATTAATTTTTTTTCTGGTCACTCAAGTTGTGTTCAAAGTTTCCCGACTTCCCTGAAATCCTTCTAAATTCACTCTATTTTTTAAAATTAATTCAGAATTCACTCTGTATTCTGAAGGCTTCATCATGTACCCTTTAAACATTTTTTAATTCTTATGAATACTCTTGATTTTTTAGCTTTCCAAATTATTTTTAATTCATTTGAATCCTTCTAAATTCACGCAGTTCTACTCAATGAAATGAAGTTAAAAAATGTTTTGTTCATTTTTTGTAATTCACACTGAACTCGTTCAAACTCGCCTTTCATTCTTAAATATATTTTTTAATTCTTTTGAATTCTCATAAATTTACTCCAATTTCACTGAAATCAACGGAATGTTTTTATTTTTCTTTTAATTTACTAGGATTTCTATAAATTACATAGATTTTTTTCATTTTCCTTAAATTTCGTTTAAATCACTCGAATTTGATTTAATTCGTTGTTTTTTGTATTGCTTTTTGAATTTTTTTAATCACTTGAATTCTGTCAATTTGTTGTAATTTATGTAATTTTCAAAATTCTTTGTTTACTTATTAGGAATTAACTTTTTGTCACTTTTATGCTTTAAATATGTCACAGAAAAAGATTCCTAAAGACTGATGTATACAAAAATTAATTAAAAATACTATAAATTCATATGTTCTTTATTATCTTGCATCTTAGGCCTCGGATTGTACTTAATTTTTTACCTTTATCGACTTTTTAAAGACAAATATTTCAAAATTCTACCATTTTTATCGAATAGTTGCAGACATTATTATTATAAATAAACACATTCATACTTCAATCATTATAATTTCCGAATAAACGCGTTAACTTTCGTTATATTTCAAATTGAATATCGGTTAAAAATTAACTATCTCAATTTGAATGAGTTTTTTAAATCAGAAATTAGATTTAATCTCATTCAACAATAAAAAGTTTTCTGTTTTGAAGATAGTTTAAATTAGAAATCCTTGCCAATTCATAATTTTGCAAGGACTTAAATTAAAAAAAAAACTAGTACCTAGAAACAAGTTTAAATTTAGAAATTCTTTAAATGAAGAAAATTGTTTAATTCCGTCAACTTAAGTTCAAAATATATTGTAACTATAAACTTGTCTCATTTGATAATAATGCAAGTGTGTAAGTTAAAAATTGTAGAAAAAAAATTTTTGAACTTTGATTAGTCATTTCATTGAAAAATAATTAAAATCTGGGAGGCCTTAAAATGTACTTAAAATTTATTTTTAAATCATTTAATATATGTAGAAATTCCTGAGATTTAACAATATTTCAAGAAAAAATGTATCGTCTTTAAAGGAAAATTCAATTTTATTCTAATTAATGAAGTAGGATATAGTTTTCAAAATTTTTCTTTATCCTTGCAAATATTTAAAATCATCAGAATTTAATTAGTTTCATTTTATGCTATTTTTATCTTCCTCTAAAGTTTTAAATTTTTCTGAAATGGAACTGCCAGCGTAAGATTTTGAGTTTTTTAAATTAACTTCTTAAAAAACCTGGAAATGGCCTGGAATTTAAAAATCGAATTCTGTAGTCACTCTGGAATAAGAAGTTGAATTAAAATAAAAAAACTTTAATAAAAATCTCATCAAATGGTATCTAATTTCCTTCGTTGAAAAAAAGAAGAAAAATTGTACTAATTTCGTTGTTTTGGTCTGAAATTTTTATTGTACTAGGCAGTGTGATAAGTACCTGAAAATTCTAAGAGATGGCATTAGTATTCACTAATGTGAACCATTTTCGTCGAGCTTGATCCTTCAAATGACGCCTGTCAAAACTTCAGCCATTTATGTTTACGCATTTACAAGTTACAGCACTGAGAAGCGACTAACCTCCGAGTTTTTTTTAATATGGAAAAATCTGAGTTTCAAATTTTGATCAAACACTACTATCTTCGCAAGAAAACGATATCCGAGACCAAGGCCAAGCTGGATAAGTATTACCCGGACTCTGCACAGTCAATTGAAACGATTCATAAGTGGTTTACCGAGTTTCGTTGTAGCCGTACGAGCACAGTTGATGCTGAACGATCAGGGCGCCCAAAAGAGGTCACTACACCAGAAAATAACGAAAAAATCCATGATATGATGTTGAATGATCCCAAAGTGAAATTGAGAGAGGTAGCTAATGCTGTAGGCATATCATTGGAACGTGTGGGCAATATCGTGAATTCAGTTTTGGGCATGAAGAAGCTCTGCGCGCGATGGGTGCCGCGTTTGCTCACAGTGAACAAAAACGAATTCGTGTGACAACTTTCCAGCAGAATTTGGCATTATTTTCGCGTAAGCCGACCGAGTTTTTGCGCCGATTTATAACCATGGATGAAACCTGG
>NC_046660.1:38562010-38590051 GCF_010883055.1 Belonocnema kinseyi | reverse complement strand
TACTTTTCGGACGGTATCAAAAAGTTAGAAAATCATTGGACTCGCTGTATCGACCTAAAAGGAGAGTATGTTGAAAAATAAAACCGACTTTGGCAAAAAAAAAGTATCCGTGTTTCATTTTTCAGGGACTTATCAGACTGCCTAGTATTCCCAAAGAACCAATTATTTCGAAATTTCGTCTGACTTTTTTTTTAAAGCATTCCATGTTTATTATGTATTTATAAAATTGCATGTCACTGTCTTGGTACTGTTTTTCAAAATGTGTGCCCCTATTGAAATTGTTTTTGATATCTGAAGTTTGTCCGTGTCCTGTACCTGATGTCATTAAAATAATGTTGGTTGAGGCTTTACTCTATTTAGTTTTAAGAACTTGAGATAGAAAAGCTAAGCGTAAAGTGTATAGATCGTGTAAATTTAAAATGCGGATAATATGCGTATATTTTATAATTTTTAATATTTTTTTCCAGATGGGCAAAATACCGGTGATGTTCTACCTCAACAATTTGAAACTGGACAAATACAATTGCCACAGCATCCTCAGCCGTCCGGAAATACCGCGGAAGGAACTTTCAGACAACCTCTTCCTCCTGGAATTGTCAGACCTAGAATGCCGTTACCACCTAATGTCCTCATTAGAAATCCTATTGGTGAGTCCCAATATTTCAATAATTTAAATATATATATAATAATTCAAAATCCTGTTTTTAATTTCTGAAAAGCTTTGAAGTACGAATTTAGAATCCTCAAAAAGTCTAATCGTAAGTCAGGGAAAAGTGAGGGAATTTTATTGATCAGGACAAGTCTGGGATTTCGAAAAAAATCTTGAAAAAGTCCTTGAATTTTTATAAGAAGCCAAGAAGATGTCCAGCAACCTTGAATACCTGAAAAATCTCCTTGAATTTTTCACGAGAACTTTGAATTAATTTTTTTTTAAAGTTTTAAAACAGTTATTTTATTGAAATGCGAAAAGTAATTTAAGCTTTTATTTATAGCTATAGTTTCATATTTATCAAGATATAATTTATCTTTTGCTGATCACAGAATAAATTTCGAGGCATTTTTGTTCTTCTAGGTACCCCCCCCCCCCCCCCCCCCCCCCAGATTAGAAAGATTTGAATGAATCCAAATGAATGCAGAAGATTTCGGAAAGATGTCAGAAATATTTCAAAATATTCACACAGATTTTAAAAGAAGACAACAATTACAAAAATTTCAAAGAGCATACAGTGAACCAGATTTTCAAGATATCAAAAATTTTCAGACTTTAAACTATTTGAAAAGATTTAACTGAGGTTTCGAATAATTCAATGATTTCTACGAATAAAAAAGATTTTACAAACAAAGATTTAGCATAAATTTCACAAATATCTCTTTTAAAAAATCCCTAAGATTTCGAACATTTCATAAAGATTGCAAGGATTTCACAATGACTTCAAAGCTTTCAAAGAGGACTTCTTTTCGTAAAATATGAAGAATTTGTTTATTTATGATTCTGCTTTCTTTCAAAAATGTTGGCCAAAAAAAATTCAAATGGCTCATTTTTTTAATTTAGAACAAACGGTTATCTAATTATTTTTTGTAAAAAAAAGGAGACCTGGAAAAACTTGATTTCTTGATCTGAAAAATCTGGAAAAGACCTTGAATTTTGTTCCTAAAAATCGCTGGGCACCATGTAGGCACTTTAAATAACTGTCAAAGATAATAAATTTGAAATTTTAATTCGAAATTATTTTATTCCGCTTATAAAAGATTCTGTTTTTAAAATGTTACAAAATTAAAAATCTGGTCTTTGAATATTAATGGTCAGGGAAAATAAAAAAATGGTTGGAGAAATTTCGAAAGTGTAGTTTGCGGACGCCCTGATACAATATTCTTGTTATTTACTTGCCTCTTGAAGATTATATTTTTAGTTAAAAATTGTATATTTTGGTTGCAAATATAACAATTTTGTGGAAAAGTAAAAAATTCAACTGAAAGCTTTCTTGGTTGAAAATTCAATTATTTGGTTGAAAATTCGCCTTTTCGGTTTAAAATTCATCTATTTTGGTAGAAATTTTCTCTTTTTTGGTTAAAAATGTAACTTTTTGGTTGAAAATTAATCTTCTTTGGTTGAGGATTCAACTAATTGGTTTTAAAATTCATCTTCTTGGGGTTGTTTTTTTTTAAACAGGGTTTTTTTAGGGTAGAGTTTTTTTGTTTACAATTTTTTGAAATTTCAGTTAAAATATTTACTATCACATCATTCTTTAAGAATTTATGTTATCTGGTTGAAAATTCTGTTTGATGGTTAAACCACTTTATCAAAAAACATTTTTTGGTTGAAGATTATTTATTTTAGTTCAAAATGCATCTCTGTGTGTCCAATCGAGTCCGCATTTCATACACTTCTGAAGGCCCCCAAAATGAAAGTTACGTTCGTTAATCAGACATTTTCAACCAAAATTAAAAAATTTAGTGCATTTTCAAAATTTCCATTTTTTTTCTTCAAATATTATAGATTTTTGTCAAAGTTTTTTATAGATGGGTAAAAGACTTGCAAAAAAATAAATAAATAAAATTTTTTATTTTGATAAAAATTAGAAAAGTTATATACTTTTCAAAAAATAGAAAAAAAAAAACAATTTTTTTCATAGATCCAAAAATTTCATTCAAAATTTTCACTAGATACCAAATATGTTTTAAAACTATTCTAGGCGAATTTTGCGATCAGCTCACAATTAAAAAAATTAGAACATTTTCAAAATTTTCAAATTTTGTTTCTTCAAATTTTAGAAATTTTTGTCAAAGTTTCTTATAGATGAGCAGAAGACTTGCAAATTATTCAAATAAAATTTTAAATTTCGATGAAAATTAGAATGCTTATATGCTTTTGAAAATGTTGAAAATGTTCAGAAAAATAAAAAAAATATTTTTCTAAAAGATTAGAAAATTTCATTTAAATTCATCACTGCATATCAAATCTATTTAGAAACCATGTCAGTTAAATTTTTCTATTAGAAAAGATTCAAAATGGTTGAGCTCTTTCAAAATTTGAATAAAAATTTTTTGATTTTTAGAAATTTTTGTCAAATTTTGTGTTACGTGTCAAAAAGACTTGCAAATTATTCTAATGACATTTTTAAATCCAATAAAACTTCACAAAGTTTTATGCTTTTGAAAGCTTTGAAAATTTTCAAAAAAAAGGGAAAAAATTTTTTTTAATATCTTAAGAAATATCAATCCAAATTTCTACTAGATATAAAATATATGCTTTTCTAAACTATTATCATGAAATTTCTTCATTAGACAAAAGTTTCAAAAGTTAGATCATTTTCAAAAATATGCAATTTTGGTTTTTTAAGAGATCCATAAGTTTATCGATTTAATTTATAGTATTTATGATATTTGAAAAAATTTAGTTAAAGTGTACGCATGAAACGTACGAAAACGAGCGCGAGAGCGTACCTGCGCGCTCTAGGTGCGCCCAAACTCGACGCGAAGCGTCGCGCGCAATTAGAGTATTCCAGATAAATATTCATCATTTTAGTTGAAATATTATGTCGTGGGTTGAAAGTTGAACCAATTTGCTCAGAACTAATTTTTTTTTTATTTAAAATTAATTTATTCAACTGAAAATGTAGTTATTATATTTTCGGTTAGAAATTGATTTTCCCTCATTCAAAATCTCACTACTTGAGTCAAAGTTTAACCAGATTGTTATTTTGAATTAAATATTCATATTTTTCCTTTTTGCAAATTTAACTATCTTCTCAAAAGTGCAGATATTTGGTTAGAAAGGTAACTATTTCGGTGGCATTTTTATATTTTTAAGTGAGAAATTCAACAATTTGGTTGCGAATTAAGTTATTTATTTTCAAAATTGAGGTATTTTCATAAAATACCTTTTTTGTCTGAAATTCATCTGTTTTGTTGACAATTCGTCCTTTTGGATTGAAACTTCATTTTTAATGCTAGAAAATTAATAAAATTTTTATTGAAGTAGGAAAACAAAGAAAATTTAATTTTTAAATTGTTTCATTTAGTTTGTAAAATTTGATACAAGTTTAATTTTAAGATTCTATTTTTAAAATGGTGCAAGATTAAAATTATTGTCCTTGAATACAAATGGTCAGGGAAAATTAAAAGCTTCTTAGGAAAAAATGTTTTGTTGAAAATTTGTCTTTGTTAAAATGTTAATATTTGAGCTTTTTGGTCGAAAATTCCACTGTTGAACGTTTATCTATTTTTATGGAAAATTCGTCCTTTTGAATCAAAAATTCATTTTTTTCTTGTTGCAAGTTTAACTGTCTTCTCAAAAGTGCAGTTATTTAGTTAAAAATGTAACCAGTTCGGTGGAATTTTTATATTTTTAGGTGGAAAATTCAACAATTTGGTCACAAATTAAGTTATTTTGTTTCAAAATTTAAGTATTTGAACAAATGTCATTTCTTTTGGTCTGATATCAACTGTTTTGTTGAAAATTCGTATTTTTTTAAAGGAATTATTATTGTAGCTTTTTGGTAGAAAATTCCACTGTTTTGTTTAAGATTCATATTTTTTTGTTGAAAATTCAAATGCCTTCTAAAAAATGTAGTTATTTGGTTTAAAATGTAACTGTTTTGTTGGCATTTTTATATTTTCACGTTGAAAATTCATCAATTGGGTTAACGATTCAACCATGTGTTTAAAAATTAAACTATTTTGTTTGAAAATATAAGTATTTTGATTAAAAGTCATATTTTTTTCTGAAATTCAATTTTTCTTTGTTATTATGTTGAAAATTCATCCTTTCGGATTGAAAATTAATTTTTTATGGGGAAAAAGTAATATTTTTCGATTGAAAGAACAAAAAAAGAAGTTTTTGATTTTAAATGGTTTCATTATGTTTATAAAATTTGATACAAGTTCAATTTTAAGATTCTATGTTAAAAATGTTACAAGTTTAAAATTCTAATCTTTGAACATTAATGGTCAGAGAAAATGAAAAATAGCTTTGGGGATAAAATTTAGCGATTCGGTTAATGATTCAACCATGTGGTTAAAAATTCAACTATTTTGTTTTTGAAAATTTAAATATTTTAATAAAAAGTCATATGTTTTGTCTGAAATTCAATTTTTTTATTATATTTCACATTCGTCCTTTTGGATTGAAAATTCATTTGTTATGGTCTAAAAGTAATATTTTTCGATTGAAATAAAAAAAAGAGAATTAAAATTTTAAATGGTTTCATTCTGTTTATAAAATTTGATACAAATTTAATTTAAAGAATCTATTTTAAAAATGTCACAAGTTTAAAATTCTAGTCTTTGAACATTAATGGTCAGGGCAAAATGAAAAATAGCTGAGGGAATAATTAGAATATAGTCACAATAAACGAAACGAATTTAAATGACATATGTTTTATTTTTTTATTTGCAGGAGTTACGCCAAGGCACGCAATGGCAGGGAAGCTTGATTCCACGAGGCTTCAGGGACTGGACCCTCGTACTAGAATGCTCTTGAGGCCACCATTACCCGTTGGCGTGTCTCAACAGCACTTCCAAGGAAATCAAGTTCTTCAAAGACTTCCTGGTCCCAGAAGTGCTCTTCCCGAACATTACGAGGTCTTGCAACAGCCAAGATTTTCAGGTACAATTCTAATTGCCGTTTCAAACTTCTTTAATTAATTTCTTTCTAAATTCTCATTAATCGCAAACAGTTGCAGCGAATATTTCAATGAAAATTTTTCCTGCTGCAGAACCCAATCAAGGACAAATGGCCCAGCGAATCGTGCGCGCTGGCCAAGATGCAATGAGCCAAGGAATAAGAATGCTGGGCGCTCACGGAATGGTCCGTCCGCCTGTAATTCCCACGGGAGTTAGCGAACCCAGTGTCAGTGCTCCGGAAGCTTCCGAAATCCCGGATAACGTTACAGCCGAATTAGAAAAACTCGAGCAAGAGGCCGCTCCTTTGGGAGAGGTCGAGGGCGTTGGTGCAATATTAGGAGACTTGGGAGATGACGACGATGAGCTTCTTGGTAAATTTAATTTAATTAATTGTCATTCTTACCTTCCAATCTACCTTCATTTCTTTTTCTTTCACTGGGAAATTCTGATTATCTTCAAATTCATTTATTCATTCACTTTGTGAGTCGATTTTATAATTAATTTTCAAGATATTACTCTTGCACTTTACAAGGAAAGACCGAATATTTTAATTTTTGGTTTCGATTCATAATTTTTTTGAATGAAAGCTCATTACCTTAGTATTAATTTTCCAGGTTATATAGCATTTGCTTGCAGTTTTTTAATTTATTAAAGTATTTGTAAATATAATTTTCTTCGATAATCTTTAAAAATACTGCACATAATAATTTTTTCATGCTTTTTTTTTAAGGAAAAACGGATTTTTTTTAAAACTTTGCTGTTTCATGTTCTTTGCAACCAAATTTTCTTTATGAAAATTTTATTTATTTTTTTTTCAGAAGGCTTGTCAATTATATTTGCAGTTAGAAGTATGAACGAATAGCTTTGAATGAACAAATTGAATTTTTATTCATAATTTTCAAACAGAACAGTGACTCTTCCAAGAAAGGTTCAGAGGAAACAAAATGCGATCAAAAATACATTTTTTCGTTTAAAAAACGCCATTTATACTTTTAATTTTAAATATAATTGTTAAACATGACGAAGAAAATTAATAATATTTATAGAAAATAAATTTGTGAAAAACATGATAAAGTTACAGTCATTTTTTACGTGAAAATGACAATAAAAAATTATTATTTGCAGATTTTTTAAAGGTTATTGAAGGAGATTATATTTTTAAACATTTTAACAGATACAAAAGTGAAAGTAGAGAGAATTGAAAATGCAACCTTACGGCTATGAAACAGAAGCGCTACTAGCCGAGATCAAAGAAAAGTATAAATTTTAGTTCTATAGAGCACTTCGATGTCTGCCAATCTAAAAATTATTAATTTTCATCGACAAAAATGTTAAAGAAAGTTTGCAATTATTTAATTTGTAACGGTTCAAGTTTTTGAATTCATTAATTCCTAAATACTTCAGTTAAAAATCATGAAACCGGTGAAAAAGACAGTGATTTTTTTTTACATAATTCTCATTTTTTAATAATAAAATCTATCCAATAATTTTGAATGTCATTTGGTAGTACATAATATGATACCTCTTAATGTTCTTGATCATTTTCATCATTTTAATTATTTGACTTTAAAATTAAAGTTTTTAATGCTTAATTCTGATATAGTTTAATTTTTGAGACCTTGAAATTTAAATTGTCTATCTTCAAGAGTTTAAATCGTAAATATTTTTTTTTTAAAGTTTATTAATTTTTTAATTCTCAGTCAGGAATGTAACTAATTTTTTAATTTTTAATTTATTATGTTTATTTTTTTAATCTACTGTTCTTATTGTGTTTTTGTTTTTAGAATGATTAAACTTTTGCTTTTCATATCATTTTTAATATCAATTTAAAAACTGTAATCCTTAAATTTAAAAAAAATCGTCAAATCTTGAAAATCCTATTAAAATTTCTGAAATAGGATAAAATTGTTTTTGACATCCCTTGAAATATTATGAAATCTTTACAATCCGTTCAAATCCATTTAAAAATTCTTTGAAAACTTGGTGAAATTTGATGTTTTAGTTTCTGAAATCCTGAGAAATTGATTGAAATACCTTAAAAGCTTTTTAATTCTCTTAAAATCTTTGAAATCCTCAGAAATCTGATTAAATTCTTTAAAAATTCCTTGATATATTTTAAAATATACTAAAAATTGTAGGTTCTACACAATTATTCCCAACCTTCCGACATTTTTTAAAACTGCATTTAAATATTATTATTATATTATTTAAATATTATAAAATCCATTGAACTTCTGTGAAATTACATTAAATTTTATGATATTTCTTGAAATATAAAAAGTTCTATGAAATACTTTGAGATCTTGGGGAAATTTATTCAAATAACCAATTGATATTCTTTAAAATTCCTTATAATTATTGAAATCCTTGAAAAATGTATAAAATTGCTTAAAAATCCTTTAAAATATTTGAAAATTTTGGAAATCATATGTAATCCTTTCAAATCTTTCGAAATTCAAGGAAATTTTTGAAAAACGCACATTAACCGAAATATTTGAATCCTATGAGATCCCCTTAATTCTTGTTAAATTGTTTGTAATTCATACAAATATTATAAAATGTTTTAAATGACTTTATATCTATTGAAATCCGTTAAAAATTACTTGAAATCTTCTCATAAAAATCTTTTTAAGCATTTAAGGTTTTATGAAGTCCCTTGAAATCATTAAAATCGCCCTAAAACTTGTTAAATCCTGTAAAATCTTTCAAAATCCTCATGAAGTTTAGAAAATTCTTTGCAATCCCATAATTTTTGTTTTAATCTTGAAAAAGCCCTGGAAAATCTTTTTAAATTACCTAAAACTTTTGAAGTATTTAAACGTTTCTTAAAATAATGAACATTCAAGTAAACATACTAAAAAATAAACCCAGATTATTTTCTAGATTTTCTCGCAGAGTCATCTTGTTATTTTTTATTTTTTGCGAAAATTTGCATTAAAGTTTTTTTTTTTGTAAAAGAATCATGAAGCATTTGAGAAAAAATGGAGAGTGAATGAAGAGCTTTTTTCAGACAAGAAAAAAGAAGCCTAATTTAAAAAAAAATGTAATAAAATTGTTTGATGAATTCATAAATTAAACATTATTTAATTACAGTTTTAAATACTTTAAATTTAGAAGAGTTCTAGTGCTTTTAACACTTTGATGAAAAGTATGAAAGTTATAATTTTTTAATTTTTATAAAATAATAATAAGTATAGAAAAAATATATATGCATCAATTGATTAATTTAATTAGTCTCAGATATATTAATCAGATATATGAAAAAAAATAGTTTTTCTGTGATTTTAAGAATAAAAATATTATAATCGATTTAATTCCACATAAAAAATATGATTATTTATGAAAAATGTTTAAATTCACAAAAAATACATTGATTTTAACCATGTTTTTGCAATTAAATTTTTTCTGACCTCCGCTTCTAACCAATTTTTGAAAAATTATTGTATTATAATAAATGGCGGCTTATTTTTTCCGGGAAAGCATTGTCTGCAACTCTACTGTTTTCAATTTTGCAAATACATTTTTCATCTATGGCTCTAAATCGTTAGAACAATTTTTTGGTTTGATAAAACATTTTTGAAACAAATAATTATATTTTAAGATTATTTATTTTTTTAATTAGAAACAGTAGAGTTGTAGAGAATGTTTTCTGGAAAAAATAAGCTGTCATTTATTCAAATGCCATCATTTTTCGAAAATTGGTAAGAGGTGACGGTCAGAAAAATTTGAAAAGCAAAAAACATGTTGAAAATTAATGTTTTTTTGTTGTGAATTTTAATATTTTTCGTAAAAAATAATATTTTTATTTGAAATGACATCAGTTGTAATATTTTGATTCTTAAAATCAATGAGAAACTATTTTTTTAGATATCTGACTTGGCACAACTACCTTAAATCTTGAAAATCCTATTAAAATTTCTTAAATCTTAGGAAATTCTTTTTGGCACCCCTTTAAATATTATACAAACTCCGTGAAATTAAAAGTTTTTGTTTCTTCTGAAATCTTGGGGAATTGATCAAAATACCTTAAAAGCTTGTCTGGATCCACGCCTTTTTCTATTCACCTACAAAATTTCATTTTAAATTCACAAATATTGGTTTGAAGCTTCTTAATTTTTAAATGCACAATCAGGAACGTAGAAAATGTTTTGATGTTTAATTTGTAATTTTGCTTTTGTCGGCTAAATAAAACTAATTTAAAATGTGTATTTCTTATTGTTTTTTTAGAATTATTAAATTTTTACTTTAAATAAAATTTGTATGTCAATTTAAACAATATAATCCTTAAATAAACCTTATTTATGAAAAATGTTCAAATTCACACACAAAAAAGCATTCATTTTAACCTTTTTTTTTTGCAAATAAATTTTTTCTGACCGTCGCTTTTTACCAATTTTTGAAAAATGATTGCATTGTAATAAATGAAGGGTTATTTTTTCTGGGAAAACATTAACTGCAACTCTACTGTTTTCAATTTTGAAAGTAAATTTTGCTATGGCTTCTTCTGTGGCTGTAAATCGTTAGAACAATTTTTGTGTACGATAAATGTGTTTTAGCAAATAATTATATTTTAAGATTATTTAGTTATTTTAAATATTGGAAACGGTAGAGTTTCAAAGAATAAGAAAATTCAATTTACAAAAAACATTGTATAAATTAATGTTTTCTGTTGTTGTGAATTTCTATATGCTTTATGGAAAATAATGTTTTTTTATTTGAAATGACATCAGTTAGAATATTTTGATTCTTAAAATCATAGTGAAACTATTTCTCCAGATATCTGACTTTTGGCACGACAACTACCTTAAATCTTGAAAATCCTAATAAAATTTCTTAAATTTTATGAAATTCTTTTTGGTATCCCTTGAAATATTTTAAAATCACTTCAAATCTCTACAATCCGTTAAAATCCGATAAAATATTTTTAAAACTCCCTGAAACTCCGTGAAATTTGAATTTGTTTTTTCTTCTGAAATCCTGGGGAATTTATCGAAATACCTTGAAAGCCTTCCAGATATCCGAAAATAATAGTTTTTCTATGATTTTAAGAATCAAAATATTATAATTGATGTCATTCCAAATCAAAAACATTATTATTTATGAAAAATGTTCAAATGTACACACAAAAAAGCATTCATTTTAACCTTTTTTTTTGCAATTAAATTACTGTTTTCAATTTTGAAAGTAAATTTTGCTATGGCTTCTTCTATGGCTATAATCGTTAGAACAATTTTTGTGTAAGATAAATGTGTTTTAGCAAATAATTATATTTTAAGATTATTTAGTTAATTTAAAAATTGGAAACGGTAGAGTTCTAAAGAATAAAAAAATTCAATTTGCAAAAAACATTGTTTAATTTAATGTTTTTTTGTTGTGAGTTTTTATATGGTTTATAGAAAATGTTTTTTTTTAAGTTAGAATATGTTGATTTTTAATATCATAGAGAAACTATTTTTCCAGATATCTGCCTTTTAGCACGACAACCTTACATCATGAAAATCCTATTAAAATTTCTTGAATCTTATGAAATTCTTTTCTAGTACGTTAAAATCCGATAAAATCTTTTTAATAGCCCCCGAAATTCGATGTTTTTTTTTCTTCCTCTGAAATCCTCGGAAATTTCTCGAAACGCCTCAAAAGCTTGTCAAGATCCACGCCTTTTTTTCTATTCGTCCGCAACTGTTTTCAATGTCCCTTTCTCGTCTTGACAGCTGAAATGGGCGCCGACTTCAACATTTTGGAATACGCTGACCCAGAGCTGGACAACATAACCGGAGGCGAGAAGACAAACATCCTCGACTTGGATTTGGAGCAAGTGGAGGTTGAAACGAAGGAGGAGAAGCAGAAGAAAGTGACGAAGGAAGAGCCAAAGTCGGAAGACTTGGGTGGAACGACAACAGCTCACACGGACAACAACGAGGGAAGAGTGACGAGCACTGTTCAAGCACCAGCAGAGACACCTACTGCTCCAACTCAAGTGCAGTCAATGCAGGCACCGACATCGCAAAATTCCCAGCCAGCAACTCAAGTTTTGCCCCAGGCTCATCCAATTTCGGCGTCTGTGCAGCAGATGAATCAGCATGTGCAGCAAGCAGCTGCCCTCGGAAGACCTATGGCTCCTGGTACTAAACTCCTGGCTCCGGATGGTACCATCGGAATCGTCACCTCAACCAATACCGTCACTGTCAGTTATCCGACGACCTTCCCCGGTCATCCGCAACGCATCCCCCAAACGCATTTGCAAGGTGAGGAACAAAACTTGATCAATTTTAATCCAGATCTCAATTTTTAACCAAATAATTGAATCCTCCAGAAAAAAGTTGCATTTTTATTAAAAAAAAGAGAAAAAAAAAAGAAAGAAATTTTGACCAAAAAACATTTTTGATTTCCAAATCAAAAAGACGAATTTGTAACAGAGAATGGAAATGTTAAATTCAGAGTATTTTACAAATTTGTAGAAAAAAATCTGTCCACATTCAATTTCAACAGTTTTAAAATAATTAGTTGAATTTTTATGTTTTTGAATTATGCTATTATTTAGCTTACAATGCGTAATTCAAATTTCTTTTACTTTAAAAATTTTCAATAAAAATTTTTTATTTTTAAGCTTACATTTTTAATTTGAAGAATTTTTAAATGCTTTCTAAAAGACTGGAACAAATAAAAAATAAAAGCCTTTGATGTTGAAAATTTTGGATAAAAAACATTTTTATTTAATAAATAAGTCACTTTTTTTATTTATCTGTAATTTAAGTAATAAAAAGTGAACAAAAACGGTTAAAATTTTTTCAATTTTGGAATATTCAACGTTTCTATCTTCAGATTCCTTAAAATTATATTATTTTGAAAATTTTAAAGTTCATTGATTGATTCTTTAATTTAAAGCATTGAAAATGATAACGTGTGTTTATTTATTTTTTATTGAAAAATATTAGGACTTTTAATTTGACACGTGTAAATTATTGAGCACTTTAATACAAAATTTTTAAATTTTTAACTTTCAAATTTCAATTTTAAAATTTCAAAATTTCAAAATTTTACATTTCCACTTTGAGTGCTGTCATTTGCAGATCAGTTTTTATTACCTCAAATGGAAATTTTTTTAGCTTTAGTGTTCTATTTTGTAAATTTCATTGACCTTTAAAAATGTTTGCGAATCGATAAATGAGCGGGAATTTATTTCGTCGATTAAAACGGCCACCCTGAAATTTTTGCGGATTGTCGCTGGACCGGGAATTTTACAAATGTTTAAAACATCTTTTACTTGCAAATTTCCCATTTTGGATTTTAATTTTTAGACGTACATTTTTTATTTAAAGAATTTTAAAATGCAGTTTTGAAGACTTGAAGAATTAGAAATTAGGGGCGTTTGAAACCGAAAATTTTGGATAAAAAGACCTTTTTAGTTGATCAAATATGAATATAAATTATAATGATTTTTAAAATTGAACTATACATTAAGGATGAACAAGTGAATAATAATAATTGATATTACAAGATGCTTCGGAATCAGTTCAAATTTTAAGAATTTCCAGACTTTTTTCAATTTCTTAGGGCGATAGGCAATTTTAATTTTTTTTAAATCAATTTTTGGTTGAAAACTTATCTTTTTTCAGTTAAAAATTGAACTGTTTGGTTGGAAATTCATCTCTGTTATTGTAAATTCTTTTTTATCGGTTTAAAATTCAACTGTTTAAAAAAATTCGACTCTTTTGCCTCAAACTTAATTCTTTTGTTAAAAATTCGTGTTTCTGGGCAGGAAATTAATCTTCTGTCTTGAAAATTCTGCTATTTTTTTTTTAATTCGTATTTTTGCATTGAATTCAACTGACTTAAAGTTCCCTTTTCGAAAAAAAGAAATTCAACTGGAAATTTAAATATTTTATTATATGCTTTCGGCCGATAGACGGCATCCCTATGAGAGAAGCTATTGCGTATCTGCCTTAACCTTCCTATCTCTTTCTAGCCTCGCAGTCCCCCCTCTCTTTTTCTCTCTCTTGAATGTTCACCGGTAAGTGCGGCAACGCCATCTAGCTCATAGCGTTGAGTACTTCCGCCGCGTTAACATCTCTCTCTCTCTCTCTCTCTCAACTTCTGTTATATTTTCATTTGGTTCAGTGTTTCGAACTTTTCTGTTTTGGTGCTCGGGCGTTTCAGTGTTGTGCAATGTCCGATTCGAAGGAAGAAGGTCCTGAAAAGGTTCGCGAAAGTGAAAATCTTGAAAATCGTGAAAATTCGTCCTTCTCACACAATGCATCCGAACGACGCCGCCGACAACATTATGACGCCGAGAGTGAGGACGAGAACATGGTCTCAGTAAAAATGCCCAGATTTAGCTTCAAAACTCAGCTCCAGAACCTGCAAAACCAGATTAATTCCTTGGCTGGGCTGCTTTCACAAGAAGCTCAACCCCACGGCGACTGTCAGTGTTCGTTGTCTAGACCTTCACAGAACGCCAGAGTCCTGCACTTCGGAGACCTGAAAACTAATATTGATAAAAAGAAGGCTACACAACCAGCTAAGAAGGAGCGTCTGGAGGCCCTTGATTCCTTACAACATTTCAATTCTCCGGAGTGGAAGATCTTAAGCTTTTCGAACGCTTTGAGGGATCTTATCGCTTCTCCCAGTTTTACCGATATAAAGGTAAATGAAGAACTTTGTCACGTTGATAGAAAAAAGATCCTTTCTTAGCGACTGACAGGGTCCTCGCCGGTTTGTCCAATGCGTTTCTTGAGCAGAGGGAACTTTTGAGATCGAGTCTACAATCCATCATCGACGGGTCTTTCTCGAACCCGGATATTCTCAATCCTGATACACTGTTCGACAGTTTCGAATCTTTCTTTGGTCCGGGATCTCAGATCCAGAAAAACTTCGACCAGATCATACAAGTAATTTGTGACAAGAGAGCACGGCGCATAGAGGCCAGAAGAGAGCATCTTCTTTCCGAGCTACGGAATAAGAACGTCCAAGTGGCTCTTCGCAAGGTTCCTCCCAGTTCCGAATACCTTTAATAAGGGCGATCTCTCTGCTTTAATCCAATCTTTAGGTGGCTCTCAAAACTGGTTAAACACGCCAGCTTACATAACCTCAAAAAAGAGTTATAAAGGAGACGTTGCCCCTCGCAACTCACTCTCTTCTCAAGCGGCTCAGACTTCAGTGGGACCATCACTCTCTTCTAGATCTAATTTCGATTCCCGCCGGAACAGTGCAAACACTAAAGGCGCATTTCAAAGGCCTCAGTATAATCCTAAACTTTCTGGCTCCTTTCGCAAGAAACCAGCTGTAAAGTGACAACCAACCAAACCCTGTATTCTCAGGGGGCCAATTGTCTCTTTTCAAAGAAAGGTGGAGAGACATGGATGCCCCGCCAAACATTCTGAAGCTTATCTCTGGCGTCCTAATCCCCTTAATCTCGAGGCCAAACCTTCTGGCAAATTGGAATCGCTCCAGATTCTCCACGAATCTGTCTTCACAGATGTCTCTGGAAATAGAGATCCTAAAGAAGCAGAAAGTAGTGGAGCTTCCGCCACATCCAGGCCCAAGCTTCATCTCGAGAATGTTCCTCCTACAAAAAAGCAGTGGAGGACTCAGGCCAATTTTCGACTTACGAGGCCTCAACAAACATGTCAAGGTAAGAAAATTCCGACGTTTCTCTCACCTAAAGGTTCCAAATTTTCTCCAAGATAGAGACTGGATGACTCGCATCGACTTGTCCCTAACCTTCCTCCACGTACCGATAGCGGACTCTCATCGATGCCTCCTTCGTTTCGTCTACAACAAGGAGCTGCTTCAGTGGAAAAGCTTGGCCTTTCCGCTGCCCCTCATATCTTCGAAACCATTTCAAACTGGATTGCACAGGTTCTACGATCGCGAGGTATGAGGGTAGTCGTATACCTAGACGACTTTCTCCTCGTCTCTCCAGACAGGAGCAAACTAAAGACACAAATCCTCGAGGCAGTGAAACTGCTGGAATTTCTAGGCTGGAGAATTAATCGGGACAAATGCGTTCTGAACCCTGGTCAAAAGATCGAATTCTTGAGCATTCTTTGGAATACCAGGGACAACCTCATGAACCTCCCGCAAAAGAAGGCTCAGAAGATTTTCGTGCTAGCCCAAAGGTTCATCTCCCAAGGACACTGCTCATTGAAGGATCTTCAACGCCTAGTAGTTCAACTAAATTTTGCCAACTTCGTCGTGCACAGAGGGCGACTTCATTACCGCCACCTTCAAAGGTTCTTGACCAAATTCCGCGAACACAGACCACAGCAGAAGCTCGAAGTTACTCCTCAGGTGATCCAGGAGCTGACGTGGTGGCAGACAGCCATATCTTCTTCTGTCCCTTTACACAAAGCACCCATAACGAACTTTCTCACAACCGACGCTGCAGATACAGGTTGGGGTGCCCAGCTCGACGGTCTCCACATTTCCGGCCCATGGTCCGAGTCCCAGAAGAGCTGGAATTCCAACAAAAAAGAAATGTTCGCATTTCACGCCGCTATAGAAAGCATGTCTCTTCAACTTCGGAACGCTCACATTCTACTGCAGACGGACAACCGTACTCTCGTAGCTTACGTCCAGAAGGAAAGAGGCACAAGGTCTCTCCAACTCCTGGACCAAATCTATCAACTTCTAAACACTCTGGACAGAAGCAACATCACCCTCTCTGTGATATACCTACCAGGAAGATACAACGGTATTGCGGACCGACTATCGAGGGGAAAACCCCTCCCGGAGTGGCATCTGCTACCCTGGACAACGAAGAGCATCTTCGCCGAATGGGGCGTTCCAGACGTCGATTTCTTCGCGTCAGCAAGGTCAGCAGTAGTCAAGCAGTATGTATCGCGAGACTGCAACGATCGTCACGCCTTATTTATAGACGCCTTCAGTCAGCCTTGGTAATGCAAGCTCGGATGGCTCTTCCCACCACCCTGCCTCATACCCAGAGTCCTCGCTCACCTAAAAAAGTGCAAAGGACAATTCCTTCTAGTAGCGCCAAAGTGGGAACAGACCTTCTGGATGTCCGATTTATCGAGAAGGAGCAAGGAACCGCCACTAACGATTCAGAACTTAGAGAACTCCCTGATCGACACAACCACGAACCAGCCTCCTCAGCAAGTGGAACGTCTCACACTCCAGGTTTGGAGAATTGGGTGTGGCAGGACCTCGTTAGAGATTGGTCCCCTAAGGAACAAGAATTGATCCGAAATAGCTGGAGACATTCAACCCTCGAGACATATAAGGCTCCGATACGAAGATGGCTTCGCTGGTGGACCTGCCTCAGACGCATCTACTGACTTCCTAGTTCGACAAACCCTCAAGGCTATCTCGATTGCTAAGCCATCTTGAGATCAAATCCCCTATCTGGGATGCTCGGATTCTTCTCAACTGGCTAGCTAAACCTACGGAAACCGTATCTTTATTTGAGATTTCCAGACGGACAGCAACCCTACTCCTATTAGCTTCTAGACGGCGAATTCACGATATGACACTTTTAAGAATGTCAAAAGACTACCTGGAGAATCGAGAAGATGAGATAGTTATGTGGCCAACCTTCGGCTCTAAGACGGACCGAGCTTCTTTTAGACAGTCGGGTTGGAGGATTTCCAAGCACCCGAATATCTGACTATGTCCTATCACATGGATCAGGACAATGCTTAAAAGGTCACAGGAAAGAAGAAAAGATTCCAAATTCGATGCTCTTTTCATAACCATCTATGGAGACGTTAAGCCTGCATCTAGAACTGTCATCGCTAATTTGATCAGATCAGTCCTTAAGGAAGCCGGAATAGATGCCTCGCTAGGAAGCGTTCGTTCAGCGATAGCCTCACGAAGTTGGCTAGACGACCTCCCTGTCCAGGACAGTCTAGATCGTGGTAACTGGAGATGCTCCGAAACCTTTAAGAAACATTATTACCGTGAAGTTTCAAACGACAATCAGCTCGATCCTAGTTTATCTTTTCCGAAGTTTACTCCCTATTTAAAGAAATGCTGGAGATTAGTCTAATAATTATGAGTTTATGTTTACGAATCACCTCAGTTAAGGTCAAGTTTAATATTTCTTCTTTACTTGTTTACGATATGGTTTACCCCTTTTTGTTCAACCATGTAGAATTCTATCAATAGACAATAATAAATATATATTAAAGTCTTTCTACGAAACTAATCAACCCTTTCAAATTATCACATAGCGTTGAGTTCACCAATAGATAACAAACACGTCTCTCATAGGGATGCCGTGTATCGGCCGAAAGCATATAATGCTAGCGTTTTGAATTACAACAAAACGCGTATTATGTGCGAGAAGCCGATACACGGCATCCCACTAAAGGGTTTTACTGAATAAGAGCCGCTATTAGGTAGACGGCGTTGCCTCACTTACCGGTGAACATTCAAGAGAGAGGGGGTACTGCGAAGCTAGAAAGAGATAGGAAGGTTAAGGCGGATACGCAATAATCGGCCTCTCGCACATCATACGCGTTATGTTGTAATTCAAAACGCTGGCATTTTTTGTTGAAAATCCATGTATCTTCTGAAAATTTGTCTTTTTGTATAAAACTAATAATTTTGGTTGAAAGTTTAATTATTTTGTTGTAATTCAACTTTTTTTTGTTTTCATTTTGTTTGCTCGAAAATTCAACTGTTTTAATGAAAATTCTTCCTTTTGGATTAAAGACTAATCTTTTATGTTAGAAAAGTCATCTTCCTTGTATGAAAATGGACTTTTTTGTTGAAAATTCAACAGCCTTCCAAAAATTCCATCTATTTTGTTTAAAAAATTCTGTTTTCCTTGAAAGTTGTACAGTTTGGCTTCTTGGTGACTGATTCCTCTTTTTGGTTGAAAATTCCTTTAAAAATCCAAATATTTGATTGAAAATTTACGTACTTTGTTAAAAGTTCGTCTATTTTGGCAGAAAGTTGATCCTATTTTTGTCGAAAATTTATCTTTTTATAGAAATTGAATCTTCTTGGTTAAGTTTTTTACTGGAAATTTAATTATTTTATTTTTAGTTGAAAATTTGTCAATTTTATGTGAAAATTCAACTATTTGTTGAATCTCCGTCTGTTTTTGGTAGAAGAGTACTCTCATGAGTTGAAACTTTATCTTATTGATTAAAAATTAATTCCGGTGATTGAAAATTTGACTATTTTGTTGAAAATTCGTTTCTTGTTTGGTTTAAAATTTATTTTACTAACTGATAATTTAATTATTTTATTTTTTATATAAATTTGATCTTTTTAGTTGAATGTTCATGTATTTGGTTAAAAATAAAATGTTGTTTCAGTTGAACATTTATCAATTTAGTTGAAAATTGACTTTAACTATTCATTTTTGTGTGGAAAAATTACCTTTTTTGATAGAAATGTAATCTGTTTCGTTAAAAAATGTTCTGTTTCATAGAAAATTTAATTATTCTATTTTTTGTGAAAATTCATATTTTTAGTTGAAAATTCACCACTGTGCTTAAAAATTAATCTGTTTGGTTAAAAATTCGTCTATTTTTAGTTTAAAATGATTTTTTAAAGATAAATTGTAACTATACCATTTTTGCTCGAAAGTTTATATTTTCAGTTGAAAATCAATTAAATTTTCTGAAAGCTCGTTTGTTTCTTGTTTAAAATTTACTTTTTTTTAACTACAAATTGAACATTCTAGTTTTGGTTTGTAAATTTATGTTTTCTAGTTAAAAATTGTTATATTTTACTGAAACTGTATCTTTTTTGGTAGAAAATTCATATTTTGGGTATAAAATTGAATTATTTTGTTAAGAAATCATTTTTTTGGCTTAAAAATGATTGTTTTTAAATTTAATTCTTCTACTCATTGTTAAAAAATCTTTTAAAAAACACATATTTTGTTGAAAATTCATTTTAAAAAAAGTTTTATGTTTATTTTTCTAACATTTAAACTATTCCAATTTTGGTTAATAATGGTAGAAAATTTATCTTTTATGTTGAAAATTCAATTAACTGTTTGGTTAAAAATTGATACTTTTGGTTAAAGATTCATTATTTTAGTTAAAAATTCATTTTTTAGGTTCAGAATTTATCTTCTTGATTTAAACACTCAACTAAGAAGTGTTTACAATGTATTTAGAAACAAATGTGTTCGCATTAATATTATTAATATTCTGGGTGTATTCTTCGTAATTGGTTAAAAGTCGACTACGTGGTTTCAAGTTACAACATTTAGTAACAAATTGACTTTATTTGGTTGAACATAAAATTTAGTTAAAAATTCATCTTTTTGGTTGGAAATGCAACTATTTCGTTGAAATTTAATGTATTTGGTTGAAAAATCGTTTTTTTGGCTGAAAATAAAACTACTTGGTTGAAAGTTACAACACTTTTTTGTATGTTTCTCTAATAAACATTCATAATATTTTATAAACACAAAGATTTGTAATATTTATCATTACAAAATGACCAGGCGATCAAAAAATTGAACATCTTATTTTTTTTATTTTTTATGAAAAATCATCTTTTTGGTTCAAAAATCAACTATTCCAATTGAAGTTTCATGATTTTAGCTTTTTGGTTGAAAATTCACTTCTTGGTTTGAAAGTTCAACTATTACAGTTAAAAATTTACAATTTTCATTGAAAATTAATTTCTTTTACTGAAAATTCATCTTTTTGGTTGAAATTCATCTTTTTTGTCGAAAATAAAATTACTTGGTAGAAAGTTAACTATTTACTAAAAAATTATTCTTTTTTTGTTTAAAATTGATCAATTATAGTTTAAGATATATAATTTTAGTTGAAAATTCATCACTTCAATTGAACATTTGTTTATTAGAAAATAATTGTTTAAACTCGAAATTAAACTATTCCATTTTAAGTTGAAAATGTATAATTTTTTTTTCGAAATTCAACTATTTGATCAAATTGGATCTTTTTTATGTAAAAATTCAACTATTTGTTTAAGAATTTCAATTATTATTCAAATTCTTTGACTGTAAAAAGAAATTCAAGAAATGAATGATGTGTTAATAATTATTTAATGACTTAATTAATCGATAGTGCTAATACATTTAAGAATATCTTGTTGCATAATTTGTCTCAGGTTTTTGAATTAAAAATATTAATAAGATTCCTAGAATCTTAAAAAAAGTATTATTTACAATTAACTCTCGAAACTGTTTACATCGATCTGAGATACAATCCGATTGTTTAAAAAAATGCAAAATATTTAAATTGTTCCGTACTGTTAAAAATTATACCTAAAATTGTCAAGGTATGGATATTGAAAAAAAGTACATTTACAAAAAATACTAATTTTAATTAACCGCATGTTTGAGAAATTAAAAAAAATAGTTAACATCTCGATTTAATATTTTGAAAATTGCATGCCACTATTTTGCTGCTATTTTTAAAAATGTATTCTACCCTTGACGCTATTTTGAGTATCTCAAATTAGTCCGAGGCCCATGAACCTAACTAAAAATCCTCTCTGTTCTTGTTCTCTAAAGCTACATGATTTGCGAACATTTTTTTTCTGATTCGCAGTTCAACAACACCAACGACTTGGAATGAGAGTCGCAGGCGTGCAAAATGTGGCGGGGAGGGTGGTTTCCGTCAGTCATATGATTGGTCCCCGCATGCCTCTTCCGCCACCGCCGCCTCCACCGCCTCCGTATCCTGGTCCTCCTCCTCCATATCGAGGACCTATACAGGTTTGTACAGATTTTATATTTTACTCGACTACTCCTCCCATTATAAATTCAAATTTTAATTTAGGTACCTTTGTTGTTTGATGAAAAGTTTTAAAAAAAAAGAAATATTCAAATGAACCATAAAAACCCCTTCTAGAAAAAAATATGGCGTCGAGAAATTGTACTATGAACGTCACAAATGTTTTTCAGCTTTTGCACTTTCATCAAACTACGAATTAATGCCTCTTAATTAACCGGAAAAATTGGTAAAGGTCGTCCATAAACTTAGATACCCTTTTTCTCGTTCTGCTTGTTTTTTTCACTTAAAAGAAAACTAAATTAATAGAACCCAAAAAAAATCAGCTACTTTTGGTTGAAAAGTCTAATATTATATTGTTTTGAGTTTAGAATTCATCTTGTTTGGTAAAAAAATCTAGTAATTGCTTCAAAATTTTATTATTTTGTTGAAAATATCAGAAATTCAGGTACTTGGTTGAAAGTCAAACTACTTTGTTAAATATTTATTTTTTTATTGTAAATCTCCTTGGTTGAAAAGTTAACTATTCCATTTTTAGAAAAATAATCTTCCAGGTTAAACAATCATCTTTTGCGTTCAACTGATTTGTTGAAAATTCAATTTTTTTAAAGATTCATCATTTTAGTTGAAAATTCATCTCTTTGGCTGAAGATGTAACTATTTGGTTGAAAATTCTTGTTTTTTTTTTATTTTTTTTTTATTTTTATAGGAATTAATTTTTTTATAACTGTAACTTTTGCATTTTCGGTTAAAAATTGATATTTTTTGTTGAAAATGTATCTTTTCTATTTCAAAATTCATCGATTTTGTTTTAAAAAATCCCCCTGTTCTTGTGTTTTCTTCTGTTTTTGTTAGAAATTAATTTTTTTAAGTTAAAAATGATACTACTTGACTGAAAATACAACTATTTTTTAAAAATGTAATCGTTTTTTTAAATCAAAAATTCATCTATTTCTTTGAAAGTTGAACTACTTTACCAATTATTCATTTTTTTGTTGTTGAAGATCCGTAACTTTGATTGACAGTTTAATAATTTTGTTGAAAATTCGTTTTATTTTATGTTAAAAATATCTGTTCTAGTTGAAAATTCAATTTCTTGGTTGAAAAATTCGTCTATTTTTGGTAGAAAAGTAATCTTTTTACTTGAAAATGTATGCCTTTTGGTTAAAAATGTAACTGTTTCGTGGATAATTTATCTTTCTTTGTTCAAAAATCCACTACCTATATTAAAGTAGAACTACTTTTTAAAAAATTCAGCTTTTTCTATTGTTGTATATTCATAATTTTGGTTAAAAATTTAACTATTTGGTTGTAAATAATTCATAATTTCAATTTAACATTATACTATTTTAGTTGAAACTTCAACTGTTTGTTTAAAAATTAAACTATTTATTTGAAAATAACTATTTTGTTTAAATTATTTTGTTGTTATTAAAAAATAGTTTTGTTTGTTAAAAAATCATTATTTTAATTAAAAATTGGACTATTCCATTTTTTATTGAAAATTTATCCTTTTTAGTTGAAAATTCAACTATTTTCGTGAAAATTAAACTGTTGAAAATTTTACTATTTTTTTGAAAGTCTGTTGTTTTTGTTTTATACAAATAAATTTTTTCAACTAAAAAATTAAGGATTCCAGGTTTGGTTAAAATTTATTTTCTTTAGTAGAAACTTCTACTATTTACTTGTAAACCCATAATTTTAGTTGAAAATTCAACTATTTTGTTGTTAAAAAATAGTTTGAATGTTGGTTGAAACTGTAACTGTTTTGTTCAAATTTAACTATGTATTTTAAAATTTAACGATGCCATTTTTCAGTTAAAAATTAAAATATTCATTTGAAAGTTTAATCATTTCATTTTTGGTTCAATTATTATATTTTGTCATTGAAAATTCAACTATTTTATTATAAATTCCTATTTTTACTTGAAAATTCAACTATTTTGGAAAAGATTTCAGCTATTTGATTAAAAAAATTATACTATTTATTTGTAAATTTAAAGATTCCATTTTTAGTGGAAAATTGTTCTATTTTCGTTGAAAATTCAATTGTTTCGTTGTAAATTTATAGTTTTAGTTGAAAATTCAACTACTTTGTTGGAAACTGTAACTATTTGGTTAAAAATTAAACTATTTATTTGAAAATTTAACGATTCCATTTTTCTGTTTTTTTAAAAGTCCAAGCAATTTGTTGTAAATTCATATTTTTAGTTGAAAATTCAACTACTTTTATAAAAATTTCAACAATTTGGATAAAAATTAAAATATTTATTTGAAAAATTTAGATTTCATTTTTGGTTAAAAAAATATCATTTTTAGTTGAAAATTCATCTGTTTTAGTTGAAACTTCAAATGTTTGGTTAAAAATTAATCTAGTTATTTGAAAATCAATCGATTCCATTTTTGTTTGAAAACATTTTTTTAATTGAATATTCAATTATTTAGTTGTAAATTCATATTTTTATTGTAAAATTCAACTATTATGGTGTAAATTTCAACTCTTTTGTTAAAAATTCGCCGTTTTTTGTAGAAAGTTAATCTACTTTGTTGAAAATTGATCTTTTATTGTAGTAAAGTTATTTTTCCTGTTTAAAAATGTACTTTTTTGTCCAAAATTCAACAGTCTTCGAAGAAAATAATTTTTTTCGTTTGCAAATTAAACTGTTTTGTTACAAATTATGTATTTGCTTAAATGTTCAATTATTAGTATGTTAATGCAACTATTTGGTTAATTTTTTTTTCTAAATTTGTCTATTGAGTTGAAAATGTATCTCTTTGGGTGGAAAATCTTGTCTTTTTTTTTGCTAAAAATACAATATATTTCAACTTAAAATCTAAGGAACTTGAAGCGTTTCATATTGAAGTCAATATGGTATCTGCATTAATTTAATTGGCAAAAATGTATTCCATTATTCCCCGATTTTCGTGAAATATTGCTGGAAATTTGAAGACAAAAAAAGAAGCAGAATGGGGATAGGGTCACAAAAAGCTGAAAATCGTCAAGTTTATGGACGGCCCCTTATTGTCAGATGTATTTTGATGTGTCAGCAATTTGGAAACGTTGAGAGCGTAGAATGTTAAGATAACAATAACCTGGTATGAGTGTAGGTGTAGATGAGTGATTTATTTAATAAACAAGCCTTGGCTGGTATAATGGTATTTTGGCCTGTGTGTATGCAATGCATTGGTGTTGGTGCATGTCTAGATGGGGCTATGCCCAGGTGAGCGGGGTTTGACGCGGCCCCCAATTCACATAGGGCACCCAGTCACGGGTCCACCATTGGCCCCGGTCGTTCATACTGGTGCGCCAACAATGTCACCTCATCCTCTACGAAGACCTTTGCTTCTGCAGGTGAGCAAGACGCGGGCATTAAAAGCACCCTTCGATTCTCAAAATGCACAAACCCCTCGCGAAAACAGTCCTTTTTTTTTTATTTTTTATTCTTGTAATACATGCATGGAAATGGTGAGATTTCGTGGCTGTAAAGTGTACGCAAAGTGCGATTAGCGTAAGAATTTATATTGTACAAATGCTCTCGAGAATATGCACAGCTTTTAAGTTCGAGCAGAGCATTTAAGGGAATTTAAAGGATTGATTGTTTAAACAAATATATATCACAATTAATACATATATTTAAAACATATAACGTTCTTGAGTGAATTAAACATCTACTTTTTTTAAATTGAAGTGTTGCAGCGGATCAGATAATTCCAGAAAGTCAGGGAATGTCAGGCACAACCTGATAGATTTGGGGGAGTTTTCGAAAAACTAACTTTCACGTTCATTTAATTATTATGGTTAAAAATTGAAACAATTTGGTTGGAAACGAAAAATCCTGTTTGATTGAAATATCAAATATCACGTTTTTCGTTGATCATTCATCAATTTTGGTTTTAAATTTTAACTAATTAATTGGAAGTGGAACTGCATTGTTAAAAATTCATTTATTTGTTTGATGATTCATCATTTTATCTGACAAACCTTTTTTTTGTTCAACAATGAAATATTTGGTTAAAAATTACGTTTTGTAGTTAAAAATTGTTTTAACTGAAAATTTAACTTGTACATGCTTTGTTCAAAATTTATCTTCTTGACTTGAAAATTCAAATATTTGGTTAAAATTTCTGTATTTCATTGAAAATTTAAATTTGTGAGATAATATTTAAGCTTCTTGATGACTAATTCCTCTTTTTGGTTTAAAATTCCTTTAAAAATCCAAATAGTTGGTTGCAAATGTATGTACTTTGTTAGAAGTTCGTCTATTTTCGACAGAAAGTTCATCGTATTTTTGTCGAAAATGTATCTTTTTATAGAAATTGTATCTTCTTGGTTAAGTTTTTTACTGAAAATTTAATTATTTTATTTTTAGTCGAAAATTGATCAATTTTAGGTGAAAAATTCAACTATTTGTTGAAATCCAGTGATTGAAAATGTTACTATTTTGTTTAAAATTTGTTTTACTAAATAATAATTTAAGTATTTTATTTTTGATAGAAAATTGATCTTTTTAGTTGAATGTTCATGTATTTGGTTAGAAATAAAATGGTTTTTCAGTTGAACATTCATCAATTTAGTTGAAAACTGACTTTTTATTCATTTTTTTGTAGAAAATTTACCTTTTTTGATAGAAATATAATCTGGTTCATTAAAAAATATTCTGTTTCATAGAAAATTTAATTATTCTATTTTTTTGCGAAGAATTCATTTGTTTGGTTGAAAAAAATGTATAGCTAAAAATTCGTTTTTTTTTTAAGAAGATTCATCTTTTGGGTTGAAAAATCCACCATTAGGTCAAAAATTCATATTTTTAGTTAAAAATTCACCACTTTCATTAAAAATGAATTTCTTTGGCTAAAAATTCGTTTCTTTTTAGTTGAAAGTTAGTTTTTAAATATAAATTGTAACTATTCCATTTTTGCTGGAAAGTTTATATTTTCAGTTGAAAATTAATTAATTTTTCTGTAAGCTCGTTTGTTTCTCGTTTAAAATTTACTTTTCTAACTAAAAATTGAACATTTTAGTTTTGGTTGGTAAATTTACCTTTTTTAGTTGAAATTTTTTATATTTTACTGAAACTGTATCTTTTTTGGTAGAAAATTCATCTTTTTGGATTTAAAATTGAATTATGTTGTTGAGAATTTTTTTTTTTAATAATTTTTTTAACTGAAAAATTAATTCTTCTATTTTTGATTAAAAAATAATGTTTAAAAAAACCATTAAGTTAAAAATTCACTTCTTAGGTTCAAAATTTATCTTTTTGAATTGAAAACTAGACTAAAAAGTTTTTAAAATGTATTTAGAAGCAAATGTTTTCGCATTAATATTATTAATCTTCTAGTTGTATAGCTGGTTTTATACCTAGAAGAATTTAAAAATTGGGATATTGTAGCAACCCTTTATAAGGCACGGTTTAATGCGAATAATATGTTTTATATTACTTCTTTTACTTTCTTATTTTCACTTCTTTTTGCATTTAAATTAGGCGCCCTTTCCGAATTAGAAGCGATACATTTTCCCGCGAAATTAAAATAATATATTTATTACTAGTAAAAATAGAAAATACGATTTTTTAAATCCTAATTCAAAATGCTCATTAAATTCTCACAAATGCGCACACGTTACAGTCACTGTGGTGGTTGCAGGTCATAGAAAACCTGGAAATCAGGGAAATGTTCAGAATTTTGAAGAAAAAAATGTGCTAAAGTCAAATAATTTTTTTAATGAGTACATTAAGTAACTGTGAAAAGTAATCAAACCTTTCGGACAATGACTTGTAGCTTTTCTCTTTTTCTCGTATCACTCTCTAGTTTCTTCTTAAAATAAAAATATCACTTTATTCACTTCTCTTTCTATTATTTATCCCGTAGGTTAACTACTATTTAATTCAGGTCTATACCTATTCTTGAATTTTCTTGAACTGTTTTGAAATATTTTAGGGCATTCAAAAATATTCCAAGGAATTTTTAACAGATTCCAATCACTTGAAGGGATTGCACAAAATTTTAGAGATTTTAGGGTATTTAAAAAATTGTTTAAGCAATATTTCAGAGCTTTAAAATTTTTCAAGGAATATTTCAGAGCTCGAAAATTTTTCAAGAAATTAAATTTAAAAAAATATTTTTGAGTATTAAAAAATTTTTCGAAGAATTTTCAGTATATTTTAATAGTTTGAAGGGATTTTTAATGATTTGAATGATTTCATGGAATTGAAAAATATATCATGGTCGTTTAAAGAATTTTCTAGAATTTCGGACTATATACAACAACTTTACAGAATATACAAGTTTTTAGCTAATTTTCAAAGTTTCTAAAGGATTTTATTAGATTTACTGAAGAGTTCAGTGATTTTAAAGGCTCTCAAGGTATTTGAATAAATTTTCCAGTATTTTAAGAAATGTTATCTGATTTTGTCTAATTTCACGGGATTTTGTAATATTGTAATGAATTTTAAAGAATTTCTTCACAATTGAAGGGATTTCGTAGTTTTCAAATCTTTCAAAGTATTTTCGAATATTTTCAAGAATTTAAGATATTTTAAATAATTCACGGAGTTTTCAATTTATTTCAATAATTTGAAGGGATATCTCGAAGGATTGAAAAGATTTTAGGGTATTTCTAAAAAATTCTAAGGTACGAGGGTAGTTCAATAAGTCCTTAGAATGAAGTATAAAAACAATTTTTTTTGGGTAAATTTTTTTTTATTTTTCAACATAATCTCCTTGGAGC
>NC_046660.1:38540808-38561910 GCF_010883055.1 Belonocnema kinseyi | reverse complement strand
TATCTAGTCGGGAGTGATGCTGACTGAAAACAGATGATTTGGAGCGATTCGCGCGCCATCTGTTGGTCATTCTAAGGACTTATTGAACTACCCTCGTATTTTCAAAAACTTAAAAAAAATCCAAAGGATTATAAAAGAATTTAAGGATTTTAAATATCTTAGGGTATTTTAAATATATTTCCATAATTTAAAGTTATTCCAGAGAATTTAAAAGATTTTAAAGTACTTTTATAAATTCCAAGTAATTTTCAAGGGGTATGAAAATTGTCAAGGGTTTTCAAAAGATATGAAATGATTTGAAACATTTTGGAGTATATTTAAATATTTCACTGCAATCGATTAAAATAATTTGAAGGGTTTTCCAAGGATTCAAATGATTTTAAGGATTTAAAAACATTTTCATGCAGTTGTAAAGAATTTCCTGGAATTTGGGAAGATATGGAACGATTTTACATGACGCATCTAAAATATTGTAATGGAAAATCCATTACAATAGTATTTACATTACATTACATAGTATTTCATGATGTTTTATAATTTTTTAAAGGATTTGAAAAAATGTATTCACAAAATGTAAGGGATTTCGTAGGGTTTAAAGATTTAAATGAATTAGAAAAATTGAACTAATTTCTAGTTCACTCTAACTTCTTATTGCTTCATCCTGAATTATTTTTAATGTGTTTGAATTCTTTGGAATTTTACTCAATTCTACTCAATTTAGTCGATAAAAAAAAATTATTTTATCATCCTGAATTCAATTAATTTTTTCATATTTTTCAATTGTTTTCGATTCGCATGAATTTTTTTTACATGCACCATGATTTTTTCTGAATTTCATCGAATTTTTATTTCTTTTTATTTCTTGATTGTTTTTTTAAGTCTTATGAATTTATCATGAATTTGTTAAAATTCACCATAAATGATATCGAATTCTTTTGAATGCTTTGAAATATAAATTTTACTTTTTTAAAGTAAGTTAGGATGTGGAGACTTTGAGAGTAATACATTGCAAGTTTAAATTTGTTTTATTCCAGTTATACAAGATTCGATACCAAAAATGTTACAAGATTAGAAGTTTGGTCTTTAAATATTGATGGCCAGGGAAAATGAAGAATCATGAAATTTTGCAAATGAAGTTCTGCAGCCTCCCTGAGATGGAATGTCGCCATTTTCCTGCACTTTTTGCAAAAAATATCGTGTGTGACACGTTCGAGAAGCTATACAACTTCTCGCACTTGTTACACAATATACTATTCTGGCTTTAAATCTTCCGATTCTTTTCATCATCACTAATGAAAGACCTTTTTATTGATAATGATACATTTATCAACTTTTTTATCGGTCAAAAGATATTGAGCAGTAGACATCTAAATCATTAATTGTACTCACAATATTTATAAATAATTACCGCCTTATAAAATAATAACCAATTTATACGTCTGTCTATTTTTTCAGACATTCCCATTTTTGGTGAGCAACAGTGTTTTCATTAAAAAAAATATATTGTTTTGAAGATGAAAAAACCTTTGATACTTTAGATTGTTGAGTGTGTTTTTCTTTTGATGTTTAGTTATAAACTTAAATGGCTTGACTAAATATTTAATTATCGACCCACTTTTAACGAAAACTGGCAACGACGATTACATTTGCAGAAAATCAAGAGTAGTAAATTATAGAACAGAACTTTCTAAAGACAAATCCAGAATTTTATTTTCAAAGGTTCATATCAATTGGCCATGACCGAGGGGTTAGCCAGTGACGAATTTAGGTATACATATGCTTCTGAAGTCTTTTTAATTATTTCAAAGTCTTCTGAATCATTTTAATTCTTCAAAGTCTTTTGAATTGTGGTGTACATCATAATTCAGGGCGTCTCCGTCTACCTGGAAAGCCTCGAAAACCTATGATTTTTCAGGAAACTTTCATATTTCAGGAAAAATCTGAAAATATCAGGGATTTCTTCTTAAATCAGGGAATTTTTTCGAAAGCGTGCATATTTTTTTCTTAATTAAAATCTAAACTTGAAAGCAATGATTCTTTATTTGTAAAAGTAGCTTTATATTACTGTATTTAACAATTTTGTTAATTGATCGTTTTCAGTTGAAAATTCAACTTTCCGGTTGAAAATTCATGTATTTTGTTGAAAATTTGTTCTCTAATGGTATAAAATATTAATCTTCTTGTTTAAGTTATCATCTTTTTGCTTGAAAATTCAACCGTTTGTTTGTGTAGTTTTAATTACTACATTCTTCGTTGGGAATTCATATTTTTTGGAATACAAATTTCATTCCTTGGTTGAAAGGTAAATTTTTTTATTAAAAATAAATTTTACCGCTGGGATTAATCACTTGAATTGAAAATTCATCTTTCTGGTTCAAAGTTCGTTTTTTCTTTGCCTGATAATTAATTTGTATTACTGAAAATTTAACTATTCCTGTTAAAACTTTAACTATTGAATAAAAAAAAATTCAACTGAAAATCTAACTATTTAAATTGAATATTTAATTTCATCATATCATATCAAATTCATATCAATTTTTAAACAAAAATTTTAACTATTTAATTTTTGATTGAAAAATTATCTATTTTAGTAGAAATTGCGTGCTTTTTATAGAAATTAATCTTCTTGCTTGAAAATTCATCTTTTTAATTAAAAACTCATTAATTCCAGATAAAGATTAATCATCTCAGTTTTAATGTCATTTTTTTAATTTAAAATTTAACTATTTCAGTTAAAAATTCATCCTTTTAGTTGAGACTTCATCACTTTATTTGAAATTACAACTATTTTTTTTAATTTATTGGTTCAATAATTAAAACTGTAAGTTTGGTTAAAAAGTATATTTTTTAGTTGAAAATTCGTCTTTTTGGTAGAAAATAATCATCTTTGTAAAAAATTAATAATTCTGGATTAATTTTCAACTATTCCAGTTGAAGATTTATCATTTCAACTGTTTAAATTAATGATGAACTATTTCACTCGAAGATTTATCATTTTATTTAAAAATTCACTAGTTCGGTTAAAATTTTATCTTTTTAGTGGAAATTAAACTTTTTGATTGAAAATTGATATTTTGTAGTTGAAAATCTAACTATTTTTTTGGAAATTCATATAATTGGTTAAAAAATCGTTTTTTTTTAAAGAAAATTAATCTTCTGGTTTGAAAATTAATATTGGTGTTTAAAAATTAATTTTTTTTATTTAAAATTTAAGTATTCATTTTAGCTGAAAATGAATTTTTTTTCAAGATAAACTCTTCTCCAAAATTCATTTTTTGTTTTAAAATTAATATTTTCCCGTTGAATATTTATTATTTTAGTTACAAATTCATCATTAAAAAAAATTGTTTTTATTCGTGGAAAATTATTTTTTTAACTGATAATTGAACTATATAGTACTGTAAAAAATGATACCTGGAAAAATCTGTAATATCTGGGAAAAAAAACCCTTGGAATTGTCAGGGAATTTTTTTCCAGGATTTGACTAGACACCCTGCAATTTGTAGGGAAAACGCTGTTTCTACACAATTTTATTCTACACAAAATATATTGTACACAAGTATACTGATCAATTTTTTTCTACACAAAACTTTGTCTACACAAAAACTACACAAAATGTTTTCAACATAGAATTTCATATTGTAAAATACTTTTTTTTTCCTATACAAAATTTTTTCTACGCAAAAGATTTCCTAAACATAATTTTATATTGTTTAATATTATTATTTTTTTCCAACACAAAATATGTATATTCTATACAGAATTAAATAGTAATATTTTATTATCAAGATAGTCTCTAAACACTGTACAAAAAATATTATGTGTAATATTTTTACTGCACAAAATATATTCTATATAACATTCTTTAATAATGTGTAATAAAAAAGTCCTAACTAATTCTACTATTAGAGTTTTTACGTATCTCGCCTCTTTTGGAAAAACATTAAAATTTTTGGTTTTAGACAATCTAATTGCGATAATATTTTTTACCGTTTTTTATTTTATAGCGCCTGTATCGCCAATACTTAATATCACTGTAACTATATTGTTTAATGCGAAATTTTAGAATATATGAATTTTTTTCTCAAGAAAACTTTTGCGATTATAACTATGTAAGAGCCATATAAAATTTATTTTTAAGATTGATCTTGTACACTCTAAATAACTTAAAGTACGTATATCTTAGTGAAACACCAGAAACAAATTTCGAAATAAACAGAAAGCTCAAAAATAAAAAATTAATTTTATAAAATCCTCATGAAATCATTAGAAAAATAAGTTTAAAGAAACTAATAAATGATTTTTTGGAAAAAGTAAATTTTGTATTTTTAAAACGATTTTTTTCAACAGTTGGTTTTAAAATGAACGACACTTCTATGCATCTGAAAGAGTAAACATTCAACTAATTTAATAAATGCTAAGGTAATAACTGATAAATCAGTTTTTTCAATTAATTTATTGAAATATTAGAATAAAATGTTATTACTATTTAATTTTGTGTAAAAAATATTTTGTATAGGAAAAATAATAGTATTAAACAATATAAAATTATATGTAGGAAATCTTCTATGTAGAAAAAATTTTATGTAGGAAAAATTTGGTGTAAAAATTTTTGATTATGAAAAATATAACAGTATTAAATTCTGTGTAGGAAATATTTTGTGTAGAAAAAGTTTTATGTAAGAAAAATATAACAGTATTAAATTATGTGTAGGAAATATTTTATGTATAGAAAAAGTTTTGTGTAGGAAAAATATGATCAGTAAACTTGCGTACAATATATTTTATGTAGAATAAAATTGTTTAGGAACGTGTGTAACCCTAATTTCTAATGGTAAACCCCTCGACCATACCTATAAAAATGAAAATTATCATAGCTCGTTTGGATATCTCGTGATGAAATGAAGCTTCAGCATGCCTTTTGTTTTCCATTATCTTCCCAGTGCAAGCCTTTCAGTGATTTGTTTGTCAAAACTGCACATTGATAATAAGTAGAATGTATTCGGGACTGATACTAACTGTCAGCAGTCGTGTTCACAGGAGCAACCGTTATTGCTGGAGGAACTCTTGGAACAAGAGAAGCGTGAACAGGAAAAGCAGCACCAGCAGCAGCAAGCCGATACGACGACACCTAGTGGTGCTCTTTTGAGCGACAGTGAATTTGAGAGGCTCAGGGCAGAGGCGTTGGCATCACCTCCTCAAGGAATTCCAACTGTCGCTGGTGGCGTTCCTTCCATAAGGCCAGGTTGCGCTCCACGACCTCCATCAGCCCCAGGTACAAACTGGTCTCCAGCAACACCTGATCCTAGCAAATTATCTGTCCAAGCCGCTAGACAACCGATCTCCACGCAAACACCACCCGAACGTTAGTGCTTTACCTCAAAACTTGAGTTTCCTCTATTCAGGCGGATGCTTAATGTCTACCCTTTTTGTTTTTTTTTTCTTTCCTTTTTCAGCGCGCATTGTGACTTTTAGTATTCCTCAACTTCCGGCTCCTCCCGCACCGCCCGAGAACATTGTCACTGAACAGGATCGACAGATTCAGTTGCAGTACGAACAGTGGCTAAATCATCAGAATCAAATATTAGCGCAACAGCTCAAATATTACGAGACGGAAGTGCAGAAGCTTCGCAAGCTCAAAAAGGTATTATTTTTTGGAAAGTGATGTTATTATTAGACAGTGTCTATCCTAACTGGAATATCTGGAAAACCTGGAATTGTCAAGGAGTTTTTTTTATATCGGGAAAAACCTGGAAATGGCGGAGACTTTTTTTAAAAGTCTGGGAACTTTTCAAGAGCGTCATATTTTTTTATTTTTTTCTATTACATTATTTGTATTTGATAATGCAAATATTTCGTTGAGAATTCTTGTATTTTGTTGAAAAATCATCTTTGTGGTATAAAATTCATATTTTTTGTAAAAAAATAAAACTACTTGGTTCAAAATTGAAATATTTACTTAAAAAAACATCTTTTTGTTTAAAATTAATCGATTCCAGATAAAAATGAATCATTTTAGTTGGAAATTAATTCGTTTGATTGAAAATTTAACTATTTGGTCGAAGATTTTTTTTTATTCAGGGAACTTTTCAAGAGCGTGCTTAATTTTTTATTATTTGCAATATAAAATTTTATAAAAATGGTTCTTGTTAAAAAATCGTTCTCTTATATTTGAACTAAAAATTTAACACTTCTATTTGTAGGTGAAAATTAACCTTTTTAGTTTAAAATTGTAGTATCTGGTTACAAATTTATATAATTTGTTGAAAATTAATTCGTTTTGGTAGAAAATTAATTTTCTGTTTGGAAATTCATCTTTTTGCTTGATAATTAAATAGTTTTTTGCACTTTTTTCTCTCTTTCTTGATTGAAAAATCTTTCTTAGTTGAAAATTCAATTCATGTTGAAAAGTTTTGTGTTTTTTCTCTTTGACTGAAAATTCAATTATTCTAGTCAAAAATTTATTATTTTAATTGAAAATTCATATTTTTGGTTAAAAAATTTTTAATTTGTTTGAAAATGCAAATACATACTTTTTTTGTAATACGTTTTTGTTTTGTTTTTAAAATAATTCATCTCCTTTGTTTAAAAATAAATTTTTTTCATTAAAAATTTTACTCCCATTTTTAGTTGAAAATTCGTCTTTTTTGGTAGAAATTAATCTTCTTGGTTGAGAATTCATATTTTTGGTTAAAAATTTAACTATTTCAGTTGAATATTCATAATTTTAGTTGAAAAATTATTAATGGCGTTAAAAATTTAAATATTTTGTCAAAAAATCATCTTTTTTATTTGAAAATTCATCTTCTGCTTTTAAAACTTCCTGTTTGAAAATCTATCTTTTTAGTTGATAAATCTTCTCTTTGGGTCAAAATTTCTTTATTTTTTGTTTTTTAAATATTAATTGTTTAACCGAAAATTTAAATATTCCATTTTTAGTTGAAAACTTATATTTTCTGGTAAAAAATTCAACTTTTTGTTGAAAATTGATCCTTTTTAGATTAAAATTGAAGATCAAAGATAAGAATTCATGTTTTTGTGGAAAATTGGTCTTCTTGGGTATTAAATTAATTTTCTTGTTCGAAAATTCATCTTTTTAGTTAAAAATTCATCTACTTCAGTTAAATATTCATCATTTTTGTTGAAAATTCTTCACTTTGGTTAAAAATTTCTTTGTTTTTTTTTGTGGAAAATGAATTTTTTAACTGAAATTTAAACTATTCCATTTTTGGTTGAAAACTTCAATATTCTAGTACAAGATTCAACTACTTCGTTGAGAATCGATCTTTTTCAGATGAAAATTGAACTATTTGTTTGACAATGCATGTTTGGTTGAAATTTTTGTTTATAGAAAATTAATTTTTTTGATTGAAAATTCAACCATTTGGCTAAAGATTGATCTACCTTGTTGAACATGCAACATTCTTAATTAATAATTTAAGATTTTTGATTGCTAAATTAAGTTTTTTAAATTATTTTAACACATTTTAATTGAATACAGAGAAGCTGAAATAAACACATTATTTATAATAAATTCGTGAAAATCTATCCATATTCCGAGTCGATTGTTTAAAAAAATATTTTAATGGCTCTGTACTTTAAAAAAATATACATGGAAAAAGCTTGAGATACCTGAAAAAAGTTGAAATTGTCCGGAAATTTGTTTCCAAGATTTGAGTAGAACTGTGTATTAACATAAACAATTTGTCTACTCCATCTGGAAAACTTGGCTCAAAATTGAAATATTTTCTACAAAAAATGTATCTTTTTGTTTAAGATTCATCGATTCCAGATAAAAATTAATCATTTTAGTTAAAAATTCATTCGTTTGGTTGAAAATTTAATTATTTAGTTAATATTTGGTATTTTTGTTGTTAAAAATTCAACATTTTTGTGAAAAATGCATATATTTGTTTGAAAAATCGTTATTCTTGCTAAAAAATTAATCCATTTTTTGCTTAAAATTCAAGTTTTGCAATTAAATATTGATAATTTGAGTAATTATTTCATCTTTTTGGTTGAAAACAAAACTACTTGGTTAAAATTAAAATTAAATTTGTTACAAAAATAAATCTGGTTTATTTTCGGTGGAAAAATCATTTTTAAACTGAAAATTGAATTATTCCATTTTTGGTTGATAACTGATTTTTTTTTATTTCCAAATTCAGTTATTTGTTCGTTTGATATTATTCAGTTTATAGTGCAGAATTAAATAATATTTCACTTTAAAAATTTTCCATTTTATATTTTTAATCGTTCATTTTAATTTAAAAAAAAAATTAAAAATTCAGTTTTAAAATCTAAAAAAAAATTAAAATTTAGAAGCGTGTAAAATCCAAGATTTTTGATAAAAAAAATATTTTTAGTTGATCAAATGGGAATATGAATTAATAAGTGATTCATAAAATTGAACTGTATCTTATAATTTAAAAAGTAAATAATAATTTATTCTAGAAGACGATCCGAAATCTGTTCACGATTTTAGAATTTCCAGATTTTAACGTTACAAAATGAACTGTTTAAATTTAAAAGTCTTATTAAACAAATGTAAACGCATATTTAGGAATATCAGATTTTTCATTTAAAATCAGTAATTATAAATTACATATTTTAAACTAAAAAAATAAAATAAACGTTGAACGTTACAATTTTGATAGTTCTATTTAAAAAAATTTTATTTCTAAGTCAAATTATTGAATTTCCATGTATAAATAATAATTTAACAACTATTTTTCTTAGAAAAAATCGACTAAGTTCAGGAAATAGTCAAAAATTCAAAATTAATTAAAAATTTGAAATGTTTTCAAATAATTTAAACGAAGTTTCTACGTGTACCGACAAAATCCGGCTATCCGTACAAAAATTTTGGTGCAAATGGTCCACGGCCTAATTTAAAAACTAAATTTAGATTTTGGCAGATGTAGAACAAAGAATTTAGAAACTATTTGGAATTTCGAAAAGTTAAAGAAGAATAAAAAACATGTTTTAAAAAAATTGAAAATGATATTTTTATTTCGAAAAACTTACTTGAAGAGAAGATTTAAAAAGATTTCGAAAAGATTTACAAAATTATTATAAGTGAATTTGGATAACGTTAATGAAATTTTTCAATTTGGCAGGTTTTTTAAAAAATTAGTAGGGAAAATTGTATGAAAAGTTCGAATTATTTTAAAACATGTTTAGAAGTTATAAAGAAAATGTTAAAATAATTACGAATTTGAACAAATGTTAAACAACATGTAAATATTTCAAGATTTTTAAATAGAATTTGAAGGATTTTTAAACTATTTTAAATAATAATAACTTTTAATTTAAGAAGTGTACAATTTATTAAAAAAATGTAATCCTTTTTTTAAATTTTCTAGCTTAAATTGATATAATTTCGAAATTTTTTTAATGCATTGAATGATTCTTCAGTTTAAATAATTAAAAATGATAACGTGAATTGATATTTTTGGAAGCAAATCTGAATCTTTGAACTCTATCATTTATAAAAATTTATATTTTCAATTTTCCAGTTTACCTGCATGTAATTTAAAATTGTTCAGCTGAAAAGTGTTGGTGGCTTCCATTTTACACGTGTAAATTATTGAGCATTTGAATATAACATTTTTTTAAACTTCAGTTTTAAAAGTTCAAAATTCAAGAGTTTCCACTTTTTTGTCATAATATCGATTTTTTAAATTTCAATGACCATGCAAAATATTTGTGAACCGGGATCCTGTATTAACATAAATGATCTCATTATCTAACTAATAACCAAAACGTTATTTCAGTCGCTGAATAGCAAACAACGTGTGCTACGCAAATCGTGCAACGAATTATCCGAGAGTGATAATGCCGAGTTGCAGCGAGTCACGACCGAGCAAGGAATACTTCAGAAACACCTGGACGCAAGTCGAAAACAGACCCGTCAGCATGGAATGTTGGTGCAGGAGTATAATAGCAAGCAACAGCAGAAGCTACAACCCCAAAACACCGAATCCTGTTCACCTATGATGTCTCCCTCACAACATTCTTCTCCGCTGAGCAGTCCCGCGGCGCTTGTTTCGCACAGTCCAGGTCCAGGAAGTGCTTCCTCCAACATGATTCAACACTCACCCGCAAATTCACTAGTGCAACATAGTCCCAATCCTCCCATGTTGCAGCACAGTCCCGGCAATTCACAGTCTGCCAATCCGGGAACAATGTCGCCCCACAACATGCAACCATCCCCAAGAATTGGCACTCCACTCTCCCAGGGCGATGAGAATCCTTTCAGTCCGGGTCCGATGCCATCGCCCGGAATTTGTGTGCCCGCGGCTACAAGAATGACATCTCCTCAGCATCGAGCTGTCATAACCGGGAGACTCACCACCAGTCCAGGATCTTTTACCACCGACGCACGATCACCCCAGCAAATCATGGGCGATCAGAACATTCGAATGCACGGTATCACACAACGTTTTGTCCGTCCACCCGCCATGGGTGAAGTAACTCAACGACCGAGAATGCAACTACAAGCTGGGATAGTCTATGGACAACGATCCCCGCTCGGAAGTCCACAGCCCCAGCCACAACCGATTTTGACGCAACAGCAGCATCAGCAAATGCTCCAGAGGCAACAGATCATTCAACAGCAGCACGAGGTCATATCGCAAGATAATCAAAACGTCCTCGCTCAGAAGACCATGCAAATGATGCAGCAGAGACAGCAGCTTCTTCAGCAACAGGAGAGGCTTGTTCAACAGCAGAGGCAACAATTTCTGCAGTTGCAGCACCAGCAGCAGCAACAGCAGCACATGATACAAAAATCGCCCACCTCGCCCATGGTACCCCAACCAGTCAACTCTCCCAGTCCCCAATTACATCAACAGATGCAGGGCTACGGACAGCCGCCAAGTTCTCCACTTGCTCGCAGTCCTGCCGTTCAACAAGCCATGGGTTCTCCCATGCTTCAGCAACAACTGAGCCAATCATCACAGCCCCCGAGTCCGATGGGCTCGAGGGTTCACAGTCATCCACCCACCTCGCCGATGCTTCAACATCAGCTGAACAATACCCATCATCCGCCGCCTTGTCAGACGCCCAACTCGCCAATGCCTCGCAGTCCAATGGTGGGTGGATCACCAATGCAGATGCAGAGACGACAATCAACTGGAAATAGTCCAGGGATGCCGGACAGACCTCAGAGTGTCGAGAATCCCGGAACTCCAAGGACACCGCACACGCCTCTTGGAAATTATGGCTCTCAGAATTCCCTGAATCATGAGCAAAATCAAATGCAACAACAAATGCAGCAGCAACAACAACAACAGCAACAACAACAGCAGCAACAACAACAGCAGCAGCAGCAAGATCAAAATATGGAGCATTCAAGAGGTGGAGGTAATCCCCACAATCCAATCAATGCTCTGCCCCTGCCGACGTGTTTCGGAAAATTTGGGTATTTCAAGTTGGGTCTCAGAGGTGGATCGCCCATGTGGTCAACCAAAGCCGAGACGAGCAAAGGAAAAACTTCGGAGCCAACTTTGAGCGAGGAAAAGTCCAATCCCCAAGGCAATTTGGGTGCTATTTTACCCAGGAAGCCTTCTCTCAAAAACTCGTTAGTCTGTGCAGATTATAACGATTTTGATGATGATTCTCATACACCTCCACAAACATCTCCGCTCACACTTGAACCAAAGGCTACGACATCTTCGCTGGCTGATGGTTCACTCAGCAGTCCGCATGATAAATTGGAACCAATTCCGGACACGACTGATTATGATGATGACAAGAATGTTGTGAATTCCGAGGTGACACTGAGTTCGGCTGCACAAGGTGACAATGACGATATCAATGACATAAATGATATGGAGCAGTTTAGTGGTGCGAGTCTGGACGTTTTGTGTCCTCTCGCGGACAATCTAGCTGATAATCTTGCTGACAATCAAAATGAGTACGGTTTGAATGATCTTTTCGAGCAAGACATGGTCTTGATTGACAGCAATGATTCTCTCAGCAATGCGCTTATCAACGACAGCGCTCAGAATCATAATCTCCAAATGCAGATCCTGGGACTCGAGTCTTCGGAAAGTCAGGTGGAAGAGCACAATTTGTGCGATGAAGATCTCCATTCGCAGGTGAGAAGTAAAAAGGATTTGAATTTATCTCTGATGTCGATAGAGGGCAAACGTCTTGCTCCTAGTGATACTCCTGAATCTTCGGATCATGAGGAACACACGGTCGCTTCTTTGATTCAACGCCAAGTGTCCGAACCTAAATCGGAGGTGAAATCGCCGGAGAAATTGGTGATTGAGAAGAAGGAGGAGGAGAAGCCGAAGGAGTCGAAACCAGAGAAGGCGAAAGAGTTCAAAGTGCTGGAATCGATTCTCGAGAAACCAAAGTTGAATCAGGAGCCAGAACAGGTGCGTTCTCAAGCTCCGATTGTCACCCGAGCCAATCCTTTTGCGCCTCTTCCCAAGTTTGTCGCCTCAGTGACAAACACGAGTTTCGAAAAGCCAACTCCCAAGCCAGTGCCGGAAATTCGTGCCGGATTATCAATGGGCACTATAGTCGCTGATGCAAAAATTGCCGCGCGACTCACTCAGGCAACTCTGAAGGGGACTTATGTCAAAGATTTTAAAGCTGAGGCCCCGAAAGAGGCGATGAAGACGGGAATAGAGAAGACAATCGAGGATATATCGCGAGTTATCAGGCCGGACAATCCTAAAATTTCTAATATTCAGGTTAATCTTCAAACCTCTTCCAACTTTTCCGGCCCGAAAATGTCATTACTCGAAGCAACCAAGAGGGACACGGCTCTGAAAGCTCTGATGGATCCGAAAGCTGGAACTTCTCAAGTTTTAAAGGAGAAGAAAGAGCTGGAAAGACAGAAAGAACGACACTGCGAGGAGATGCGTGAAGGAGATAAATCAGCAAAACTGGATTCCAAATTTGAACGACACACGAACAACGAGGAGAAAAAAGATCCGCATAATACCACCGATGAACTCGAATTAGAACTCGCTGCTCTTCACCATCCCGCCGAGCATATTACGAATGGTGAAAGGAATTCGAAAAAGGATGAATCGAATCATCCCCTGGAAAGTGCTTTTCAAGGTAGACGAGTTTCTCCATCTGCCGAGGATAATGAATCGCTTGTCCACATTTTAGAGAACGATTCTGAGCCCATGGACAATGCAAATCGGGATGATAATTCGGAGATGAAAGAGAAGGAAAAATCGAAGGATGAATCGATGGACACTAGTTCTCTGGCTAGAGAACAACGCCAGGAAATACCTCACTTTCAGCGGAAGAACTCGGTGCAAAAAGTCTTTATGGACGACACTCCTGACGAGATACTCGACCTATTAGACGGTATAATATCTGTGAAGCCAGAAATGGCGAATGCAGACATTCTACAGAAGGATAAGAGTCAGAAGTCGAATATGCATTATCAAGTTCCAACTCCATCGGGAACTCTACCCGCCAATATTCTTCAGGACTCGTCTGTCGACCTGGAACAGGGTAACTCAAACAGTGAGCGTCAAGTCGTGAATGAGAGGAATTCTCCCCAGATATCAAGGGAGAGTCCCTCGCCCTCAATGGGCACAATGCAACCTCAGAGGCGCGACTCTTCTAATTCAATGGGCGGAACTGTTGCACAACTGCAGCGTACAACAACGTCCGTTTCCCATCACTCGCCGCTCTCGAAACCCTCGGATTTGGCACAAAACATCAAGAATGGTTCGCAACAACTCAGGAATTTGCTCTCCTCCTATCAAGCCAATCATTCTCAAAGTCACTCGACAACGTCCCCGGCAAGTATTATGCCGATGGTGTCGTCCTCGACGACTGGACCAGCAAAACCGGGCAACACAGCAACGACGAGCAGTATTTCGGGTCCTCTGACCTCGTTGAATGTTCATGGCGGACCGGGAATTCGACTGCACTCTACGAGTCCCTTTGTCAGTAGCAGTAGTGCGGTGCATGGAAAGCCCGAGAATGGCAATTCGAATTCGACGAGTTCGGCTCAGCAGATGAAGGAACCTAGTGCGAGTGTTGCGATGGTCTCGAATCTGGCAAAGTCGTTGCCTTCGGAGAATTTTCTGCGGGTCACGATGAGTGGCGCAGGAGGGCAGAGTCAGTCGAGCAGTATTTCTCTTCATGCAGCTTCGAGTGCTGCGGCACCGAGGCCAACCGGAATTTCGATCACGTCGAATGCCATGCTGAATGCGATGCTGGCTGGCACTAATTCGGCGAAACCGACAATGGCTGGTAGAACGAGTACACATTTGACGCATACGAGCAATTTGCTGAGTTCTGTGATGCCACCGGCTTCGATGCAGAGAACCCAGAATGTTCAGGCGATTCTACAAGTGAGCTCAAGTTGCTCGCCGATGCCCTCGAGGATGTTGGTGAATGTCGCTCCTTCAACGGTGAGTTTAAAGTTTTTTTTTTTTTTTTTTTAGAATTAATTGAGGAGGGTTTTATACTCTTTTTTTTCTTTTCTTTTTCCTAATTCTTTTTTTTTTAAGTTTCAGTTTATATCCCTCTTTTTTCTCGTTCTTTCGCTTAAATTTGAATGTAAATATTATATGATAATAAGAAAATTCAACTATTTTAGCTGAAATATCATTTTTTTCAATTGGAAACTTTAAAATTTATATCTTTTGGTTTATAATTGTACTATTTGAGTTAAAAGTTCATTAATTTGTTGAAAATTTAACTGTTTTGTTGAAAGTTTGGTCCTTTTTCACTGAAAATTCATCTTTTTATTGCAAATTTGGTAGTTTTGTTCCAAATTCCATCTTTATATGTTAAGAATTAAACTTTTTTGTGAAAAAGTCATCTTTCTTTTGTCATAATTCAAAAGTTTTGTTAAACATTCGTCTTTTTAGATAAAAAATTTGTCCTTTATATTGAAAATATATCTTTTAGTATAAAAATAAGTTTTTTATTTTGAAAATTGATTATTTTTATTTAAAAAGCTTACAATTATATTTTTTGTTCAGTATTCCTCTCCTTTTGGTTGAAAATTCTACTATTTGGTTGAAAATTGATTTTTTTGTTGTTGAAATTTCAACCGTTTTATTGACAGGGAATCTTTTTTGGTCGAAAATTCAACTGTTTTGTTGAAAGTTTGTTCTTTTGGACTGAAAATTTATCCTTTTTTTTTAATGGAAAATTCGGACATTCCGTTGCAAATTCAATCTTTGCATGTTAAAAATTCCACTTTTTTGTTAAAAAGTCATCTTTCTTTTGTCATAATTCAAAAGTTTATGTTAAATATTCGGCTTTTTAGATAGAAAATTCGTCCTTTTAGATTGAAAATATATCTTTTAGTAAAAAAATCATTTTTCAAGGTTGAAAATTTTTTCTTTTTTATTTCAAAAGTTTATTCTTTTTTTTCAAAATTAATCTCTTTTGGTTCAAAACTTTATTTGGTTCAAAAGTTGATTATTTTGTTAAAAATTCAACTGCTTTGTTGATAATTTGTCCTTTTTGACTGAAAATACATATTTTTTTAATTGAAAATTCGGACATTTCGTTCCAAATTTAACTTTGTATATTAAAAATTGAACTTTTTTGTCAAAAAGTCATCTTTCTTTTATCATAATTCAAAGGTTTTGTCAATCATTCATCTTTTTAGATAGAAAATTTGTCCTTTATATTGAAAATATATCTTTTAGTAGAAAAATCATTTTTCTATGTTGAAAATTTATTATTTTTATTTAAAAAGTTTACTATTATATTCTTTGTTTTAAAAATTCCTCTTTTTTAGTTGAAAATTCTACTACTTGGTTTAAAATTTAATTTTTGTTTTTTCAAATTCAACCATTTTATTGACAAGGAATCTTTTTTGATTAAAAATTCAACTGTTTTGTTGATAATTTGTCCTTTTGGGCTAAAAATTCATCTTTTTTATTGAAAATTCGGTCATTTCATTGCAAATTTATACTTATAGGTTAAAAACTGATATGTTTTGTTAAAAAGTCTTTTTTTGTTGTTGTCAAAAATTAACAGTTTAGTTAAAAATTTGTCTTTATCGACAGAAAATTCGTTTTTTCTGTTTGAAAATCGTTTAGTATAAAAGTCATATTTTTATGTTGAAAATTGATTCTCTTCAATCGAAAAGTTTAGTATTCTATTTTTGCTTCAGAATTCATTTTTTTGTTGAAAATTCGACTGTGTGGATGAATAATTTAATTATTTTATTAAAAAGTCATCGTTTTATCGAAATTTTTCTTGAAAATGTAGTTATTTGGTCAAAAAGTCGTATTTTTTGGTCCAAAATTTAACTTTTTGATTAAGTATTCTTATTTTTGGATTAAAACTTTGTTCTTTTTTATTGATGGTCGGTCATTGTTTTGGTAGAAACTTTTTTTTCTGGGTTGAAATTTAATTCTCTTTTTGTTGAAAATTAATTCTTCTTAATAATAATAAGATAAAAATGTTTGAATTTTGATCTCTTATGACCTGTGTAAAATTCACAAATTCATCGAAAAATAATAGTACAATTTGAAAAGTACAAAAATTCGTAATCTACATAATAAGCCCAATCATTAAACATCTTGTAAAATTTCACGATTTTCAGATTATCGTTTAGACTAAAATCTCATTTTTATATACATTTTATAAAAATCAGATTTTGTCCTAGAAAAACTGAAAAAATTCAAGTCTTACAAGATTTTTGGAAATCGAGTGCATTATGTTTATTCCAAAAAACAAAAAAACGATTAGCGATTCATGGAAAAGTCTGAGAATCTCGAATTTTTTAAACTTCATTTAATTGCTAAAATTAAAAAAAAATTCAAATGTAAATTCTGAGTGCGATTTTGGATCTTTTGTAAAGCTTTTTAAAAAGAAATTTTAGTTTTTTTTTGCTTATAAAATTCTGATCTTAGTCTAAAAAACCGAAAACATTGAAATCTTGCATAATTCTTTTAAACTGAGGATATTATGTAGATTACAAAAAATTAAATTTGGAGATTTTAAAAAAAGTGAGAATCACGAGTTTTTAAATCTAATATTTGTCCCGTTATAAGGGGCCCAAAATTCAAAATTTCAATTCTAGGCCGTTTATGATTCTATTTTTATTTGTTGTTGTTGACCTTAATAAATACAGCGCACCAAATAACTAATTGGAAACTCATTGTTCAATATTGCATTAATTAACAATATCTATAATTATCAAAGTGAAGATATTTTTATTTCAAATAATTGAAAATACTTGATAAAAAATTTCAAAAAGTTAATCTAAGAATTTTGATTCACACGTCGCGTCGCTGGTGTCGTTTAATTTACGCATGTGCTTCAGATATTTTTTCTCTATTTAACCAACCAGACATATCAGACGTTTCTCTACAAACCTTATTTTTCTCTGTCAAAATAAATACTTGCATCAAAATTAATATTCAAATAATGTGATGGTACAAAACGGTGATAATTATGTGAGTAAAACAAGTGTAATATTTCGAAGTTAATTATTCAAAACTCTCGCCTAGTAAAACTGCCAGTTATAATAATATTAATAGAGAATCTTTGGAATAATTAATTTGGACTATCTGAATCGCCTCGAATTAAGTGATAAGCGATTTCAATTTTCTAACAATGACAATGCAATATACCGATTCAAAGTCCGATACCTGTTCTTGAAATCAGATTATCAAAATAAAAATACTGAATTAGGTAAAACCACTTATTTTGTCACATTCGTCTGTAAACACAGCCAATGCAAGCTGTACATACTTGTTTTTCTCAAAATGTATATGTAAACAATGCATAGGAAAAAATGCAATGCTGCTACTATAAATAACAGGAATAATGTTTACTCTCAAATAAAGAGCTCGAGCCGCAAGCAGTTTAAGCGTTCAATCGTGCTATTTTCATTCTCCCAGTAAGATCTGAGGGTTTAGGAACTTTCTGTTCAGTACAATGTAACAGAAGGATCAAGCTTTTTGTGATCAAATTAAAAAAAGCCTTCAAATTGTATACAAAATGTACAAACGTAGATAAGAAACCAATATTGACATTCCAATTGATAAGAATCTTTACAGAGATTATTTTAAACTCATTTCTCTCAAGTTTAGAAAAAAAATATTAGGTCAAGTTATAAATTGAAGTTTCTAAATAAAAACTACTGTTCTATTTGCTGATGCCTAATAAATTATTCTTGCAGGTGAGTTCGTCGATGCAGTGTGTTCGGACAATTGTTCCACCAATGGTTACAGCAACCTCAAACTCAGTGAATGTCACCACAAGCATTTTGCAGTCCACCTTATCACAAGCTCCAACTCTACTGCACAATCAGCTAACATCCGGTGAATTGCAATACAAAACCGGGGCTTTACCAATAGACGGGAAAAAATCGGAGCCTGATGCCTTGCCTTCGAACTCGACAATCAAGAAAGACTCTGATGGACATCAATCAAAACTGCTCTCGAATGACAAACCACCTTCTTCGAGGCTAGACTCGGAAATCAACAAACCTGGATCGACCTCCCACCGACTAGAAGAGTCGCAAAACGTTCTTCTGAAGCAACTCTTACAAAACACAGCTTGCGCAACCACAACACTCTCGTCATCCACAAGCCAAGGACCAAGTTTACCCCTGGTTCCATCCTTAGAAGCTCAACTGGCAAGACCTGTGCCTCCAACTCCGTCTTCCTTACTACCTCCACTTTTGAATGAACCTCCAGTGAACAAAACACCTCCAACCAAACAGGTCTTGACGAAAGAAACCTCGTTTGTGTCACACGCAGTGACATCCACCAAAATGCAGAGCACAACACCCAAAGAGGAGCCGCCGAAAGCTCCATTAACTCAGCATCAGCCGCAGCAAACACAAGTGACAACTCCTTCTCTGAATGTCCAGTCGATTTCCCGATCTCTGGAAAGTTTAGCGAAACAGCAGGTCCACAATCAGCATATCAAGAATCTCTCGTCGTCGATGCCGGGCAATCAACAGGGGATCATGACTTCGAGTGCGAATTCAACCATGAAACAGGTCGCAACGCCACCAGCTATCTCGGAGAGTAGTTTAAATTCTCAACAAGAGAGTGTTGTCTCGCAGTCTCAGGTTGTGTCGACGACCGAGTCGGTGAATTTGGCAACTAGTGTTTCGCAGGCACAGCAGCGAGTCTCAACTCCAATGACTGTTTCGAGGCATATGATGCAACCGAAGCCAGTTGTTTCGACAATGGCTTTGAAGGCAGCTTTGGCCAGTTCGGAAGTTTCTAGTCTGGTCCAGAGTCAACAATCTTTGGTACCTCCAACGTCGCAACCAGTAGCGACTGAGGTTCAGCCAGCTGTTGCGCCGAAACCTCAGATTCCGATTCAACAGCAGCAGCAACAATCTCCGATTGTTAGTACAATACAACCGTCAGTGCCTCAGACGACGACTCATACTCAGAGTCGTTTACAAGCTCAGATGCCGCAGAGTACAATTACATCACACACAGTGCCTTTGATGGAAGTGAAGAAAGAAATTCTTGACGAAGTCCTACCTGGTAGTAGCTCTGGCCAATTAAACGATACCAAAGACTTTCTTCCTGCCAAAGAAGAGCTCGTTGATAGTTCTATTGACGATAAAAATGGTAGATTATTATTTTTTTTTCGATTGCCTTTTTTTCAAAATCCTCACAAGTTCCTTGAAGAGGGCATGCTATTGGTCGGGGAATTTTTGGAAGTTAGGGAAGGTTGGGGAATTTAAGAAGTGATTAGGGAATGTAAGGGGAAACCTGATGAGTTGGGGATTTTTTGATAAACTGGAGTTGAAGTTAATTTTATTATTATGTTGAAAATTCAACAGTTTAAAAGAAAAGTTGTTCTTTCTATTGAAAATTCATCTATTTTGGTTGAGGGATCAACTATTTTGTTGGAAATTCGTCTTTTTTGGGATGAATTAAACTTTTTTTGGTTTAAAATTCAAATCTTTCATCCAATTACTTGTTTTTTTTTCTTTTGTTAAAAACATCCTTTTAATTAAACATTTTTTTTTAAATTTTACTATTTTACTGAAAATTAAGTTTTTACTGAAATTTTAACTATTTCATGTTTAGTTGAAAATTCCTTTATTTTGCTGAAAATTCATTTCTCTGGATAAAAATTTATCTATTAGCTTGAAAATTCCTTTAAAAATTCAAATGTGTGGCCGAAAATTTATCTAATTTGTTGAGAATTATTATTTTTGTTGTTGTTGAAAATTATTTTTATTCAATTATTTTACTGAAAATTTAACTATTGCATGTTTAGTTGAAAATACCTGTATGTTGTTGACAATTCGGCTTGTGGTAAAATATTAATCTTCTTTGTGACTAATTGATCTTTATGGTTAAAAAATCATTCTTTTGTTTGAAATATTAACTATTAGGTTGAAAATTCTATTAAAAATTAAAATATGTGGTCAAAAATTCATATAATGTATTAAAAATTAATCTCACTGGTAGAAAATCAAGTTGCTTAGTAAGAATTGAATTTTCCATTTTTGAAAATAGATCTTCTTGGTTAAAATTTTATCTTTTTGGTTAGAAATTTATTTCTTCGATTAAAAATTAGTTTTTCTTTGTTAAAAATAAACTTTTTTCATTGAAAATTGACCTATTATATTTTTAAATTATACAAAACAATGCCAGCTAAAGTAGACTCATTGCGGTTTTTTCTTTCTTAAACCGTTTCAATTTTTATATTTGACATATTTTCGTATTTTTAATTTTTATATTTGAAGTTGAAAATTTATCTGTATTATTTAAAAATGCAACTACTTTGTTGAAAATTTGTTTGTTTCTTAGCTAGTAAAGTAATCTCATTAGTTGAAACTTCATCTTTTTGGTTGAAAATTGAACTAGTTTGTTGAAAACTAATTTTTTTATTGTTGAAAATTAATTTCTTTTACTCTAAAATTTAACTAGACTATTTTCGTTGAAAAATTTAATCTTTTGTATTAAAAACTCAACTATTTGATAAAAAATTCATCGGATTGGTTGAATATTGAACTATTTTATTCAAAATTTATTTGATTTGATTGAAAGTTATTCTTTTTACTGAAAATGTGACTATTCTATTTTTGGTTGAAAATTTGTCTTTTTTTTTATAGAAAATTCATCTTTTGATTTGATAATTAACAATTCTGTTCAT
>NC_046660.1:38524314-38540708 GCF_010883055.1 Belonocnema kinseyi | reverse complement strand
TTTGCTGAATATTAATTTTTCTTTCTTGGTAATTTTTTTTTTTACTGAAAATTTAAGTATTCCAAGTTGAAAATATGTTTTAGTTAAAAATCTAACTATGTTATTAAAATTGGTCTTCTTTTGGTCGAAAATCAATCTTTTAGATTGAAATTTAACTATTTTTTTTTAAATTAATTTATTTTGGTTGAAGATTTATTATTTTAATTAAACATTGATTTCTTTAACTAAAAATTTAAATATTCCCTTTTTTTACGGAAGTTTTTTTTTGTAGAAATGTAATCTTTTCAAATAAAAATTTACCTGTTTGGTTCATGATTCAACTATTTCGTTGAAGAAAGTATTTTATTGGGTTGCAAAATAATTTCTTTACTGAAAATTCAACTATTCAATTTTTGAAAATTCATTTTTTTGTAGAAATTTCATTTTCTTGGTTAATAATTCAACTATTTGGTTAAAAATGATTTTTGTTTGTTTGTTAAAGGTTCATCATTTTAGTGAAAAAATAATTCATTTTTGTGAAAATTTAATAAATTTGTTTTAAAAATCGTTTTTTTTTTAGTCGAATTTTTTTTTATTCAAGACGTATCCATTCCATTTTTGCTTAAAAATTGATCTTTTTTAGTTAAAAATTTATTTATATGGTTGAAAACTTGTTTTTTCTTTTCTTTAAAAATTCCACATTTTGAACTAGATTTTTTATCTTTATTGACAAAAAGAATTGTGTTTGTTGTAATTCTTATTTGTAGGTTTAACTCAGTCGTTTTTGATTAAAAATGAATATTTTTTAAGTGAAAATATCAACTATTATACTTCTTGTGGCGAATTAATTTTTTTTATCGAAGATTAATCAGTTTGGTTGGAAATTTAACTATTTTTATCAAAATTCCTAACTTATGTTTTTGTTTCAAAATTTATTTATTGTTTTTTAATTAGTTTTATTTTATTGAAAAATAATTTTTTTAAATGACAATATAAGTATTCCATTTTTTGGCGAACATTGATCTTTTTTTATATAAATGTAATTGTCTTGGTTCAGAATTCATCTGGTTAAAAAATTAATCATTCAGTTGCAAATTTCTTTTATTTGAAAATTAATTTTTGCACTGAAAATGTAACTATTCTAATTTAAGTTGAAAATTTAAACTTAACTAAACTTAACTATTTTGAACTTAACATCAAATTTAAAATATTTTGAATAAAATTAATTTTTTCTTGTTTGATCATTAATTTTTGGTAAATGAAAATTTAACTCTTACATTTTTGGTTTAAAATGATAAAATAAATAAAATTCTACATGACCGTTATCACTAAAAGTGTTTATTTATTTTATTTTTTGTTATTAACATTGTTGATTTCCTAGGTGTGAGATTGTTTTAATACGAAAAAGAAAGATGTAGAACCGTCAGGAAAAATGGCAAATTTGTCAGGGAACTTGAGGGAATTTTGTAGCAACCCTCTGGTAAGTAAAAGTTGAAACCTCAAAACTTTTCTATTCTATTTTTTTAGATCTCAAAAAAATAAAAAGACGGCAATACCAGCAAAAGCGGAGACAAAGTCAAGGCAAGGATGCAGCCATGGGTGCGCAGAAGAAGCGTACGAAAAAGGAGCCGCGCTTAGAACAAGACTACGAGACGTTCATGGAAAATGTAATGATCCAATTGCGCCAGCTGCCACCAATAACCGTGGCCGAACCTCTCTTGAGCCGAAATTACGGTGTCTGTCCGATTTTTGGATCCGGCGACTTGTCAAAAATTAGTACTGTCAAAGACTACAACACGAGGACCGGTGACCTAATTGGTTCATATGGGAACGCGAAGCTCTCAGGTATTTCTGATCATTACAACACACAACCCTTCGGAGAACTTGAACCTTTGCCGCCGGTTCCGCCAGTTTCTACCCAAAGGGACTTCTACGATCGAGAATTTCCTCCCCTCAAACTCGACGACAGTAAGTCTAGAGAAATTAAACAAGCAGTGTTGGGAAGTAACGAAGTTACTCAGAATGGTAGTTCTCGTGTCAACTTTTTCGCAACTTACATTATAACAGACATCACACTCTTTTCCCGCTTCTAAAGAATTAATTGCTCTTTCTTTAGAACAAAAATTTGTATGATTTGAAAACATTGGCATATGATTCATTATAAATGACACCTTTTTTTCCAACTGCTTAGAATTCTTGAAAATTGGTAGATTATTTTTATCATTGGGAAAATATGACTTTCCATGAAATATTACACCGTGCTTTTAATTTTTTTTTAACATTTAAAAAACATGAAAAATACGTGTATTTTCAAGTTATTTTTAAGATATTCATGGATAGACTATTCATCAAGGTAGACATAAATTCGACAATTTAAATTTAATTTGAGTTTTCCATTTAAAAAATTGGTTTATTTCTCAACATTTTATTTTTTTTATTTTTACAGAAAGTTTTATGATTTGAAAACGAGCCACTTGATTCACAGAAGTTTAGAAATAATTTTTTTCATTAGAAAATATGACTCCGTGAAATATGACACCATGCTTTAATTTTTTTTAACATTTAAAAAACATAAAACATACGTATGTTTTCAACATATTTCCGGATTAATTGTTCATCAAGGTAGACATAAATTCGAATATTTGAATTTAATTTGAATTTTCTATAAAAGAAAAATTGATTTATTTCCCAACATTTTTTTTTTTTATTAATTTTACATAAAATCTTATATGATTTGAAAACGATGCATTTGATTGACGGAAGTTTAGAAATATTTTTTTTTCATTAGAAAATGTGACTCCGTGAAATATGACACCGTGCTTTAAATATTTTTTTAATATTTAAAAAATATGAAAAATACGTATGTTTTCAAAATATTTCCTAATGAAATGTTCATCAAGGCAGAAATAAATTCGACTATTTGAATTTGATTTGAATTTTCTATAAAAAAATTAGTTTACTTCCCAAATTTTTTTTCGAAATTTTTCAGAAAATCTTATAAGATTTGAAAACGTTGCATATGATTTACAAAAGTTTTCTTTTTATAGCGAGAAAAACTCTAGTAAATGCAATATGAATGACCATTTTTCCCACTTACCTGTAATTCTTGAAAATTGGTCAATTATTTTTTTAATTAGAAAATATGGCTTTCCGTGAAATATGACACTGCAATTTAAATATTTTTCAACGTTTAAAAAACATAAAAAATAAGTATATTTTCAAGGTATTTCCGGATGAATTGTTCAACCAGGTAGAAATAAGTTCGACAATTTAAATTTTATTTGAATTTTCTATAAAACCAAAATGAGTTTATTTCCCAACATTTTTTTGGAATTGTTACGGAAAATCTTATATGCTTTAAAAACGATTCACTTGATTCACAGAAGTTTAGAAATATTTTTGTCATTAGATAATATGACTCCGTGAAATATGACACCGTGCTTTTAATATTTTTTTAATATTTAAAAAACATAAAAAATACATATGTTTTCAATATATTTGCGGATTAACTGTTCATCAATACCAGAGTTCATCAATACCAGAGAAACCTGAAATTGTCAGGGAACTTTTATTTGCCTAGAAATACCCGAAAATGTCCGGTAATATTTTTAAAAATCAAGGAATTTGTTCGAGGGCGTGCTTACATTTTTTGTTAATTTCAGTATAAAATTGAATAAGAATTTTTCTTTATTTTTAAAAGCAGCTTTATATGATTTTATTGAAGTATTTTGTTGAAAATTCTTCTTTTTTGTTTCTTTGAAATTAGGTTTTCAACTGAAAATTTAACTATTCTAGTTTAGTTTGAAATTGTATCGTTTTTTGTTGAAAATTCGTTCTTTTTTATAGAAAATTCAAGTTGCAAATTCAACTCATGGTAAAAACATATTTTTATTTTATTCAAATGTTTGTGATGGAAAATAAAAATTGAAAACTCATCATTTTGTTTTAAAAATAAGCTATTTCATTGAAAATTTCTTTTATTTTTCTTTTGCTGAAAAATAATTCTTTTTACAACCAAATTTGTTGTCTTTTTGTTAGAAATTAATTTTTAACTTAAAATGTAACTGTTCATTTTTTGGATGAAATTTTTATTTCTTAGATAAATATTGTTTTTAAATGAAAATTTAACTATTACATTTTTGGTTGAGAATTTATATTTTTCAGATGAAAATTGATGTATTTTGTTGGAAATTCCTTGTTTTTTTTTGTTGTAGAAATTAATTTCCTTGGTTCATAATTCATTTTTTTGTTGCTGAACATTATTTTTTTTATTGGAAATTCAACTATTCCAGTTGAAGATTTATTTTTTTAGTTAGAAATTTACCTTTTCGGCTTAAAATTCCACTATATGTTTGGAAATTTGTTTTTCTTTGTTGAAAATTTAACTATCTTCCTGAAAATGCATGTATTTTGTTAAAAAATCTAATTTTTTGATAGAAATTTAATCTTCTGCTTTGAAAATTTATTTATTTTTTTAATATAACAAAGTACTTGATAGTTTAAAACCCTTTTGCTAACATTTTTATTCATTTTTTTTTAAATTTCGTCTTCCAGATGAAGATTCATCATTCTAGTTAAAAAGTTATCACTTTGATTGCAGTTTTTATTTTTAATTGATTGAAAATTGATGTTTTTTGCTAACAATTTAAATGTTCCATGTTTGGTTGAAAATTAATCTTTTTACCTGTAAAATCAATAGTTTGATTTCAATTCTGTTTCTCTTTACTGAAAAATCTTTCTTAATTGAAAGTTTAACTCCTGTTAAAAATTCGTCTTTTGGATGAATTTTACTGTTTTTGAATAAAAATAAAAAAAAATTTTATTGTAAATTCCAATACTTGATTATAAGTTCAAATATTTTATTAAAATTTCATTGTTTTAGTTGAAGATTACTGGTTTTATTTGAAAGTCCATCTCTGGTTAAAAATTTAACTATTTTGTTAAATTTTTTTTTCAATTAATTTGTTTAACTGAAAATTTAACGAACGGTTAATCTTAATCAAGTTTTGTTGTCTTTAATTCAGAAAAATGTTATGAATAAAATTAGTTGTGAGCATTATTGCGATATTTTTTCTAATTAAAAAAATTATTTAAATAATTCAATATTAAGTTTTCAGCGACCAATCGAAATCAATCGGTTCAAAGACTAAAATGGTTTAAAGCGTGTCCGCTTTAAATTATTAACATAAGATTTTAGGGTCCTCATCAATTTTACAAATATTTATTGATTTTATGAGTTGTCCTGAAATTAAAGTTTTTTATTTAAATTCAAACTCGCTGTAGAGTATTTTAGTGTTCAAACTGATTGAATTCGATTTGTCGCTTAGAATTTATATTAATTATTTAAATAAATAAATAAATTTTAAAAAAGCCTGTCTACGATTAACCTTTCTCGAGATATTGATAAATTTTAAAACGGAGCAATTTTTAAAGAAACAATTATTTTTATTTGATACACTTTGTGTATGTATTGATGTCAACATAAAATACAAATTTACCAAGTATCATGTGGGTCTGTTATCTTGACCTAGAATTTGGAAAAAAATCGTAGACTCGCTCATAACCCAGTAAGAAAATCCAACTATTTCTGGCTAAAAATTAATTCTTTTCAACTGGAAAGTTTACTATTATATTTGTGGTTCAGAATTCGTCTCTTTTGGTAATTTTTAAAAATTAAACATTTAATTATTCCATTCTTGACTAATAACAGACAATTCTTCTTTTTGGCTTGAAAATTCTACTACTTGGTTGAAAGTTTGAATCAGTTTTCAAACATTCTATTTTTTTTTAAGTTCATAATTTTACTTGAAAATTCATAAAACTAAAAACTTAACTATTCCATTCTGGAATTATAATTTATAGTCTTTAGTTAAAAATTCAACTGTTTGCTTAAAAGTTGAATTACTTTATTCGAAAATTATTTTATTGGGTAAAGATTTTGCTGTCTTGTTAAAAATTCGTTTATTTACTTTATTCTGCTTGTAAATGATTATTTTTTAACGAAAAATTAAACTTTTCCATTCTTGATTGAATAACGACCGTTTTTAGTGGAAAATTTAACAATTTGGTTTATAATTCATGTATTTTGTTAATAATTCGTCTTTTTTGCGGAAAATTATTCTTCTGGTTTGAAAACTGAACTACTTGGTTGAAAGAAAAAACTACATATTTTTTTAATTCATTTTATTATATTAGGATTTATTTGGTTAAAAAATAATCTATTTTGTTAAACATTCGTGGGGGAGGGGTTGAAACTTTTTTTTCTAATTATTCTAGTTTTTGTTTAAAAAAATGATAGTTTTAGTTGCAAACTCAATTATCTATTTGAAAATAAACCTTTTTTTGCAAATTCATATTTTCGGGTTAGAAATTCAACTTTCTGTTATATTTTATGTTGAGAATTCATATTTTTTATTGAAAATTCAGCTACCTGGTTATAAGTTTGAGTCCTTTTTAAAAAATTCTTTTTTTTTTTGAGAATTCTTTTTTTAAATAATTTTTTTAACTTAATATTTAAATAATCCAATTTTGCTTAAAAAATTTATCATTATTATTTGAAAATTCAAGTATTTGTTTAAAAACGCGACTATTTTGTTAAAAAGTTGACCTTCTTTTTTGGTAAAAAAAATCTGATCGTTTTATTTAACATTCGTCTTTTAGGCTTGAAGATTCAATGATTTGCTTAAAAACGTTACTGTTTTTTGCTTAAATTTAATTTTGTTCTTGAAAATTCGTCTTTTTGGTTTCAAAATTCAACAATTTAGTCACTTTTTTTTTTCTTTCTTGACGTATAAATGTTTCTTTTTAATTTAAACCTTTATCTTTGTAGATTGAAAATTCAACTATTTGGTTAAAAATTCTACTTTTTTTGTAAAAACTTCGTCCCTTTTGCATGAAAATTTATCTTTTCAGATTTAAAAATCAACTGTTTTTAAAAACATTTGACATTTTAGCTTGAAAACACAACTGTTTGATTGAAAATTCATATATTTTGGTAGAAAATTAAATTTTTGGGGTGAAAATTCAAAAACATTTTGTTGGATTCATAAAAAATTACTTTATTTCCCTTGCTTGAAGCGCATTTTGAGCTGTGAAGTGTGTTATAATTTTAAAAAAATTAGCCACTAGATAATAATTAACTTTTGATAAATTTTAGTTTCTTTGTAGCTTTGATCGTAGCATGTTTTTCTACTCGAATAAAAATTTTCCTACTAACAATTCTTCTATTTTTGCTTCTAAATTCCATTTCCGGTTTATTATAAATATAATTTACAGGCACTAATTTTATTTTTGCAGCTAATAAAGTACAAGTGAAGCGATATCGAAACTTTGATTGCACATATTCAAAAACGGATATTTTGTGAATATATAAATTTTTTTCTTCACAATTTCTGCTTCAACGCAATATTATATTTTTTACAGTTTCAAACAATTTTAGATGTGGAATTTGATCAATAATCTTAAATCAGACAAAAAAGTGAACACAAATAACTCTTACTTTAACTGTTACTTTTGTTGAGTAACTTTCCCAACACTGAATTCAAGGTTGTTACAGAATTTGTGAAAGATGGAGAGAGGAAGAAATGTTAACGACTCAAAAGAGTGAAAAAATATGGAAATATTCTTCTAGAAGAATTTGAATGATTTTAAAATTTGAAATCTGAAAATCCTCAACATTAAGTTAATATTTAATATAAACAATAGCTATAAAACCAGAAAGTTGACAAGTTTTTTTATCTTTCAGATGTTAAAAAATTTATTTAAATCAACTGTAAAAGCGTCTACATTTTTTTTAAGAACACCAAATGCTCAATCATTAATCATTAAATTAAAAGAGTTCTGTAAATCCAACGGTAAAGTATGAAGCTATTAAATTTTTTTTACAATCATAATTCATAGTCGAAAAATTTGTTTAAAAATAAATAAAAAAACAGATTCTGTAACAATCCCGGAAATTCGATCTAGTAGAATTGAATGGTAGTTTCTCTAGGATTTCGTAGGACTTTTGTGTAGACAATTTTCACCATCTTTGCATTCATACTTTAGATATTTATACTTTTGCACTTTTCGGCACCCTTCGTAAATAGAAAAATCTTTGCTTCTCACTCTTGAACGCTTATTCTTACAATCCTCCGTTCTAATACGTTTCCCTTCTTTCTAAAAACCGTATTGTTTGCTATAAATTAAATCTATGATTTAATAAAGTCATTTTTTAAACCTGATTTAATTTTTTAAACACAAATTTAATGTTTTATCGCAGATGATCGAAAAGACAGCATGTCGGCAACTCGCGACATCGACACACCAGATACAATCGTCAGTTCATCCTCCCCGGAATGTGTGATACCGCCAAGCATTCAAAGGTTTCCGGGTCTAAGATTAATTGACGATGAATCTGATGAAGATTCGGAAGCCGCAAGTCGATTTTCACCTCAGATTACGATACTCACCCCCATTCCGATTCGACCAGGAACGGGACCTTTCATAAAAAATATTGCTAATAACGACAAAGAGAATTTAGGAACTACTAGGTAGGAATGAAACAAGATTAAAATTTTTTTACAGGATGTCCAGCCATCTTGAAAACCTGAAATTCTCCTTGAATTTTTTTAAAACCTTGAAAATCTTAAAATCTCCTTGAATTTTTCATGAGAAGTTTGAATTTTAATTTTTGTTTTGCTTTTAAAACAGTTTTCGAGAGTTTGATCACTCGGTTTTTGAGTATACACCACATTTCAAAAGGTCACAAAATAATTCTAAAGATTTCATAATATCCTGAAATATTTCCAAGCTTTTATAAAAAGGATTCGAAAAAGGTGCGTTGACAAGATTTCAAACATATCACAAAGATTTCGAATATTTAACAAAGTTTTTCAAGGATTTAGAAATTTTAAAAATATTTTACAAAGATTTAAAATATTTTAATGATTTAAAAAGGTTTAAATAAATTTGTAATTTCGATTATTTCAAACGAAAGCAACAGATTTCACAAACAAATATTAAAGAAAGATTTCAAATATTTTAAGGATTTTAAATAAATACAAAAGATTTCAGAAATATTTCAAAGATTTCAGAAAAATTTCAGAAATATTTCAAATAGACGACAATATACCAAATTTCAAATAAAATTCAAGATTTTAAACAATTTTAATTTATTTCAAATTTGTTTAGAAGATTTCACAAAGATTTCGAACATTTTTCAAATATTTCAAAACATTTGACAAAGATTTCATGGATTTAAATGATTTTTTCAACATTTTAAAAGATTTCAAATATTTTAGGGATTTTAAATGAATACAAAAGATTTCACAAATATTTCAAAGATTTCATAAGAATTTCGAAAGATTTTAAGAAGGGTATTTTATACCAGTCTTCAAAGATTTTAAACAATTTCAAAAGGTTTAAATAAATTTGAGATTTCAAAAGATTTCAATTATTTCAAACGAACACAGCAGATTTCACAAACAAAGATTAAAGAAAGATTTCAAATATTTTAATGATTTCAAATGAATACAATATATTTCAGAAAGATTTCATAAAATTTGTCATAAATATTACAAAGATTTAAAAAAGGCACTTTGCATCAAATTTCAAAAATTTCAAATTTGTTTACAAGATTTCTACAAAGATTTCAAAGATTGATTTTACGAAAAATTTAAAAGATTTAGAATATTTTAAGGATTTCAAATGAATAAAAAAGATTTCGCAAATATTTCAAAGATTTCATAAAAATTTCACAAATATTTCAAATTCAAAGATTTCAAAAAGAGCACAGTATACCAGATTTCAAGTATTTCAAACGAATTTCAAGATTTTAAACAATTTTAATCCATTTAAAATTTGTTTAGATTTCACAAAGATTTCGAAAAATTGGGAAATATACCAAAACATTTGAAGGATTTCAGAGATTTTTTCAAAATTGTAAAAGATTTCAAATATTTTAAGGATTTTAAATGAATCCAAAAGATTTCACAAATATTTCAAAGATTTCATAAAAATTTCATAATGATTTTAAAAAAGGCACAGTACACCAGATTTCAAAGATTTCAAAACATTTCAAAGATTTGGAACGATTTCAAAATATTTTAATAGTTTCAAATAAATACAAAATATTCCACAAATATTTCAAAAATTTCATCAAAATTTCATAGAGATGTCAAAATAATTTCAAAAAGGGCCCAATACACCAGATTTCAAAGATTTCAAAACATTTCAAAGATTTTGATTTCAAAGTTTTCTAAAATCGTAAAGTAGACCAAAATACAAAACATTTCAAAAGTTTTTAAACAAGTTCTTATTTTTTTGTTTAGAAAGTCTCAAAATATTTCATAAAAGTTTCAAAAGGTAATAAATATTTCAGAACATTAAAAAGGTTATAAACAACTTTCAAAGGTTTCAAGAAACTGGAGAAGATTCCAAAAGATTTCAATAATTTCAAACGAACACACAAGTTTTCAGAAACAAAGATTAAAAAAAGATTTCAGACATATTTCAAAGATTTCATAAAGATTTAAAAAGTTTCACAAAGATTTCAAAGAATTCAAGAACAAAAATTTCAAAGGTTTTACACAAATTTAAAAAGATTTCACAGAAATTTCAAGATTTCACAAAGATTTTGAAGAATTCAAAAGATTTCAACGAATTCAAAAAGATTTCAAAAGATTTCAAAGTTTCACATAGATTTAACAAACTTTAAGGATTTGAAAGATTTTTCAAAGGAGAAAATATTCCCAAAGATTTGACATGAATTCATAGAAACAAATTAGAAAAGCCCATTATTTTTGGGTAAAAGATTTTTTTTTAATTACTATTATATTTATGGTTCAGTATTTATCTATTTTTGTTAGAAATTATACTATTTGGTTGAAAAATTAACTTTTTTTTTTAAATTGATCTAATTTGTTAAACATTTATTGCATTGCTTTAAGATTTAGCTTTTCTTAACTAAGAATTTAAATATTCATTTTTAGGTTGAACATTTTTCTTTTTTTATTGAAAATTTAACAATTTGGTTAACAATTTATCTATTTTATTGTAAATTCGTATTTTTCGTTGAAAATTCAACTGCAGGGTTGAAAGTTGAACTAATTTGTTAAAAGTTAATTTTAGTGTTTTAAGATTTCCCTATTTTTTTAAAAATTCATTTTTGTTTTGTTTGAATTTAATTTTTTTTTACCGAAAATGTAACGGTTCCATTATCGGCTGCAGGTTGATTGTTTTTAGTTGAAAAATGAACTTCTTTTTGAAAAGTTAATTTGTTTCACATTCGTTTTGTTCCTTGCAGATTTCATTATTTTAATTCAATATTTAACTTATTATTTTAATGTTGAAAATTCCTGTATTTTGTTGTAAATTCGTCTTTTGGTATACAATTAATCTTCTTGGTTGAAAAGTCAATTATTTCGTTAAAAGTTGAACTATTTTGTTAAAAAGTAATATTTTTTGGGCAAAAATTAGCCTCTCGGTTGAAAGTTGAATTACTTTGTCAAAGATTCATTTTTTTTGTTGATGATTCATCTCTCTGTTTGAAAATTTAAACTATTTTGTTGAAAATTAACTTTTTTAGTTAAAAATTAAATTTCGGGTTATAAATTTAACTGTTCAATCATCTTTTGTTAAAATGTAATTATTTTTTATTGAATTCTATACTATTATATTTTTGGTTCATAATTTATCTTTTTTGTTTAAAAATGCTACTATTTAGATGAAAAGTTAATCATTTTGTTTAAATTCCACTTTAAATGTCAATTTAAAACGTTTTTAAATTTAATATAATGTAGTAGCTATATTTATTTTATTTAAAAGAATTTATGCTCCTATTTTTGTGAAGAAATTAATCTTTTTTGGGTGAAAAACTCAACTAGTTTATTAAAAAGTCATCATTTTTTGGATGAAAATTTGTCTGTTTTGGTTGAAAATTCAACTTCTTTTTTGGTTAAAGTTTAAAAAAAGTTTAAAAGTTATCTTTTTTGGGTTAAAGATTCAACTATTTGGTGGAAAATTAACTTTTCGCTAAAAATTTATATTTTTGGGATGAAAATTGATCTTCTTTCCAGAAAAATGTTTTTTTTTTAGCTTGAATGTTTAACTTTGTTCTAAAAAATTCGTCTTTTCAGTTTAAAAAGAACTATTTAGTTAAAAAGGCAATTGTTTTTGGTGAAAGTTTATCGTTTTGTTTGAAAATTCAACTATTTAGTTAAAAATTTGTCTCTATTGATTTAAAGTTCAATTATTTGGTTGTAAATGCAACTGTTCAATTGAAACTATATTTTATTGTTGAAAAATGATCTTTTTCTGTAACAAAATTTATATTTTTCTACTTAAATTTCAACTATTTTTTTAAAATGCATTAAATGTGGACTTGAAATCTTACGCGTTTCTTATTGAATTTAATATAGTATCGACAGTTATTTAATTTAAAGAAACGATTCCCTTATTGTTCTCCTATTTTTTCAAAAAATCATTTTATTTCACCTGTTTTGAGAGCATTTTGTACGGTGAAGTCTGAAATAATTGACACAAGGATTTATTTTATTTATTTATAATTGCGTTTCTTTCTAGAATCGGAAAATCACCACCAGCTCCTTCGAAAGATAATGAAAATATCAACGTGACAGTGACATTAAATAGTCAAACAACGGATGATATTTTGGGAGTACTTAAGGATTTGGCAAATGTTTTAAACTGCCCGCCTCCCGTCGAGTACCAGATCACAGAAAGAACTACTACACCACCTAGTCAAAAATTAGGACTTTATAGGACTAAAGGAAAAGATGGAAAGGAAGGAGGTATGATTTTGCTATTATTTTTTAGAAAATTCTTACCAAGGTAGCCGCAAAACCTTCATTTTCAAAATTGCCGAACTTTGTCTGATTTTAACCCTGACTAATTTTTTATTTTCCCTGAACATTAATATTTAAAGACCAAAATGCATGCATCATTAAATTTGATTAAATCTGTAAAAATTGCGTAATTTCTCGGAGACTCGTAATTTTAAAATTCAAAGTTTTATTATTTTGTTAATATCGTAGTTGTAAAATAAGAAATAATTTTTATATTTTAATCTCAATCGTGTTTTATTTTTTACTGTATTTTTAAATTAAAATGTACTTATTATTAAAATTAAATTCAAATTAATTTCAAGCAATTCAAAAGTATGGTTTAGTAACTTTTAAATGAGTTTAGAAAAATTGCCGGAAATTCAAAAGAATTTGATGTTATACATAAGAATTAAAATTGACTTTAAAATGAATTTTAAAAAAACTAAAAAAAGATTTCAGAGTAGTTCCTAAAATTCAAAGGAATTTTGAAGAGTTTTAAAAACTTTCAAAGTATTTCAAAAAATTTAACATTTTAGGGTATATTTTGAAAGATTACAAGGAGTTTTAAACAGATTTAAATAATTCAAAGGATTATTAAAGGATTTAAATGATTTTAGGGTACTTTTTAAAATCCGAGGAATGTTTAAGAGCTTTAAAAAGTTTCAAGGAATATCAAAATATTTCAACGAGCATAAAATATTTTCAGGTACTCTAAGGCATTTTCAAGGTATTTCCAAAGATTTTAAGATTTTAGGATGTTTTAAAGATTTCAAGAAATTTTAAATTGAATTAAATAAGTTCAAGGGATTTCAAATATTTAAAATTATTCAAGGGAATGTTTAACATTTCAAAGAATTTCCAAGAGCTTTAAGAAATTTCAAGAGGTTTAAAAGGATTATACAGGATTCGAAATATTTGTAGGCTATTATTTCATCAGATATTTAAATAATTTGAAGCGATTACAAAGAATTTGAAATGTTTTTGGGTATTTCTATAACTTATAAGTAATTTGCCAGAGCTTTAAAAATTTTCAAGAGATTTCAATGGGCTTAAAGTATTTTAGGGTATTTAAAAAATTTTCAAGAATTTCAGGAGATCGCATCAGTTTTAAAAAAAAATTTATAATATTTTTAATGGATTTCAAAGAATTAATTCAAAAGAGCTGAGGGATTTTGTTGGAGTTCCAAGATTTGAAGAGGTTTTCTAATATTTTCTGCATTTAATTTGAATTAATTTAAAATTTACTCTGAACTCTTAATAATTTATTGTAAATTCTTTTAACTTTTTTTTGCAAGTCTCTTGAATTTTGAATCCCTTTAAATTATTGGAATACGCTAAAAATATGTAAATTAGAATCTTAAAATACCATGAAATATGTTACATCTTTTGAAATCTCTTAAAACGTTTAAAGATCTTGAAAATTCCATGGAATTTTGAAAAATATCCTGAAATTTTTAATATCCTTGGAAATGTTTTGAAATCCTCTACAATCTTTTGAAATACTTTAAAACTTTTTTAAGCTCTTTAAAATTCCTTTGAATTTTAGAAACTACTCTGAAATCTTTAAAATCCTTTGGAATATCTTCATATTATAGAATTCTATTAAAAATTCCTCAGAACATTTTAAAACACCCTACAATATTTCAAATCCTTTGAAATCTTTTAAAATATCGTGAAACTTTTAAAGTGCTTGAAAATTCCATGGAAATAAAAAAAATATATCCTGAAATCTTTAAAATTCTTTGCAATTTTAGATAATACTCTAAAAATTTTTTAATATTTTGGAATATCGTCAAACTATTGAAATATATTAGAAATATGTTCCTTAGAATCTTTTCAAATTCCCTGAAATCATTAGAAATCTTTTGAAATCCCTTGAAACTTTTTAATGTTCTTTAAAATTCCTTTGAATTTTATAAACTACTCTGAATTTGTTTAAATCGTTTGAAATACCTTCGAATTGTTGAAATATATTACAAATATGTTTCTTAGAATCTTTTAAAATACCCTAAAATATTCCAAATTCTTGAAACTTTTAAATTTCTTGAAAATTTTATGGAATTTTTAAAATATCCTGAAATCTTTAAAATCCTTCGCAATTTTTTGAATTCCTCTACAATCTTTTGAAGTACCTTGAAACTTTTTTAAGCTCTTTAAAATTTCTTTGAATTTTAGAAACTACTCTGAAATTTTTGTAATATTATAGAATATCCTCAAATTATTGAAATATATTTAAAATATGTTCCTGACAATGTTTTTAAATACCCTAAAATCATTTTAAATCTTTTGAAATCCCTTGAAACTTTTTAATGTTCTTTAAATTTCCTTTGAATTTTATAAACTACTCTGAATTTTTTAAATCCTTTGGAATACCTTTAAATTGTTTAAATATATTAAAAATATGTTCCTTGGAATCTTTTAAAATACTCTTAAATATTTCAAATTCTTGAAAATCGTTTAAAATTCCTTGAAACTTTTAAATATCTTAAAAATTCCATTGAATTAAACAAAATATCCTGAAATCTTTAAAATCCTTAGAAATATTTTGAAATCCTCTACAATCTTTTTAAGTACCTTGAAACTTTTTAAATCTCTTTAAAATTCCTTTGAATTTTAGAAACTACTCTGAATTTTTTTAATATTATGGAATATCATCAAATTATTGAAATATATTAAAACTATGGTTCTTAAATCATTTATAATACCCTCAAATATTCCAAATCCTTGAAAATCGTTTGAAATCCCTTGAAACATTTAAATATCTTGAAAATTCCATTGAATTAAAAAAAAAAAATATCCTGAAATCTTTAAAATCTTTTGCAATTTTTTGAAATTTTCTACAATCTTTTGAAGTACTTTGAAACTTTTTAAAGCTCTTTAAAATTCCTTTGGATTTTCGAAACTACTCTGAAATTTTGAAAACATTTTGGAATAACGTCAAATTATTGAAATATATTTCAAATATGTTCCTTAGAGTCTGAAAAACCCGCAAATATTCCAAATTCTTGAAAATCGTTTTAAATCCCTTGAAACTTTCAAATTTCTTGAAAATTTCATGGAATTTTTTTAATATCCTTAAATCTTTAAAATCCTTTGCAATTTTTTGAAATCCTTTACAGTCTTTTGAAGTACCTTGAAACTTTTTAAAGCTCTTTAAAGTTCCTTTGAATTTTAGAAACTACTCTGAATTTTGTAATATTATGTAATATCATCAAATTATTCAAATATATTAAAATTATGGTTCTTTAATCATTTAAAGTACCCTCAAATATTCCAAATCCTTGAAAATCGTTTGAAATCCCTTGAAACTTTTAAATAACTAGGAAATTCCATTGAATTAAAACAAAAATGTCCTAAAATCTTTCAAATTCTTTGCAATTTTAGAAACTACTCTGAAGTTTTTTTAATATTTTGGAATATCGTCAAATTATTTAAATATATTAAAAACATGTTCCTTATAATCTTTTCAAATACCATCAAATAATTTGAAATCTTTTCAAGGCCCTTGAATTTTTTAAATGTTTTTTAAAATTCCTTTGAATTTTATAAACTGCTCTAAATTTTTTGAAATTCTTTGGAATACCTTCAAATTAT
>NC_046660.1:38518934-38524214 GCF_010883055.1 Belonocnema kinseyi | reverse complement strand
ATTTTAAATTACCCTCAAATATTTCACATCCTTTGAAATCGTATGAAATCCCTTGAAACTTTTAAATATCTTGAAAATTCCATTGAATTAAAAAAAATATCCTGAAATATTTAAAATCCTTAGAAATATTTTTGAAATCCTCTACAATCTTTTTAAGAACCTTGGAAATTTTTAAATCTCTTTAAAATTCCTTTGAATTTTAGAAACTACTCTGAAATTTTTTTAATATTTTGGAATATCGTCAAATTATTTAAATATATTAAAAATATGTTCCTTAGAATCTTTTCAAATACCATAAAATAATTTGAAATCTTTTGAAGTACCTTAAAACTTTTTAAAGCTGTTTCAAATTACTTTGAATTTTAGAAACTACTTTGAAATTTTTTAAATATTTTGGAATATCGTTAAATTATTTAAATATATTAAAAATATGTTCCTTAGAATATTTTAAATTACCCTCAAATATTTAAAATCCTTCAAGATCTTTTGAAATCCCTTGAAACTTTTTAAAGATCTTAAAAGTTCCATACATTTTTTTTTTAATTTCTTGGAATCTTTTAAAGTACCCTAAAATATTAAAAAATAATTCAGGAAAATTCAGAGATAGACTTGAATTCATTGTATTGGCTAGCCCATCGGTTAATTTATTGAAAGAAAAAAAAATATTTTTATTTGAATAAGTCACTGTAATGACGATATCTTATAAAGTGAACTAGAAAGTAATTTGAGAAAAAAAAAGTAATTAAAAATAGCTGTGTGGCAGCACTTTGACCCTGATTTTCAGGTTTCCCTGACAGAATCTAATATATATTAAAATTTGAAATGTTAAAAACTGAAATTCTTGCTTTCTTATAGCGCCGGTCGACATTCAAAGCATCTTGAACGGCGATGCAAAGTTCTGCAGGCACTGCGATGTCGTCATATTGAATAGTTTAATAAGAAAACAGGTGTCGGATTTACCATTTTTAAGCAAAGAGGAAACAGAGCCTGGAGACGAACTCTGCTTTTGTTCAGCGAATTGTTACATGCAGTTTGCACTCATGCACAGATCGCCTACCATTACTCAAGACAAGGTTTGTCTCGTAATTCCGAATTTTAGAGCATTGATTTTAAAATAATTAACTCGATTAATTGATTACAATTTTAATCGTGTCATAGGCCGCAACACTCGTCGACCATCTGACAATTCGTCACAAAACGGGTAACAAATTCCTGGACGAGAATCTCCAAATACTTCAAGACGAGAAATTCTTTGAGAAACAAATTGTAGCTCGCGTCGAAAATTCACATCAGAATCGACTTGGCGAAGTCGGTGTAACGGCACATTCTCTGAAGAATAATCTGGATTTGCAGGATGGTATCTTGGGGAGAAAAAGGCCACTTTCAGCTGTCGAGGAACCCTCGATAGACCCGAATGAACCTCAACCTCCGGTCAAAGTTTGGAAAGGTCTTCGCTACAAAACGTGGAGTTCGGGGGCAATGCAACCCGCTGTTAAATACAAGAAACAGAATGAACGTGAAGTCACAGAGGTTTGTTCCAAATTTCAGATTTTCATGATGCTAGTGTTTTTTTTTTTTTTTTTTTTTTAATATCTAAGAGTCATATTTTTTTATTGAAAATTCATTTATCTCGGTTCAAAATGAACTTTTTTGTTGAAAATTCATCTTTTCTGGTTTCAAAGTCAAAAGTTTTCCAGAAAATTCCACTTTTAGCTTCCAAACACAACTCTTTTGATAAAAATTCATGTTTTTGGTAGAAAATTTGTTCCGTTGAAAATTCAACTATTTAGTTCAAATTCCTCGTTTTTTTGTGTTGAATTTACTGTTTTATTTTATTTTATGTTTTTCTTTAATGGGATACTTTTTTTGCTTGAATTGTCACCATTTATATTTTTCGTTAAGAATTCATCTTTTTTTAATAAAAATGTGTTTTTTTTTTTTCTTTTGAAAACTCATATTTTCTTGGTAGAAAATTTATCTTTCTTGCTTAAAAATGAACTTTATTGTCAAGAATTCAACTTGTCTTCTGTCAAAAGTTTTCCAAAAATTCGACTTTTTAGCTTCAAAACTCAACTATTTTTTGAAAAATCTACTCTTTTGTCTGAAAATTTAACTTTTTAGTTGAAATTCGTCTTTTTTGGTTGAATTTAACTTTTTTAAATTGTAAATTCAAATATTTTTTTTTTTACAATTCAACTACTTGATTCAAAGTTGAAGTTGAAGTTTTCTTGGAATTTTAGGATTGTCAACTAAGAACGGACTTTAGACTTTTTCCACTATTCCTCTCTTTTCCCGTTTTTTTTAAGAATTCCTTTTTTTTCTGTTTTCAAGAAACTTCCCTTTTTTTTCGTTGTTTTGTCACTTAAATGCGGACTGAATTGGTAGAACGCAATTAGAAAATTCTTACTTTTTTTTCGTTTAAAATTAAAAAATCTATTATATTTTTGGTTCAGAATCTAGATTTTTTAGCTACAAATTCTACTATCTTCTTGCATATTCAATTATTTTGTTGAAAAGTTTTTTTGTCGAAAATTGAATTTTTTTTAGCATTCCTATTTTTGGATAGAAAATTTGTCCTTTCTGATTGGAAATTCTTATTGTGGCAAAAAAATAATCGTTCCTTTATTCAGAGTTATTTTTTTTTTTTTTAATTGAAAAGACGACTATTCTATTTTTGGTTCTTAATTCAACTCTTTTGGTTAAAAATTTTTTTTTTCTGGAAAAGTCATCTTTTTAGATAGAAAATTCCTCCTTTTTGTATCGAAAATTCATCTTTCGGTTGAAAATTTGTAGAACGCAATAAAAAAATGTATACATTTTTTGTTTAAAGATAATTCTTTTTGGTTGAAAAGTCTGCTATGATATTTTTTGTTGAGAATTCACTTAAAAATTCTACTATTTTCTTAAAGATTAAACTATTCTGAATATAAAATTTGTCTTTTTGGTTTAAAAATGCATTTTTTTTTTTTTTTTTGAAAAAAATCATCTTATTTGATTGAAAATGAACTTTTTTTTGTTAAAAATTCAATTTTATACCAAACAATGCGTCTTTTGGATTTGAAATTTTAACTTTTAAATCATCTTTCTTGGAACAAAACTATTTTGTTGAAAATTCATCTTTTCTGGTTCCAAAGTCAACAGTTTTCCAGAAAATTCCACTTTTTAGCTTAAAAACTCAACTCTTTTGTTAAAAATTGTTGTTTTTTTTTTTTTTTTTGGTAGAAAATTTGTATCCTTCCAAAATTTAAGTATTTACTTAAAATTCCTTGTTTTTGGTTGAATTTAACTGTTTTTTTGTTTGCTTGTTTTTTTTAAGTGGAAACTTTTTTGGTTGAATTGTCATCATTTATATTTTTCATTGAGAATTTATCTTCTATTAATACAAAATATATTTTTATTTATTTTTTTATTGAAAATTCATATTTTTGGTGGAAAATTGATTTATTCTGGTTTAAAAATGAACTTTATTGTCAAAAATTCAACTTGTTTTCTGAAAAAGTCGTCTTCTAGGCTTGAAAAATAAACTATTTTCTTGGAACAAAATTAACTTTTTTGTTGAAAATTCTTATTTCTGGTTTCAAAGTCAAGGGTTTTCCAAATATCCAACTTTTTAGCTTGAGAACTCAACTCTTTTGTTAAAAAATCTACTCTTTTGTTTGAAATTTCAACTTTTTTGTTGAAATTTGTCTTTTTGGGTTGAATTTAAGTTTTTTTAATTGTAAAATAATTTATTTTTCTTGACAATTCAACTGCTTGGTTCAAAGTTGAACTTCTTTGTTAAACATTCATTTTTTATGTTTAACATTCATCCCTTTAGTTGAAAACTCTACTTTTTGTTGAAAATTTGACTTTTTTGTTGAAAATAAATTTTTTTAACTGTAATTTCAACTATTTTCTTAAAAATTCATATACTTGGTAAAAAAAAATCATCTCTTTTGGTTAAAAATGATCTGTCTTGTTGAAATTTGAACTGTTATCAGAAAAAATCATCTTTTTGGTTTGAAAATTAAACTATGTTGTTCAAAATACGTCGCTTTAACTTGAAAGTTCACATATTTGAATGAAAATTCATCTTTCAAAGAACAAAGTGAATTTTTCTGTTGAAAATTCATCTTTTGTGATATGAAATACAACCTTTTTGCAAAAAATTCAACTTTTTAGCTTAAAAACTCAACATTTTTGTTAAAAATTCTCCTCCTTTGGTTGAAAATTCAACTATTTAGTTGAAATTCGTCAGTTTGGGTTGAACTTAAATATTTTTATTATTGTATTAAAATCTTTTAAAATAAAAATTCAACTATTTGGTTGAAAGTTGAACTACATTGTTAAAATTAATTTTGATGTCGAAGATTCATTTCTTTAATTGAAAATGCTATTTTTTTGAAAGTTTAACTATTTAATTGAAAATTCGTATTTTTGGATGAATTTAACTGTTTTTTTATTTAAAATTAAAATCTTTTTTGATTTAAGAGTCGACTGTTATAATTAATCTTGTTTGGGTTAAAACTTTATCTTTTTTAGATTTGAAATTCATCTTTCGGGGTTGAAAATGAATTTTAATGTTGAAATTGCATCTTTGTGAGTTTTAAAGTCAACATTTTTCTGAAATATTCTACGGTGTAGCATGAAAAGTCAACTTTTTTATTAAAAATGCGAGTATTTAGTTACAATTCGTTGTTTTAAGTTGAATTCAAAGATTTTAATTTGAAACTGTTTTTGATTGAAATATCAATTATTATACTTTCGTTGTGATTTCCTGTTTTTGGGATGAAAATTAAACTACTTCAGGATGGCCGCTGGACCAGAAAACCGCGTAATTACCGTGAATTTTCCAATCTTGTTGAAGAAAAATCTGTCCACTTTCGATTTCAACAGTTTTTAATAATTAGTTGAATTGTTATGTTTTTCAATTATGCTATTATTTAGCTTACAATGCGTAATTCCAAATTTTTTTTACTTCAAAAATTTTCCATTCAAAATTTTTATTTTTAAGCTTACATTTTTAATTTGAAGAATTTTTAAATGCTTTCTCAAAGACTTGAACAAATAAAATATAAAAGCCTTTGATGTTGAAAATTTGGGATAAAAAACTTTTTTATTTATTAAATAAATCTATTTTTTTTAATTTATCTGTACTTTAAGTATTAAAAAGTGAACAAAAACGATTTGACAAAACGGTTTTAAATTAGTTCAAAATTTAAGAATTTTCAGATTTTAACTTTAAAACTTAAACTGTTTCAATTTGAAATTCTTAGTCATTAAACAAATGTGAACGTGCAA
>NC_046660.1:38504806-38518834 GCF_010883055.1 Belonocnema kinseyi | reverse complement strand
TTTGACATAGAAAGTCTGAAATCATTAAAATTTCGAAGAGCCTTTAAACTTTTAACGTTACAATTTTAATTGTTGTATTTGAAAAATGCTTAATTTGTAAATTAAATTGTTAAATTTTATGTATAATTTACAAATGAACATTTCTATAAAAAATGTGAGTAATTCTAAGAGATTATTAGGAGTTTTAAAAAGATTAAACATTATCACGCAATTTTAGAAAGTTTTCTTAAAATCTTCTAGAATCTTTTTTGAACATTTTGTTTCAATTTTTAAAAAACTTTTTAAATATTCTCTTAAAATAATTTTTCAAAATGAAAAGTTATTTTTAATTTCCCTAGGAATCTTAAGAAAGTATTTTTATTCTTTTGAAGCCTTTCACAATTCTTGAAAGGAATCTAATTTTTTTGTTTAAAATCTGCGAAAATCTACATTTTGTTTTATAATAAGCTATCATTTCAAGTTTTATATTAAGTTTTAATCTTTTCAAAACTTCTAAATATCTCTTAAAATTGCTCAAATTTCGCCTACAAATGATAAATGTTCAATTGTTATTTATACATCCAAATTATAAACAAATTTTCTAAAAATTATATAATTTTGAAAATTTAAAAGTTTATTGATTGATTTTTTAATTCATAGCATTGAAAGTAATAACGTGGATTTATATTTTTTATATTGAAAAATGTTAGTACCTTGAATTTTATACGCGTAAATTATTGAGCACTTAAATACAACATTTTTTTATTGATAACTTTTAAATTTCAATTTTAAAAGTTCAAAATTTAACAGTTACACTTTAAATGCTTTCATTTGCAGCTCCGTTTTTATTACCTGAAGTGGAACATTATTTAGCTTTTTAGTGTTCCATTTTTAAAATTTCATTGACCGTGAAAAATTTTTGCGAACCGGGAAAAAACCGAGAAATGGCCAGGAATTTATTTCATCGATTAAAACGGCCAGCCTGTATTTGCTTCAAAGTTAAACTACATTTTTAAAAATTCATTTTTTTGTAAAAAATTTATTAATATTATATTATCCAAGTTTTTAAATTATTAAAGCAGTCACATCAACTACGAAGAATCTATTCTTATTATTTGTAGTGTATAATAATATTTTATTTCATTCATCATAAATTTATCTTTTATTATTTTTAGTTATTATTCATTTTATTCATCATTTTAGTCGAAAATTCTTCTTTTAGTTAAAAATTTCACTATTTATTTGGCAATTCGTGTTGGATTTAAAATCAATTTTTTATGGTAGAAAAGTATTCTGATTTGTTGAAATATTTAAATGTCTTTTAAAAAATGACTATTTTTTGTCTTAAGAATTTAACTATTTCGTTTTTGTTTGAAGTTTAATCTTTTTTTTTGTTTAAAAATTCGACCCTTTGGTAGAAAATTCAAATATTTAGGTAAGAATTCCACTATTTTTATGAAAATTCTTCTTTCTTGATTGAAAATTACCTTTATGTTGAAATTACATATTTTCGAGTTTTAAAATTTGTGTTCTTCTAAAACTTTCGACATTTTATCTTTAAAATTAAACTCTTCTGTTGAACACTAATATTTCTTTGTCGAAAATTCAACTTTTTTTTTAAATGAAATAGTTTTTAATTTGCAATTTCAGAAATTTAAAGCGTTTTATATAGAATTTAATATTCTAACCTACATTCATTTTAGTTAAATGACTTTATTTCCCTCTTTTGATGAAAAATTGTCCCCTATTTCTCCGGTTTGGAGATCATTTTGGACTCTTAAAGTCTGTAAGATGTACTTTTTGTTGTTGCAGATGCTTTTCCGAATGGGTGTCACTGTGTGTCCAGTGAAAGCGGAAGACTCCAGACGTTGTATATTTTGTCAAAATCAGGGTGATGGAGCGGCAGACGGTCCTTCTCGATTGTTGAACTTCGATGTGGACAAGTGGATTCATCTGAACTGTGCTCTTTGGGCACACGAAGTCTACGAAACGGTGAACGGAGCCTTGATGCAAATCGACGAAGCTCTGCAGCACAGTCTTGTCTTGAAATGTGTGGTTTGCGAGAAACCGGGAGCTTCTGTAAGATGCTACAAAACTCGGTGCACTAATTATTATCATCTTGGTTGTGCGGTTAAGGATAACTGCGTTTTCTTCAAGAACAAGGTAGATTTGGAAATTTGCATTAACAGGGGGTCCAGCGACCTTGAAAAAACCTCGAATTCTCCTTGAATATTTTTTTTGTAAACCTGGAAATCGCTTCAGAACCTTGAATTTTACTTTTTGTTTTGCATTTAAACCAGTTTTCAAGGGTTTGACTACTCCGTTTCTGAGTATTGGCAAGATTTGAAAAAGTTACAAAATAATTCTAATGATTTAGAATTTTTCAAAATATTTGAAAGGTTTTATAATATTTAAAAGCAGTTTGAATATTTGAAAGACTTAAAAAAGATTCAAGGATTTAAAATATTTTAAAAAGCGTACAGTACACTGAAATTCAAAGATTACAAAAAATTTAAAGATTTTAAATGATTTCAAATTGGAATTTGAATTTGTTTCGAACATTTCAGAAATATTTCAACTCATTTCACAACGAATTCAAGGATTTCGAGGATTTCAATTTTTGTTCTCCAAGATTTACAAAGATTTCGAATATTTTAATGATTTTAATGATTTAAAATTCAAATAATTCAAAAACAGTGCAGTACATCAGATTTTAAAGATTTGAATGATTTTAAAACAGATAGAAACTTGTAGAAGACTTCAAGGATTTCAAAGATTTTTCCAAAATTTATAAAGATTTCAAAAAGATTTCGAATATTTTAATAATTTTAACGATTTCAAATTCAAAGCTTTCAAAAAGGGTACAAGTGCACCATGTTTCAAAGATTTAAAAACATTTAAAAGCATTTAAAAACTTTTAGAAGACTTCAAGGATTTAAAAGATTTTAAAGAACAATATAGTAAATCAGATTTTTTTAATTTTCAGAACATTTCAAAGATTTGCAATGATTTCAAATTTTTTAAGAATATTTAAAAAGATTTCACAAAGATTTCAAATATTTAAATTATTTAAAATGAATACAAAAGATTTCACAAATATTTCACCAACATTTCATAGATATATAAAAAAAATGTCAAAGATTTCAAAAAAGGTACAGTACACCAGAATTCAAAGATTTCAAAACATTTAAAAGTTTTGAAATAATTTCAAAATTTTTAGAATATTTCCAAAGATTTCAAAAATATTTGAAAGAATCCATAAGGATTGCAAAATAATTTAAAATTTTCGAAAAGGGTGCAATCGACCAAAATACCAAACATTTCAAAGATTTTAAACGAGTTAACATTTCTTTAGAAGATTTCCAAAAATATTTGACAAAGATTTCAAAGAATTGAAGGAATTGAAAGATTTTACCTAAATTTCAAAAGGTTACAAAAGATTTTACAAAGATTTCAACATTTCCTTCCTTCCTTTTTTGTTTTTTGAAAATTCAAATATTTTGGTAAAAAAATTTAGCTATTTGATTGAAAAATCTTATTTCTGGTTTGGCAATTAAACTATTTTATAAAAAATTCCTCTTTTTAACATGAAAATAAAAAATTTTGTATGCTTTCTTTTTATTTACTGAAAAATCTTTCGTTGTTGAAAAGCCAACTCTTTTGTTGAAAATTCTTCTTTGATTTAAAAATTTATCTTTTGTAGTAAAAATTACAGATTTTTGCTCAAAAATTAATCTGCTTTAGTTGAGGATTGAACTGTTTATTTTTTTTTTAATTTTTAATTCTACTGTTTTTGGTTTAAAACTAAATTTTTTAGTTTTTGGTTTAAAATACCACTACTCAGTTGAAAGTGATAACATTTAATTAAAAATTAATTAATTCTTTTTTTTTAATTTCACTTTTTTATTGAAAATTTGTTTTTTGTTGTTGAAAATTCGTATTTTTTTATGAGTTCAACTGTTTTTGATTTAAAATTAACATCTTTTTTTATAGTGTCTACTGGTATATTCTTCGTTAAGAAATATATTGGTGTTTAGGATTCAAAATCCATATTTTTTGGTAAAAATTTAATTTCTTTATTTGAAAGTTTAATCATTTTGTTGATTAATTCATGTATTTTGTTTGAAATTAATCACCTTTGATAGAAAATTAATCTTCTTTGTTGAAAATTCGTCTTGTTGAAAATTGATCGTTTTTGGTGAAAAATTTATCTATCTATTTTAAAATTCAACAATTTCACTTAAAATGCATTTTTTTGTTTGAGATTCATAATTTTAGTTTAGAAAATCATTTTTTTCAGTTGCAAATTGAATTATTTTGTTGAAAATTAATTTTTTTATGTTCAAAGTTATGCTTATTAACTGAAAATGTAAATATTCAGTTCATGCTTGAAATTTGATATTTTTTAGTTGAAAATTCAATAATCTTGATAAAAAAATTATATTTTTGGCTTGAAAAATCAACATTATGTATGATTTTTTTTTCTTTATGACTGAAAAAACTTTCTTAGTTAAAAATTGAACTATTTTGTCGAAAATTCCTTTCTTTCTTTGATTAAAAATTTATTTGTTATTTAAGATTCATAATTTTAGTTGAAAATTCAATAATCTTGATAAAAATTATTATTTTTGTATTGAAAAATCAATATTATGAACAAATTTTTTTTTGTTTATAACTGAAAAAACTCTTAGTTCAAAATTCAACTATTTTGTCGAAAAGTGCTTTCTTTCTTTGATTAAAAATTCATTTTTTTTTAAGATTCATCATTTAAGTTGAAAATTCAACAATTTAGATAAAAAATTAATATTTTTGACTTCAAAATTCAACTATTTTGTTTTGTCATGTATTTTGTTAAAAATAAAATTCGCGTTTTTTGTTTGCTGAAAATTAATCATTTTAGTTTAAAATTAATTCTTTGGTTAAAAATTAATTTCATTAACTTTTGAAAATTTAATTTTATTGTAAATTCCTTTTTTTTGGTTGAAAACATTTTTTTATCGAAATAATATAAGTATTCAATTGATGCTTCGAAAGTGATCTTTTTCAGAACAAAATCAATTATATTGACAGAAAATTTATATTTTTGGGCTAAACATTCAATGTTATAGGTGACATTTTTTTCGTTAATAATTGATCATTTTTTTTAGTACAAAATCAATTATAATATATGATTATAATATAAGATAAAAAAAAGAACAACAGAAGTTGCTTGTAACTATCTGGCAAGTTTTTATTAAAATTTTCCCAACGTTTTGAAAACTCACTATTTTGATCATCAGGGGAACTCATTGATAAAAATGTGTGTTGAATTAAAAACGAAATTCTATAGCAACCTTTTTTAGTGTCAATTATTTAAATCCAAATTATATTTGAATGAATTTGATAAAAAGGAAAATTATTCTCCATTTAAATTGTTGTATAGAAATTTATATATAAAATTGGCAATAGGATTGTTTGTGGTGTAGAATTGTTTAAATATAAACCTAAAAAACTGGTTAAAAATGAGTTTAAACTTATAATGGTTAAAGATAACATATTAATTCTTATAAGAGCAGGATGTAGATGGGAGCAGATTGCATCCTGCTCCCATAAGAATGACTACATAACATTTTAAATGAAAAATATTTTCCTTAATATCAAATTCATTCCAATATCATTTGGATATAAATAATTGACACTAAAAAATGATGTCATGAAATTTCGTTTTTAATTCAATGTCATTTTTTATCAATGAGTTTCCCTGATAATGAAAACAGTGAGTTTCCGAAACTTTGGAAAAATTGTTAATAAAAACTTGTCCAATAGAGTTCCAAGCAACTTCTGTTCTTTTTTATTCTATATTCTTTTTCTTTTTTTAAGCAAGATTTTGAATAAAAAATTTAAAATAATATAAAATTGAAAATTAAAATCTTTGGTTGAAAATTTAGATGAAAATGCAATGGAATGTTTAATTTCATTATGGAAAATGTAAAATTGGTGAGGGAAATTTCGAAATAATTTCGAAAGAAAATTGTTTTTCTATTTCCAGCACACCTATTGCTCTCAGCACGCATCGAAAAACGACAAGGAGGAGGAGCTGACAACACTCTCAGTCTATAGGCGCGTCTACGTGAATCGCGACGAGAACCGTCAAGTGGCTGCTGTGATGCATCACTCGGAACACAATCATCTTCTCCGAGTCGGAAGTTTAATATTCCTCAGCGTTGGTCATCTCCTTCCCCATCAGCTCGCCAATTTCCACACCCAAAATCACATTTATCCCGTCGGCTACAAAATCGTCCGATTCTACTGGAGCATGAGACGACCCAACAAGAGATGCAGATACGTCTGTTCGATCCACGACGTCTCGGGCAGACCCGAGTTCCGAGTCCTCGTCCAAGAACCGCCCGAGGAGGACGTCGAGCTCCGTGACGCGACGCCTCGCGCCGTTTGGAATCGAATTCTGGAACCCTTGGCCGAGCTGCGAAGGTCCACGAATAGCGTACAACTCTTCCAACGATACATCACAGGCGAGGATCTCTTTGGCCTGACGGAACCGGCAGTTGTCCGAGTGCTCGAGAGTCTTCCCGGAATTGAGAGTTTGACGGATTATAGGTTCAAGTACGGGCGAAATCCCCTCCTCGAACTGCCGTTGGCGATTAATCCGACCGGAAGTGCGAGGACAGAAGCTAGATTGAGAAATCAGTTGCCTTGGAAGCGGCCTCATACTCAGAGAACTGGTGGTTCATCAGTTAGAGCGAGTTTCACGCCCACAACCAATGTGGCCGGCGAAGTTACGTGTCCCTATTCGAAACAGTTTGTCCACTCGAAGAGCTCGCAGTACAAGAAGATGAAGCAAGAGTGGAGGAATAATGTGTACCTGGCGAGATCCAAAATTCAGGGTTTGGGTCTCTATGCAGCGCGAGATTTGGAGAAACATACGATGGTCATTGAGTATATTGGAGAGATCATTCGGTCGGAAGTGGCTGAGACGAGGGAAAAGCAATATGAAGCTAGAGTGAGTATTTCTCATCTCTTTTTTTCAACCAGTTTTTATGTTTTTTTTTTTTTTGTTTTTTTTAACCATTTTACACAATTTTAAATATGAACTTCTAGATAACAATTTAAATAGAGAATAATGTTCCTTTTTATCAAATTCATTCAAATATAATTTGGATTTAAATAATTGACTCTAAAAAATGTTGCCATGGAATTTTCTTTTTTAATTCCATGTACATTTTTTAGCACGAAGTAATATGAGGCCAGGGTTCTCCAAAAAGCGATCCCAGGCGATCCCAGGCCTGTCAAAATCCTTTACCTGATTTGAGCCCCTCAGAACCCTTAAACTCGAGACTCTCCATTAAATTGGAAACAATAAAGTAATCAATGTTTAGTTTTTGTTACTATAATAATAATAAATTAAATAATTAATGCAATTTTAATGTTTTATACTGACAATTCAAATTAACTGAAAATCAATTTGTTTATGAATAATTAAACATTTTATTTTTAAAATAAGATTTAACTTTATTAAAAATATATCTTAACTTTATAATTATTATAATTACATAAAAAATTATATCCCAATAGATTAAAGTAATTTAAAATAATAGTCCTGATATTAAAAACAATCCATTTTTACATCCATAATAACCAATTTTTCAGTATTAAGAGTTTATAAAAATTGTTAAATGGATCTAGATAATTTATAACATTATCAAATCTAGCCTATAAACAAAAAATAAATAAATTACAATTAAAACTCCTCGGAAAAGATACTTGACAGAGGTTTTGTATAACTTAAAATCTTTAAAACTGTGAAATTTGAAATACTATTAATTTGAATCATTAAACATTTGTACTAATTTCCAGCAGTGGCTGAATTCCTAACTACAGGCCTCGGACTCACCACACTATTAAACTATTTTAAACTTTTTTGAAACAATGACACTATTTTTCTACTATTGCGAAAAAAATTACACGAAATACATTAATTTCAGATTTAAAAAAGTCCAATTTTCAACTAAAGAAATTAATTTTCAACTAAGATCAATTTCTATCAAAAAGGGCGAATTTTTAACAAATTACATACATTTTCTACTAAATAATTTTAACAATTGATGTGATCATAGTACAAATTTTACTTAATTATATTTTCATGCTATTTTTTCATTGCATTTTTTCTAAATAAATAGTTTCATTTTGAAATAAAAAAATATCCATTTTTACGGTCAAAGAAAGAAGTTAAATTTTCATTGGGGACAATTAAATTTGAATAAAAAAGAAAACAAATTTGTGCAAATCATTCTATTTTTCTATTAAATATTAGTCAGGGATTTTTTTTAATCAGGAAATTTCTCGATAGCGTTCTTAATTTTTTTTTTAATTGCAATATAAAATTGAATAACAATGATTATTTATAAAAGTAGCTTTATGTTACTGTATGCAACTATTTTGCTTAAAATTCTTTCATTTTTTGTTTAAAACTATTATTTTTTAACTGAAAATGTAACCATTCTATTTTTCGTTTAAAATTGATCATTTTTATTTTGAAAATTCAAGTATATGGTTGAAAATGTCTATATTTGTTTGAAAATTCAACAGTTTTCTTGAAATTTTTTCTCTTTTGACTAAAAAAATATTCCTAGTTGAAAGTTCCACTTATTTTTCGTTCAGAATTCGTCTTTTTCGGGATAATAATTTAATTACTTAGTTGAAAGTTAAACTCTTTTATTTAAAATTAATTTTTTGTTTGGGGATTCATCTTTTTTTTTAAATTAATCTTTTTGATTGAAAAATAAACTATTTTGTTGAAAAGTTGTCTTTTTTTTTTTTTTGTTAAAAATGATATTTTTAACACAAATTTTTTTTTACTAAAACTTTAACTATTCAATTTTCCGTTGAAAAATAGATAGAAATTAATCTTCTTGGTTGAAAACCAATCTTAGTAGTTAAAAATTGAATTATTCTATTTAAGGATTCATCATTTTAGTTGAAAATTAATCCTTCTTTTGTTGTTTAAAATTCAACTTTTCGAGTTGAAGATTCATAATTTTAGTTGAAAACCCATCGCTTTGTGTAAAAATGTAACTATTTTTTAAAAAATAGGTTTTTTATAATTTAAAATTAATTTTTTAAACTAAAAATGTAACTATGCTAGTTAAATATTCAATCATTTTAGATAGAAATCCATCTCTTTGGTTGAACATTAATTTTGTCATTAATCAATTTGTGGTTGAAAAATCATCTTTTTTAGTTGAAAATTCGTCTATTTTATAGGAATCTATCTTCTTCGTGTAAAATTCAATTATTCTAGTTTAATATTCATCATTTTAGTTGAAAATTATTATTTTTAAAAATTGATTTAATGTGTTTAATATTCGTATTTTTTGGTAGAAATTAATCTTCTTGTTTGAAAATTCATCTTTTTTTCTTTGCAATTCAACTATTCCAGTTAAAAATTCATCTGTTTGGTGAAATATAATTTTTTTAATTAAAAAATTGGCCATGCAATTTGTGTTGAAAAATGATTTTTTTTAGTTCAAATTCAAATATTTGGTTGAAAATTTGTCTTGTTTTTTTTTTAGTAGAATATTAACCTTTTTCGTGCAAAATTCTTTTATTTTGTTGCAAAATAATAATTTTTTGAACTAGCAATTTAATTATTTTATTTTTGGTTGAAAGCTGATCCGTTTTAGTTAAAAATTCAACTTTTATGTTGAAAATTGATATTTTTTAGTTAAAAATTTAACTTTTTTGTTGAGAATTCATGTATTTTGTTATAAAAACGCCTTTTTTTGGCAGAAAATGTTACTATTTGGTGAAAAATATAACTATTTTATTTAAAATTGGCCTCATTTGATTGACAGCTTAATTATTTGGTTGTAAAGGAAACGGTTTGTTTTAAAATTATTAAATTATTTTTGATAATTCAACTACTTGTTTGAAAATGTATCTCTCTTGGTTGAAAATTTTCTTAAAAAGTTGTATTTTTTGGTTGAATTCAATCATTTCTGATTTAAGTGAAAAATCTCCATAATTTTAAATACCAAATACTAAATTTTTATATTGAAAACTCATATTGTTTTGTTTAAAATTAAACTACTAGGTTGAATGTTTGAACCGATTTACTTAAAAAATACTCATTTGGTAGAAAATTAATCTTCTCGTTTGAAAATTACACTATACTTTGTTGAAGATTAAACTATTTTATTAAAAATTCAGTTTTGTGTTGAAGCTTCATTAGTTTAGTTAAAAATGTATCTTTTTGTTGGAAAAATTAATTTTTTGGTTAAAAATACTTTTTTTTTGTCAAAACTAATATTTTCAAAGAATACTTTGACTATTCAAATTTTTTTGGAAATTCGCCATGTTTTGGTTGAAGATTCATTTCTTTGGTTGAGAATTTATCTATGCTGAATTGAAAATTAAACCACCATATTCTTTTTTATTTGAAAATTAATTTTTTTGGTGGAAAATTCTTCTTTCTGATTAAGAAATTAACTGTACCTGGTAGACAGTTGAACCGCTTGATTAAAAATGCATTTTTTTCTATGAGTATTTATTACCCAATTGTTCCCCTGTTTCTTGGCTTAACGTTGATCCACTTTATTAAAAAATTCATTTTTTTAAAATGATGCTTTATTCTTTTAATTGAAAATTCCTCTATTTTGTGGAAAAATGAACTATATTTCATATTATTATTTTTTTAAATTAATCTTTTTAACTGAAGACTTTACCATTGAATTTTTGATTAAAAATCGATATTTTTAGTTGATAATGGATCTATTTTGTTGAAAATTCATCTTTTTTAGTAGAAAATTAATCTTCTGGGTTGAAAATTTATCTTTTTGATTAAAAATTTAACTATACTTGGTAAAAAGTTGAACCGCTTGAATAAAAATTCATTTTTTCTATGAAGATTTATTACCCAATTCTTCCCCTATTTCTTGGCTGAAACTTGATTCACATTAATAAAAAATTTTTTTTAAATAATGCTTCTTTCTCTTACTTTAAAATTAATCTATTTTGTGGAAAAATGAACTATTTTGATAATATTATTATTCTTTTAAATTAATCTTTTTAACTAAAAACTTAACCATTCAACTTTTGGTTGAAAATAGATTTTTTTTAGTTGATAATGGATCTATTTTTTTTTATATTCATCTATTTGACTGAAAATTAACTATACCTGGTAGAAAGTTGAACCACTTGATTAAAAAAATCTTTTTTTTAAACTTCATCTATTTTGTGGAAAACTGAACTATTTTGATAATATAGTTATTATTCTTTTCAATTAATCTTTTTAACTGAAAACTTAACCATTCAACTTCAGGTTGAAAGTCGATTTTTTTATTTAATTGATAATCGATCTATTTTGTTGAAAATTCATCTTTTTTAGTAGAAAATTAATCTTCTTAGTTGAAAATGCATCTTTTTTTATTGAAAATTTAACTATATCTGGTATAAAGTTGAACTACTGGATTAAAAATTCATTTTTTCATGAACATTTATCCTTTTAGTTGAAAATTTGGTTCATATTGTACTAAATATGATACACGCAATAATTTTTTTCAAAATAATTTATTTTTTCAATTATTTCGCTATTTCTTGACTGAAAGTTGATCCACATTATTAAAAAAATCATTTTTTTTAAATTTAGCTTTATTCTTTTTGTTATAAATTCATCTATTTTGTGGTTTTGATAAATTAATCTTTTTAACTGAAAACTGAACCATTGAATTTTTGGTTGAAAATCGATTTTTTTAGTTGACAATGGATCTATTTTGTTGGAAATTCATCTTTGTTAATAGAAAATTAATCTTCTTAGATGAAAATGCATCTTTTTGATTAAAAAATTAACTATACCTGGTGGAAAGTTGAACCACTTGATTAAAAATTCATTTCTTCATGAACATTTATCATTTTATTTGAAAATTCGTTTTATATTGTATTCAATATGATACCCGCAATAATTTTCTTCAAAATAATTTATTTTTTCAATTATTCCCCTATTTCTTGGCTCGATCCACATTATTAAAGAATTCATTTTTTTTATGATGCTACATTCTTTTATTTGAAAATTTATCTATTTTGTGGAAAAATGAACTATTTTGATAATATTATTATTTGGTTAAATTAATCTTTTTGACTGGGAATTTAACGATTGAACTTTTGGTTGAAAATCGATTTTTTTTTAGTTGATAGTGGATCGATTTTGTTGAAAATTTATCTCTTTTGGTAGAAAATTAATCTTCTTGGTTGAAAATTTATCTTTTTGATTGAAAATTTAACTATACCTGGTAGAAAGTTGAACCACTTGATTAAAAATTCATTTCCTTTTTAATGAAGATTCTTTTTTTTTTAATTTATCACTAATCTTGGGATTGATTTTTGTTACAGAATCGTGGTATTTATATGTTCCGATTGGATGAAGATCGTGTGATTGATGCAACTCTGTCCGGAGGACTCGCCCGGTACATCAATCACTCCTGCAGTCCGAACTGTGTGACTGAAATCGTTGAGGTTGAAAGAGATCTTAGAATTATTATATTTGCGAAGCGGAGAATCTCACGTGGCGAGGAGGTAAGTTTTATTTATCTCTATTTAATCAAAATCTAGACACTTTTTAGTGATAACAAATACTTATTTTGTTTAAGCACATACTCGCTTATATATTTTAAAAAATTGGAAAATTTCAGGCACTGTTGTGTTTTAATTAAACCAAAAAATGTGCTGTGTAAATTAAAATTGTAGATTATGTCTCAGAATGACCATTTCGCCGAGAAAAATCGGAAATGTTGAATCTATTTTTTGACCGGAAATTTGATTAGTTATTAATTTTAGTAGAAACTGTTAACCAATCACTAGAAATGTACCTTTTTTTCCATAAAATAATGTGAAACTAAATGATTTCGTTTTGAAATTCCTGTGCATTGGCTATCATTCCAAATACAATTTTTACAGTTTTAAACACTTTTGATTTCAAATTGTTCAGTTTTAAAGAGTAATTATAAAATAATTTAATAATTATGTATTAGAAGGTTGAAAGTTAACGTTCAGACGGTACAATCCAACCGGGCATACGTAAACGGTACACTGAAACGAATAAGTTTGTTTGCAATGTTAATATTAAATATTTAATATATTGAACATATAATAAACAACTAGCATTTATGAAACATATTTAACATATATATAAATATTTAATATATATGGGGATATTCCGCGGCAGCTGTGATTGCGTAAATGCCAACAAAATCTTTAAAAACTTCGGGTGCGAATTCGCACCAGTGTCCCCATGAGGGTTAAACTCTTGTGTTAAAAATTAATTTTCTGATTGGAGATTCATCACTTTAATTAAAGATTTAATTCTTTGGTTGAAAAATGAGTGGTTCTGTTGAAAATTTGTTTTTTCTTTGGCCGAAATTTAATTCTTTTACTGAAAATTTAACTATTACAGTTAAAAATTTCATCATTTAAGTTAAAAATTCATCTCTTTGGTTGAACATTAATTTTTTAACTATAAATTTAACTAATCCATTTTTTTGTGTCAAATTATTTTATTTTTTTAGTTGAAAATTCGTCTTTTCTGGTAGGAATTAATTGAAGTTTTTCTACAATTTTCAGAAAATCCTGCAAATTTTAGAAAATTTCTTTACAATTTGGATGTATAAATAACAATTGAACATTTATTATTTGTAGATGAAATTTGAGTGATTTTAAGAGACCTGTAGAAGTTTTGAAAAGATTCGAACATAATGTAAAACTGGAAATGATAGCTTAATATAAAACAGAATGTAGATTTTCAACAAAATTTTCAAAAAAGATTCTAGAAGATTTTAAGAAAACTTTTTAAAATTGCATGATAATATTTAATCTTTTTAAAGCTCCTAATAATCTCTTAGAATTACACAATTTTTTATACAAATGTTCATTTGTAAATTATACATAAAATTTAACAATTTCATTTACAAATTAAGCATTTTTCAAATACAACAATTAAAATTGTAACGTTAAAAGTTTAAAGGCTCTTCGAAATTTTAATGATTTCAGACTTTCTATGTCAAA
>NC_046660.1:38501329-38504706 GCF_010883055.1 Belonocnema kinseyi | reverse complement strand
TTGCACGTTCACATTTGTTTAATGACTAAGAATTTCAAATTGAAACAGTTTAAGTTTTAAAGTTAAAATCTGAAAATTCTTAAATTTTGAACTAATTTAAAATCGTTTTGTCAAATAAATTTTAAAAAATTTATTTATTTATGAAATAAAAATGTTTTTTATCCAAAATTTTCAACATCAAAGGCTTTTATTTGTTATTTATTCAAGTCTTTAAGAAAGCATTTAAAAATTCTTTAAATTAAAAATGTAAGCTTAAAAATAAAAATTGTTCATGGAAAATTGTTAAAGTAAACAAAATTTTGAATTACGCATTGAATGTTAAATAATAGCATAATTGAAAACCATAACAATTCAACCAATTATTTAAAAACGGTTGAAATCGAACGTGGACGGATTTTTCTTCTACAAATTTGTAAAATTCCCAGGAAAAAAAATCACTGTCATTTCACGGTTTCCCGGTCCAGCGGCCACTCTGTTTTTTGTACTTTATTACCAGTATTATAAATACCATTTTACAAAATTTCGATTGATCTCTTTATTAAGCCAAAAAAATTACCAAAATGTGCCTATTTTTTCGTGCCATATAATTTATTCTTTTAATTTATCAACTGTATCATTAATTCCGAAAAATAATAACTTTTCTCGTTTTACAGACGAAAAAAAAAATTGTTTCGACAAATAACAATTTTCAAAAAAACTGAAAATTAGTTAGAAAACACTTCGAAACTTGTTGTTTATCGAATGAAAATAATTTATGTGTAGAAAATATTTTATTTACAGTTTTAAATATCTTTTGTAGAATATATATCATCTAGAATATATTCTGTGTAGAAAAAATTTTGTGTAGGAAAAATATGATAATTGTACGTTGTGTACAATATATTTTCTATAGAATACATTTGTGTAGGAACAGTTGTTTTCCCGAAAAATTCGCGAGATTGGCACTAAAATTTTTTTTTTGTTTTTGTTTGTTTCAGTTATCATACGATTACAAGTTTGACATTGAAGATGACCAACATAAGATACCATGCGCATGTGGTGCCGCAACCTGTCGCAAGTGGATGAACTAAAATTGTTACTGTTACTACGTTATTGGGTAGGTTTTTACATGAAGGATTGAAAAAAAAATTATCTATATATATATATATATATATATATATATATGTGACAGACGTGCCATTGCAGTGCGACTAATCGATAAATAATAAAGTTGGTGCTATGCCATCACGACATTCCTCCAAAGTTGTACAATTTTTAGTTTTACTTAATCACAAATCAGGATGATCTATTACTTGTATAATACGTTGTTTCATCAAAGCTTGAATGAATTTGGGTGGATCACGACGAGCCCTGCCGCGCCGGAAACAACAGTCGTGTAAATGTATGTATACAAAATGAATTTATATCTTTGTATGTTGAAAAAGTCGACGATTTTTCGACAAATGTAATATAAAATTAAGTATTATTTGGATATTTTCTGCACTATCTCTGTAAATAAATAGAATACTTTATTTCGAATCACGGAAATGTAAAGTAATGAATTATTGATTATTATACACGTTTATGAATATGTGATTAAATCTGTATAAAAAAAAAATACTTACCGTTTCTATCATCCACCTATCTATAAAAAAAATGGGTGGATCGAAAACCTCGCACTCATTCTTGTTTAATACCTGATTATTGCGCAATGCGTGAATACGAAATTACGAGGCATTTTTCAGTTGTTTCTTTGGAATTTTCTGGAATTTTTTAAATATCAATTTGAAAATGAAGAATTTCAATTCTAAAAATTTATTTATAAAAGAAAAAATTTAAAGTGTATATATGGTTCTTTAATAATAAAGACAACTATTCGGTTCTGAATTAATTTCTGAATGTTTCACTTCTCTATGTTTCTCAACTTAAAAAGATTTCAACAGATCTGAAACTAAAAAATGAGGGCCCTTTTCATGCGGACAACCACATATGTCGAAAAAGAATCTGGAATATTTAAGAACAATTTTTTTTTTATTTTTACAGGATTTAAAAAAATTTTCAGAAGACTGAATTATTTCAAAAGATGCTTCGAAGTTATATGAGTTTTGAAAAGACTAAAAAATAATTTAAAATTGGAAGTTTTCGAAAAATTGTAAACAAAAATCGGAAGATTTTGAAACAATTTTGAAAAAATGTTGCAAGAGAACAAAAGTTGAAGAAAAAAACACACGTTCAGAAAAAAATCGAATAAGTTTAAGAGAAATTTAGAGGTTTTTTTAAAGATACAAAAATTATTTTTGAATATTAAAAAAAAAACAAGTTAATAAAAGACTTTTGAAAAGTTTCAAGAGAATACAAAAAATTCTAAGATTCGAGAAAAAACTTTCATTGGTTTTTATTATGAAAAATTAACATTTAAGGGATATTCGAAAAAAAATCTAATACTTCTAAAAATCTCGATTAGCGCAATTTTATAATTTTACATTATTTACATTTTTTTCGAATGAAAGGATTAAAAAATAATTTAAAATATGAAGTTTTCAAAAAATTGTAAACAAAAATCGGAAGGTTTTAAAACAAAATTTAGAAAAAAAAAGAATTATAAAAAATAAATTTAAAGATTAAATTTTTAAAAAATTCCAAACATTTCAAATGATTTCTTGCAATTTCGGAAAAAAATGAAGATTTTAAATCAAAATTTTTCAGTTTTGTAAGATTATTAATATAGTTTTCAACTTCAAAAGATTTAATAAATTTTTTAAAAAATTTAGATATTCTTTTACGACATTTAAAATTACTTTTGAATCGTTTGAAAATTTGTAAATATCTCTGAACTTACTCGTATTAAAAAAAAGTTGTAATCTTGCAAAATTGCCATATTTTCTTTAAAATCTTTTTACATTCTTTTCTTCTAAATTTTGTTTCTAAACCTTCGGATTTTTTGTTTAGCATTTTTTAAAAGCTACTAATATTTTTTTTTGTTAATTTTTTCTTATCTTTTATCTTTTTAATCTGAAAAAAACGTAAATAATGTAAAATTGTAAAATTGCCCTGATCGACATTTTTATAAGTCTTGGAACTTTTTCGAATTTCCCTTAAATATTAATTTTTCAAAATAAAAAATCATTTGAAGTTTTTCCTCGAATCTTCGGAGAGTTTTATTATTCTCTTGAAACCTTTGAAAATTCTTTTAAAAAAAAACTTGTTTTTTTTTAAGTCTTCACAAATCATTGTTGTACGAGGGTAGTTCAATAAGTCCTTAGAATGCAGTATAAAAACAATTTTTTTTGGGTAAATTTTTTTTTTTTTCAACATAATCTCCTTGGAGCTCTATACACTTGGTCAATCGCTTTTCAAGTTTTTTTAATCCTTCAGAAAAGTGCGTTTTCGGAAGTTCC
>NC_046660.1:38463706-38501229 GCF_010883055.1 Belonocnema kinseyi | reverse complement strand
ATATATCTAGTCGGGAGTGGTGCTGACTGAAAACAGATGATTTGGAGCGATTCGCGCGCCATCTGTTGGTCATTCTAAGGACGTATTGAACTACCCTCGTATCTTCGAAATACCTCTTATTTTCTCTTTTATCTATTTATAATTAATTATTTACTCAGACGCATAACAATGCTATTTTCCATTTATTTCTTAGAAAAACTTTCTATTTTGAAAAATTAATTTTAAGTCAATATTTAAACAGATTTTTAAAGATTTCAAAGGTTTTGAAAATTGTTAAAAAATATACATTTTCAGCAGATATGAAATCTTCAAAAATCGTTTTCAATTTTCTCAAAAATGTTAGGAAAATTATATTTGTTTAACATTAAAAACAAGTGTACGGTTAACTTAAAATAATAAATAGTTACTGAAATTTATCTTTTTTGGTAGAATTGAGTTTTTTATTTTGAATAAAAGTATTTTTGGACTGAAATATCAACTATTACAACATTTTTGTTCAGAATTCTTTTGAGAATCTCTTGGTAGAAATTCTTTTTTGAAAATCGTTTTTGCTTAAAAATGCAACTGTTGATTAAAAATTAGTCTATTTTGATTTCGAATTCAACTACTATTTTGGTGAAAATTTGATAAAAAGTTCGTCATAAGGATGAAATCAACTGCTTTTGATTTAAAATTTAAATCTTATTGGATTGAAATATGAACTATCACATTCTTCGCAGAAAATTGACATTTTCGGGTTAGAAAATAAAACTGTTTTGTAGTAAATTCGTTTCTTTTTGAAAAGATTTTATCTTTTTTGGTTAAAACTAAAAGTCGTAAAAATTAATCTTTTTTTTATTGAGGATTTTGTAGATTTATGCAAAATTGTGTTCTTTGTAGTTTTATTACATTTTTCCTTAAGAATTCAGGTTTTTTTGTTGTTAATTTTTCACTTTTTTTAAATAATCTGAGCAAATAAAAAAAAATAGGTTAATTTTTAAGATATAAATTGAAATTTATATATATTCAAAACAAATTAGGTCGAAAAATAAGTATACATTCTAAATTATTTTTCACGTAAATCGAAATTGATGATGCTAGTTATTTAAAAAGTAAATATACATAAAACTTTAAGCTTTCCACCGTCTTAATAGTTTATTTTTACATACGCAGGTGCACAATTTTTAAACTTATTCGATTATACATAGTTGAGCTACTTCATTGATAAAAAAAAATTAGTGAAAATTACTCTCAGGCAATAAATTTCGTCACTAATTTATTATCACTAAATTCAATATTTAAAATCTTTTTGTGGAAAATCCTAGCATAAATTTAGTAAAATCTGAATTTAAGTTTTTCGTTTAATTAATTCATTAATTAATTAATAACCCCGACAGTGGGCAGCCATATAGCAAGTTTAAGCTCTAAATAAGTCAAATGTACCTCGTACGAATCTTATATATACAAATTTTATATAAAAATTTTTTATTTTAATCTTACTAACTATTTTACATAACTAGGTTTATCATTTAGACTGATTTCAGTAAATGCAGTTCTTTGGTACAAATATATACTATACTTATCGCAGACCAGTGGACTCAGAAAATAAACAATCTCCACAAAATCTACCTTTTGAACTAATTTTCAGATCCTGTTTGATTCTGATGAAGATGAAAAAAGGAAGCAAGCCACTGCTTTTCAAAACTGTAATCTAGTTTTATTTTTTCTCATTTTTATAAATAAGTACAAGAAGTTTTAGAAAATGTAAGAACTGGTTTTAAAATATTTTGGAAAATAATTGCAGTAATTTTTATGTGTTGACGGGTTTTCTCTAAAATCTCTATAATATGGGCCATTCTCTATATTGAGGTCACTTTCGATTCGTGTTCTTTTTTAATCTAAATTATTTATTGGCGCTAGATATATATGAATTAGAAGTTCTGAAATTTTTTAAGAGACTATAGTTTTCAATTCTAAATCTTTCAAATTGAAGAAATTTCAATTTTAAATGATGAAAATTATAAAAAATTTAATTTTCACACTTGAAACTTGCATAATTTTAAATTATCAATTTAATTATTATTTAATTAATTTTAAAGTTAATTTTTGTTTAATTTAACTATTATTCAAACATTCTTATTTGGATGATTTGATTCAATTTTGACGACTTACAATGGAAACTTCTTCAGTTTTAAATATTTGCAAATTTAGCATAATTTTCAAGTTAAATTGTTCAAATAAAAACTCAATTTTAAAGATTTACAATCAGAGGTGCTACAGTTTGAAACAGATAAAATCGATAATTATTCAATTTTCACGATTTATATTTTAAACTTGTGTCATTTTAAATGTTTTTTTAAAGTGTTCAATGTTGAAGATTTACAATTAAAGGTGCACTGATATGGAATGATTTCATTTTAAAATTATGTTATTTTGAATGGGTTTTTTTATTTTGTTATTATTGACGACTGCAATATTTTATCTTTATAATATAAAATATTGCAACTTAGTTTACTTTTTTGGAAAAGGTCAATTTTAACGATTTATAATTTAAAATTATTTAATTGTGAAGATTTAAAATTGGTATTAATTCAATTTTAAAAATGCACAAATTAAAAAAAATTCTTGAATTTTTTCAAGAGTCGAGAATTTTTAATTCTAAATCTTCTAAAATGAAGAAATTTCAAACAAAAATAATCAAAATTACATTATTTTTAATATGAAAACTGCATAATTTTTCATGGTAAATTATTTAAAATAAAAACTACTAAATTTTAATAATTTTTAATTCAATGCTGTACGATTTTGAAGAGATAAAAAATGATTCAATTATTCTATTTTTACGATTTATATTTAAAAGGTATGTAATTTTGAACGTTTTTAGAAATAATTTACTTTTTAAGATTTACAATTGCAAAATTAGAATCCATCAATTTTTAAGATTTACAAATGAAGATTCATTACTTTGAAATTTTTATAGTTTAAAATTATTTAACTTTTAACGTTTTTTTGGATTATATAGATCAATTTTGAAGACCTACAATGAAAAATTCTTCCATTTTGAATGTATGCAATTGAAGATTTAATTTTTATAGTAGAAAACGATGCAATTGTGAATGCTTTTTTCAGAATAATTGAATTTTACAGATTTCAAATTTACAAATACTTAATTTTGAAGATTTAAAATTGATAAATACTCTATTTTAAAGACTTTAAATTGACAAATAATCGATTTTGAAGGTTCGCAACTAAAAAATATTGAATCATGACGATTAGAAATTGAATTTTATTCAATTTTAAAGATGTACAAATAAAAATTCATAAGCTTTCTCAATATTCAAGATTTTTCAATTGTAAATCTTCTATATTAAAAAAAATTTGAAATTTAAATCATCAAAATTACAGAATTTAAAATTTTTAATCTTGCGTAATTTTAAATTGTTAAAGGTAAAAACTTGTCAGTTTTAAATATTTATAATTTAAGATTCTACAATTTTGAAGAGATAACATTTCACGAATTATATTTAAAAAGTATATAATTTTGAACATTTTTTGTAATTTAATTTTTAAGATTTACAATTGAAAATTATTTGTAAATTAAAATTATTTCAGTTTAAAGATGTGGAATGGAAGATTTATTAATTTGGAATGGTTATAGTTTAAAATTATGTAACTTCGCAATTTTAAAATTGAAAAATATTTAATTGTGAAGTTTTACAAATAAAAATTCATAAATTTTGTCAAGAAACAAGAGTTTTAAATTTTGCAACTTGAAGAAATTTCTAATTTCAGATTTGAAATTCAAATTAATCATCAAAATTAGAAATTTTTTTTATTTTAAGACTTGAAAAATGCATCATTCTTAATTGAAAATTGTTAAAATTGAAAGCTCTTGAACTTTCAAGATTTACAATACAAGATTATACAGTTTTAATCGTTTTTTGAAATTGTTCAATTTTTAAGACCTAGGATTCCTTAATCTTGAATATTTGTAATTGAAGATTCTTCAATATTTAATTTGTGTCCTAAAAAACGATGGAATTAAAATTTTTTTTTAATCATTCAATTTTTAAGAATTAAAATTGAAATTTATTCAACTCGAAAAATATTAATTCTAGATCTTCCAAATTAAAGAAATCTCAAATTTAAATAATAAAAATTGCAAACATTTTAATTGTAAAACTTAAAACAATAATTTTTTATTGTAAATTTGCAAAATAAAAATAAAAAAATAAAATTTGAAAATTCTTCAATATTTAATGTGTACAGTAGAAAATTATGCGATTTTACATTCTTTTTGGAATAGTTCAATTTCGAAGATTTAAACATTTGTAATCTTCAAAATTAAATTAAATTAAAATTAAAATTTTATTATAATTATATAATTTAAAATAAACTAAATTTTTAATTAAAATGTAAAATTATTAAATGTGGGGGAAACTTTACGATAAATTTAAAATCGATATGAAAGAATACAATTTTTTGAGAAATTTCAAAAAGTAAGTCAGGATTTATATTTTATTAAGCTTGGTTTCCAAATTTTAAAACAATTCAATAAATGTTCGAAAAAATATTACACAGGGAAGCAAAAGTGACCTTTATATAGAGAATCACCCGTATAGGTATGAATTTTAAACAAACAATTTTCTATCATTCTCATCAGTAACTAGATTTTAAAACACCGACTGGTAGATTCGAAAAATTGGCAAATAAATGACTTGAAACAAAATTCTATTCCTATTATCAAGACGAAATAATATGAGCAAACAAGAAATAAAAATATATTTTCTGCCTTGGGGTACTTGAGATATTGCCTTGAGGCACACTGCATTCGGGCACACCAACTAAAGTTAATGTTTTAAAATTTAAAAACACCAACTGGTTCAGAATTTTGCAACGATTAATTCTGAATCACAAGTAAATTTTAACAATCAATTCGAGATTTGACGGCACAATATGTCTTTTTATGATTGTCAAAGACAAATTTGAGAGTCGAGCATTATCAAGAAATTGGTATGGGGAATCCGAATTTTGAATTGAAACATCCAAGAATCAACATTAACATCACTGAGTATTAAAAACTTAAAACAATTAACATTTATTTACATAGATAAATATACTACCCAGTCAGGAATCGCTTATTACTAACGAAGTTCATCACGTAGAAGGATAAATAATTTTCCTCTTAGCACCTTAGTAAAGTCGAGCTGCTTGATTTGTTCTTGACTTGTTCTTCTTCAACCCTGTTGCATGCAACAGATTAATATTATTTATCTACCAGGAATTTATAAATCACATGCAGAATATTTTATTATTTATATGAAATTATTGTCTACGATCTATTTTCCAACACCTTCACTAATACCTTATTTATTTCATTTCATGCAATTTATTTTTCGATTTCGAATTTCGATTTTTACTGTCACAGTCATACTTGTGCATTAATTTGTTAATTGTTATCAAAATCATTCTGGATATTTGTAAAATAAAAATTAGTGTTTAAGGCAGTTGTCGTGACAAAAATGAGCAAATAATTAGATTTACAATAAAAAAGGAACATTTTCAACCAAGAAGATTAATTTTCTATTAACAAAGACGAATTTTCAACATAATACATCAATTTTTAACCATACAGTTGTATTTTCAACCAAGAAGATTTTTTTACCGTAAAAGATCAATTGTTAAGAAACTACATACTATGTAGTTTGTTAACAATTTTTAACAATTTTCATTAAAAAAATAATATTCAATAAAAAAAGAACGGAATATTTTACAAAATGGTTGAATTTTCTACTTAAATTTTGAATTTTCAAGACAAAAAAGACGAATTTTCTATACAATAATAGTTGAATTTTCAATCTAAAATGTAAAGTTTCAACAAGAATTTTTATTTTAAAAAAAAAGCTAAATTTTAGGCTTGAAAAATTAGCTCTAAACCCAAAAAAGAAATTAAAAAAAAATACACAAATTTTTTAACCAAAGTACATAAATTGTCAACTAAATGGTAGAATTTTTCTAACTAAAAAGTTTAATTTTTAATAAATTAATTAATTTGTTACTTAAATGTTAAATGTTAAAGACAAAAAGACGAATTTTCTATGTCAAACGGTTAAATTCCAACCCCAAAAATATGAAGTTTCAACTAGTAAAAAGATTAGTTTTCTACAAAAGTTGAATTTTCAACTCGAAAATATAAAGTTTTATAAAAAAAAAAATTAATTTTCAATTAAACAGTTTGACATTATGTTTAAAAAATTAATTTTTAAGCCAAAAAATAAATTTTTGACAAAGTAAATAAATCTTCAACTAAATAGTTGACTTTTCAAGTCAAAAGATTAATTAAAAAAAAAAAAGACGAATTTTCAATAAAGTACATGAATTTGCAAACAATCAGTTGAATTTCTAAACTAAAATAATTAATTTTTAACCAAGAATTGATTAGTGAAGTTTTCAGTTAAACAAAATTTTATCTCAAAAAAGGGAAATTTCAACAAAGAAGTTCAATTTGCAAACAAAAAGATCAATGTTCTACTAAATTATGAATCTTTAACCAAAAAATAAATTTCTTAGAAAGCAATTCAACTTTCAACCAAGAAGTTCAATTTACAACCTAAAAAGATGAATTTTCAATTTAAAATACCATTGAATTCAACCAAACAGTTGCACTTTTAACCAAAAAAATTAATTTTATAGAAAAAATAACGAATTTTCAACAAACTACTTAAATTTTCAAACAAATCTTTAAATGTAGTTATATTTTTTTAATATTTGTAACTTTTGAAACAATTTCATACATAGAAAATTTTACTTTCAAAATTGGAAACAATAGAGTTACAGAGAATGCTTTCCCCGAAAAAAAGCCATCATTTATTAAAATTCAATCATTTTCAAAAAAATGTTAAGCTATAATACGGAAAAAATGCAACTGCAAAAAACATTTTTTTAATGTTTGCATTAAAAATAATGATTCTTAGTTGAAATAACAAAATCGGTAATATTATTTTCATTCAATACAGAGTAGCAGTTTTAATCCAGGAGGAAAATGTATGGTTATTTTTCGGTTCGAAAAGTTATAGTTATAGCTAAAAGTTATAGCTAGAAGTTTTTTCATTTCGTCAAAACTGAACATCAAATTCAAACACTTAAACTATATTTTAAATTTTAAATTTTTATTTAAACGCTTAATCATTTATACGTATAAAAAGACAGCTTTTGAGACTTTTTGATTGAACAATATTCAATTTGAAGAATGAATCAACAAATTTGTAAATGTTCGAAATTATATAATTTTAAGGAATTTTAAGTTGGAAAACCGTTTGTAGCATTTTTAAAATTAAAAGATAAATTATTTTAAGTCGTTTAAAATTAATAATTCTTCCATTGTTATTTATACATCGAAATTCTGCATTTCCAACCAATTATAAAGTGGTACAATCAAAATTATAACGCTTAAAATTAAAATTTGGAATATTTTGGGAAAAATATATTTCGAAAATTTCGATTTGGAATATTTTAGATTGAGACAGTGTTTGATTCGGATTTAGATTAAAAGCGTTTAATTGTGAATCTACTGAATTTAAGTTATTCTGAAATTGAAAATAGCTTATAAAATTTCAACCAGATGTTTATATTCGACTTTTGAATTAAAAGAGTAGAATTTTTAACGTTCAAATGGGTCAATGGTTTGATTCAAAATAAATCCAGAACTATCTGGTTCAATTTAATATCAAAGTTCAATTTCTCATTTAAACATTTTTAGTAATCGAACTACAGTTGCAATTTTTAAAATAATCTATTTATTTATATTTATAGTTAATCTACTTCAAACGTTATTTACAAAAAAAAATTATTTAAAACAATTTTAGTTATTACTTTTTCAATTAGGGGGTGGTCAGAGTTGAGATTTTTATTTAAATCTCATAAATTCCCTAAGAGTCAATTCGTTGACTATTAATTTGCCAAAACGTTTTTTTCAATGACAACCCGTTTACGAAAACAAATAGACTTTTTCCAGAAGAAAACAACCATGGACGTTTATTAAATTCTTACGTAAAATTATTTAAATATAAATGTCTTCACATTTGTTTATAATACAAAATTCGCTTTTTTCTTGCTAAAAATTTAAGAACATTGAAAATCGAATTTCAAACTGAAAAATTCAATTTTCAATTTTTCAACAGTTGAAGATTAAAGAATATTGAAAATAGAACTTTCCATTTTTTAATAGTTTAAAATACAATTCTACTTTAAATTTTCCAACAGATGAAAATTGAAGAATATTGAAAATAGAATTTTCAACGGTTAAAAATGCAACTGTTAAATATTCAATTTCCAATTCTTCAGCAGTCGAAAATCTAAGAATATTGAAAGCAGAATTTTTAAAGGCTATAAATTAAACTGTTGAAAATTCAATTAGATTTTCTATTCTCCTTCAGTTGAAAATTCAATTCAATTGTACATTTTTCAACAGTTAAAAATGGAAGAATATTGAAAATAGAATTGTCACAGGTTAAAAAATCAACTGTTGAAAATTCAATTCCCAATTCTTCAAAAGTTGGAAATTGAAGAATATTAAAGATAGAGCTAAAAATTAAACTGTTGAAAATTGAATTTAATTTTTAATTCTTTAACAATTGAAAACGGAATTTAATTTTCAATTTTTCATTAGTTGAAAATTCAATTAAAGCTTCAATTTTTCAAGGTTGAAAATTGAAGAATATTGAAAATAGAAATTTTAACGGTTACAAATTCAACAGTTGAAAATTAGATTAAATTTTTCAATATTTAACAATTGAGTTGAATTTTTCAAAAGTTGAAAATTGAAGGATAGTGAAAATACAATTTTCAACAGTTAAAATTCAAATGTTGAAAATTCAGCTTAATTTTCAAATCTTGAAAAGTCAAAAAGTGAATTTAATTTTCAATTTTTCAATAGTTGAAAATTCTATTCAATTTTCAATTTTTCAAAGGATAAAAATTCAACTGTTGCAAATTCAATTTTAAATTCTTCAATAGTTAAAAATTCAGTGCAATCTTCCATTTTTCAATAGTTAACAATTGAATTTCTAATTTATCAACAATTGAAAATTGAAGAATATTGAAAATAGAATTTTCAACAGTTAAAATTCGAATGTTGAAAATTCAGTTTAATTTTCAAATCTTGAAAAGTCAAAAAGTGAATTTAATTTTCAATTTTTCAATAGTTGAAAATTCTATCCAATTTTCAATTTTTCAAAGGATAAAAATTCAACTGTTGCAAATTCAATTTTAAATTCTTCAATAGTTAAAAATTCAGTTCAATCTTCCATTTTTCAATAGTTGACAATTGAATTTCTAATTTATCAACAATTGAAAATTGAAGAATATTGAAAATAGAATTTTCAACAGTTAAAATTCGAATGTTGAAAATTCAGTTCAGTTTTCAAACCTTGAAACGTTAAAAAGTGAATTTAATATTCAAGTTTTCAATAGTTGAAAGTTCTATTCAATTTTTCAAAGGTTAAGAATTAGGCTGTTAAAAAATTCAATTCAATTTTTAATTCCTCAAACATTGAATATAGAGTTTTTAAGGTTTTTAGATGAAAATTCAATTCAACTAAAAAAATTTCTACATTTGGAAATACAAGAATATTGAAAATTAAATTCCAAATTTCAATTTTGCAAAGTTGAAAATTGAAGAATAATGAAAACAAAATTTTCAACGGTTAAAATTCGAATGTTGGAAATTTAGTTGAATTTTCAAATCTTCAAAAGTTGAAAAGTGAATTTAACGTTCAATTTTTCAATAGTTGAAAATTCTGTTCAATTTTTCAAAGGTTAAGAATTCAACTGTTGAAATTTTTATTTCCTCAAACGTTAAAAATTGAATTTTCAAGGTTTTTAGATGAAAATTCAATCCAACAACAAACATTGTAAGAGTTGGAAATACAAGAATATTGAAAATTAAATTCAAAATTTCAATTTTTCAATAGTTGAAAATTGAAGAATAATGAAAACAGAATTTTCAACGGTCAAAAATTGAACTGTTGAAAATTGAATTGAATTTTCTATTTTTTTACATGAAAATCCATTTCAATTGAAAAATTTTCAGCATTTGAAAATAGAAGAATATTAAAAATAGAAATTTCAACGGTTACAAATTCAACTATTGAAAATTCAATTCTTTAAAACTTAAAAAGTTAATTTAATTTTTCAATGGTTGAAAATTCAATTTTAAATTCTTCAACAGGTGAAAATCAAAGAATATTGAAAACAGAATTTTCAAAGTTTAAAAATTCGACTGCTGAAAATTTAATTCAATTTCTATTTAATAAATAAACATTTCAATCCAAATATTTTTTAAACTCGGTATTTTCGTAAACAAGTCGCCATCAGCAAATAATTTTTCGGAAAATTAATAGTCATCTAATTTAATGTCTGCCTTCAAAGCTGCATTTTAAAATTCTTTTAATTGAAAATGAAGACCCAAAATGGAAAACTTTTTACGTAAAAGATTCTTTAATTACGCACTGCAAACTCAATGATTTCATAATCGAAAAAAGTTAACAATTGAACTCAACAGTACAAAAAGTTGCAATCATTTTTTTTCAATTCTAAAAGTTGATAAAATTTCCGGTCCAAATATAAATCCACTTTCATCTACCGGGTTTTTCGGGTCTAACGGCCACCCTGAAATTCGACGAATCAGATTTCAGTATTATATATATTTAGCAACTGTTAAAAATGAAGAATTATTAATCGTTCGTTAATATAAAACAAAACCATCTACGCTCTCCGACACTGGTCAATGCCGGTAATTAATTCTAGATTAAAAATTAGTTTTCATCCATAAATGTGAAGTATTTCAATATTAGATATCATTAGTTCTGATAAAATAAGGTCCCTTTTTTATTAAAAAAAAACTCTAGTGTAACTGTGTAAGTAAAAATCACTAAACTTATTCATAATTTATGTGTGCGAAAATGGTTAGTATAATCTAAAATGACATTAGTAAATCTTTTTCTGCAGAGCTTAACTATTATGCAAGGAAAACTCAAAATTGATTATATGCACTTGGAAAATACGTACGTTATTTCGGGATATTATGCGAAAATCTTCGAGATATACTTATAACTTCAAGAGTCGTTTTTATTGCCATCAGCGTCAAACGATTTATAATAATCGTTATATTATCCACATATATTACATTTTATATATACAAGGGCTTTTTTCTATAAACTAGAGTTAGATCCTACTGTATTTTGTAATCTCGAGGGTATAAATTGACTGGAAAGCGTAAAATGAAAAGCGCGACAATAAAATATAATGATAAACGAAGACCTTTCTATATCGCTGTGAAAAACTTACAAAGTCGACGAGGAAATTGTTTTTTTTTTTTTTTTTTTTTTTTTTTGTTAGAATGCATGTTTTAGAATGCAATCTTAAATGCACTCTTAAATGCACTCTTAAATGCACTTTATGTTATTGCATTTTCTAGAAACTTGTTGGAAAAAAACTACGTGTCTATTTAATTTTAATCAAATAGACATTTATTTCTCCTCCCAGCGAATGGGCCATGTTCACACCTCTTTCTTAAACTCTCGATGAACAAGATTTTCTATTTTTTCTTTCTCCGTACTCAGGGTGTCTAATCAAATATTGGGGAAAAAATCCTTGAAAATTCAAGGTTTTTCACAAGTTATCTCAAATTTTTTCCAGATAGATAATCATAAATTACAAATGTTAATGTATATAAAATAATTAATTTGATTTAATTAATAGTTAAGACACTATATGTATTAAAAAATTAAAATTACTATTTTTCTTTCATTGTTCTTTCAATTAATGAATATTCACAGTAGCGAGGTTCCCCTGATAATTTTGCATAGTACAGAGCATTCAATTATTTCGAATTTATAAACAATTGCGCGATTTTATTATAAATAATTTTTCTTTAGTCCTTTTAAATACATGAATATGTAGAAATAGTTATTATTCATACATGAATATTACTATTTTTACACGCTTTGACAAATTTATGTTACAAAATCATGTTAAATATATCATCACCATCGAATAATTAAATAAATCAATTATACTAAAAACATAATTAATCGATTGTTCCTAAAATCCACGAATTAAATAAATAATTAAAGCAAATTAAAAAAGTAAAAATAATAGAACAATTTAATTTTTAAACAAATACTTGAATTTTTAAGTTAAATATACCAATTTGTTACGAAAATAATAAAATTTTCAATCCAAAAAGACGAATTTACAAAAAAAAAAAATAATTAAAATTTTAAGTCAAATAAATGAAATTTAAAACTTGAAGCGATATATTTTCAACAAAAAATGCTATAAGCATATTTTCAGTTGAAAATAGACCAATTTTGAACTAAATAGTTGAATTTTCCGAAAAAATATATTCATAAAACTAATTAAATTTTCATCCGAAGTGATGAATTTTCAACTAAAATAATAAATCTTCAACTGGAATAGTAGAACAGGTCAAAAATTCAATTTACAACCAAGGAGATTAATTTTCTATAAAAATAAATAATTTAAAACAAAAATAGTTTAATTTTCAACTAAAAAAGATCATTTATGAACAAAGAGTTTAATTTCTAAATATAAAATGTAAGGTAACAACAGAAAATGGCTTAGTTAAATATACAGTTAAAAAAAATTAAGTTTCAACAAAAAACGGAATTTATAACAAACTTAATGAACTTAAAACTGAAAAAGAATGAATTTTCAACTAAATTAATGCAAGATTCAATTGTATTATTTAAATTTTCAGTAAAAAAGAAAGAATATTAATTAAAAAATCAATTTTCAACAAAATAGTTCAATTTTCTTATGAAAAGGCAAATTTTTAATAAAATACATGATTTTTAAACTGAAGAAATAAATTTTCAACCAAAAATTGAGTTGTTAAATTTTAAGGTGAAAACATTAATTTTCAACTAAATTGATAGAATATCCAACTGTATTAAATTTTTAGTTAAAAATTTAAGTTTCATAACAAGAAATTAATTTTCAACAAAATAGTTCAATTTTCTATCAAAAAGGCGAATTTTCAATAAAATACATGAACTTTCAACTGATAAAAATTAATTTTCAACCAAAGAACTTAATTTACAAATAAATTGATGGAATATTCAACTTCATCAGTTACATATTCAGTTGAAAAATTAACTTTCATTAAAAAAATGAATTTTTAAGCAAATATTTAAATTTTCTACCAAAAAAGCAAATTTTCAACAAAATACATGAATTTTTAATTGAAAAAATCAATTTTCAACCAAACAGATTAATTTTCAACTAAATGATGAAATATTCAACTGGATCAGTTTCATTTTCCATTTAAAAAATTACTTTTAAAAAAAGATAATAATTTTAAGCAAAATGGTTAAACTTTGAACCAAACAGTTAATATTTCAATTGAAATTTTAATTTTAACCGAAGCATTTAAAAAAAAATGTAATATATTTGGTACTTAAAAAAAAAGAATTTAATTTAAATAAAAAACAATAGGATTCAACCAAAAGTGACGGCTTTCTGTCTAAGAAAGATTTTTCAGTCAAAAACGAAAAAAAATTCAACCAAAGTGTTGAATTTTCCACTTTAAATGATGCATTTCAACCCAAAAGTAGAATAATTAAATTAGCAGTTAAAATATTAATTTCCAACAAAACAAAAACTATTTTTCAACTAAATTATTAAATCCAGTAATATAAAGCTACTTTTACAACTGAAAAACATTTCTACTTAATTTTGTATCACAAAAAAAATTAAGCACGCTCTCGAAATAATTCCCTGACTTTAAACAAAATTCCTTGACATTTCCAAATTTTTCCTGGTATACAAAAAATTCCCCGACAATTTCAAGTTTTCCGTGTGAATAGACACCCAGGTACTTGTATGGCAGTTTGGTTCAGAGATTAGGAAATTAATCAGTCAATTTTTTCTACGGATAGATAATCTGAGTACAAGTTTAGCTTCATGGTATAAATATGAGGTATAAATAAATTATACTCTTTCACAATGTTTGTAAAATGAAAGCTAATGGAACGATGACTAAAAACTGCAACTATTGTATTCTATTTAATTCCTTTTTGGCCAAAACCAAATGCGATACAATATAATTGGCAAGAAATATAGCAGGGTGTCGTCGTATTAATATTATTTGTCAAAACTTCTCTCACTCTCTCTCTCTTTCTCTCTCTCTCTCTCTCTCTCTTCTTTCTAAAGTTAGATCTACAAAACTTTCTGGAAGCATTTATTATTTACAAACTGCTCAGTTATTAGTTGCTTATTTAAATTTTAGAAAAATAAAGTTAGAAAAAAAAACACAAGTTATCTTGGAACAGTGTGCTTAACAATAATTTTTAACAATATAATTCAAAAATACCAAATCACAATTTTCACAATGCAACAAAACTTAATTCTAAAAACGATTTCTCATTATTGAGCAATTTGTAGAATCTGTACAATATTGTAGACATCAGGGTGGTCCAAAAAATCATTAGATTTTTTTTCTCTCGAATTTTCATGCATATCGCCCCTAAATTTGTTCGAATTCACAAAAAAATAAATGTGTTTTTTATGATGTTAAAAGATATTAATATAAATGATTACAATTATTATTTAGTTTTGGTTAAAATTAAATAATAATATGATAATAATTAATAAAAAGTATTTATTTGTATTATTATTGTTATTAAAATAATTATATCGGATTAAATATAATTATAAATTATATTAATGATTTTTAAAGGTTCCGCGACCCCGTGAACTTTAACAACATTAAACAAATACGTTTTTGTAAATTTTATTCAGAATCGTCAATATCTGGTGAATGGATTTGAAATTCAACATTTATCTTCAGAATTAACAGAAATAATTGTGTAAACTCTTTATTATTAATTTATGAAATAATGTTCCCTTAGAATAATGCTACAAAGTTTCAGTTTTTTTCTAATTTTCCTATTTCTGTCCACTTTTCGAATAGAGTAAGGCAACAATTATTTTAAATTTAGAAACATAAATGTGTTAACAATATATTATTTTTTTTTATTAATATTTTCTTTGCATAATGACAAAAATTTGCTGCCTTTTCTGAAATCTTCAACTTTTTGTCCACTTTTCACTTAAGAGTGAGATAACAAATGATGCAATTTGGCAAACAATTATTTAAACAAATAAATAAACCGAGAGAATAATTTTTTGAACAATTACTTTCTTCTTTATATTTTTTGCCTTTTTAAAAGTGAAAATGCGGAATATTTCAAAAAAAACTGCAACTTTCAAGTACAATTCAAAAAGAATGTTATTAAAAAAAATGTTAATTTTCATCAACTAATACTAACCTAACTCTAATTAATAAGTGGACAAAATGGTGGAAGCCTTATTCTAAGAAAATATTGTTATAAATAATAATAAATAGTTTAAACAGTTATTTTTTCAAATTTAATTATTGTTTCATTCTGAATTAAAATTTGAAAAAAGTTGAAAAATTTAGAAAAACCCGCGACCTTCTAACTCTATTCTAAGAGAAAATCGCTATAAACAATAATAAATTATGTAGAAAATTAATTTAAACATCTGATTATCAATTAAAACTAACACTTTGTGTATTAGAAATAAATTCTATTTTTAAAAAATGCAGAAAAAACATAGTCTACACCCGAAACTATGAAAATCCGCCTTTTTCATTTTTTTTTCTTTTTGCAGAGCTAATTGTGAAGAGAAATTTTCAGTTTCTACACGATTCACCTAACATTGAGTACTCGGAATCATATAAAAAAATGTCTATTTTCTAACGGGAAAAACGTTTTAAACTTGATGGGGCTAAGCGGGAACTTTCAATGTTTTTTTTCAACCAAATAAATTCACTTTTTTTTGTGAATTCGAGTCAATTTGGAGGCAATATACATGCAAATTTGAAAAAAAATTGGACCACCCTAATAGACACCCTACTCTCTGCGACTACAAAATTGGTGGAGATGATGATGTTAATAAATAACTAATATTACTTAATACTGCAAGAAATTACGAAACTTATCATGAATTTTTGTTTCTAACTATTTTCATCGATTGGTCGAGAACCATTGGTTTGCCGGGAAAGAAATATACATTTTCTCAAAATTTACTAAGCAAAATCTACAATTAATTGTAAATCGTATTGAAAAATTACATAAATAAACAAATTTATGCAAACCGAACTTATCTATGTAATGGTATTATCAATGATGAAATGGATTTCTTGAGTTTTTGAGTTCGTCCTGCAATGCGGTTAATTCATTTTTTGATAAGTATAAAAATAACGAAGCTTAATAAATTATTTTTCAAGCAGTCTCACCTTGCATAATATAAAATAAAAACCTTAACCTGCAGTTTGTTACAAGCCAAGAAAAACTCTTGTAAATTCCTATACAAAATGAGTATTATTTATTCAATACAAGGTCTTGGGAAAAACTCTTCTTTTTTTCTGCATAATTTTCACAAAAGTGCTTCTTGTTTGTGTTTGTTTTGTTAGGAAAGCAATAGAAAGCGAGAACACAGAAGTTTAATTCGAATTGGCAAAAAATTAATTCCAATCAAAGTTCCATGTTGTCATGAATAATTCAGAAGTAACAGAAAGTGTGATATGATGGAAGAATTACTGATAAACGTAGAATTTGAAACTTTAACTCCAGAGAATATACAAGAAATTTGCATTTTGTGGAATGTAAAATCCGAGAACGTGAAGAGGAATGCTCGCTTAATTTTCAAAAATAATATCACAGTCTAGAAGCATTTAGAAATGCAAATGAATCTGAACGCTTCTCTCACGCGATACCAAGACTCAGTTTTTAAAACTTTTAAGTCAGTCACTTTTTCAGCGAAACTCCGTTCGATAATCTAATGATCAAATCATCAACAACAACAACGACAAAAAAAACTTTCCTTTGTGTACTTTCTTTTGAAAATTATTTTACCAAAAAAAAAAGTCAAACCACGTGTTACGAGAATTTCTTTTTTTCTTCTAACGACTGAACTTAAGATATCATACTCGGCCCCCTCTGAAATCTTTAAAGCTAAAAATCCCTCCCAAGAAATAATTTCATCACAATTCTAGCTATCACGATCATAAAACATGATTTCTTAAATTTTAGTGTACTAGTACGATAACAGTAACAAGATAAGAACTTAAGTACTTTTCATCAAGTTTTTGAAACCCGAAAAATAGAGATTTCTTGGACATAGAATTCATTTCAAATGTAATGGCAGACGAGGGCAAAAGTATGATATCTGCGAATTAAATACAATCAGTCGCTCTTGTATTTCCTCAAGATAATTACGATAGTCTGTTAATTGATTTATTAGTAACCACTATTAATGTACATTATTCTCTAGTATTAATAGTAAGCCCATATCCACACCAGCTAATTACGATCAAGCTGGACCAGTAGCAGGCGTGACAGCAGTTTGTCTCTTTCTCGATTATATCTGTTTGAAATATAATTAACTTTATCTTGACAAAATAAATAAAGTCAGAAAAAATTAAAAAAACAAAAAAAAAAGAATCTGACGAAAAGGAAACTTTGTGAAACTCTTAACTGTGAGATCAAATACTATTAGCGACTATCAGTCAGTTTCTTATATGTACAGAGATGATTGAAAGAAATGTTTTTTTTCTCTTTTCTTTTTTTTAACGTTTTTTTTTACGTTATGGGGATCGACGACAATGCAGATTAACAAAAGATGACGCGTATCCTTCGTTTGCTATTTTTTTTTCTTCCAAATAAGAACTTGTCACTGCTGTCCTCGGCCTACGTACGCAGGTCAGACTAGACCACACGTGCTGAAAATACACCCATCACATGTCAACCAATAACCTAGCCAAAGTCCTGGCCATTGAGAAGATTACGGTTGTAAATGGCGGCCCTATAACTGTACCTATTTGTGGCTGGACGATCAGGAACCGGAGGTGGGACCAGTGCCACGTCAGAATTCAGCGGAGCTCCGGATACTTCGTCCACCTCGCCGATGCTGCTCTCGACCAGAGGCGGCTCCACCTCGGCGAAGACCAATCGCGATCGCATAAGATAGGCGTAACTTTTGTACCTCTTCAACTGCAACATTCACGAATTTCCATTTTTTAATTTTAGAATTTCTCGCGTCAGGACGGTCCGGATTTCAGGAATACATAAACAAATATAATTTTAAGTAGAATCATTGTCAGGATGGCAACTCAAATTGAAAAAAAAAAACTTTCAAGTGTTTATAATAATAATAAAACCTCTAAGGTACACTAGTGCAAATTCGCACCAGATTTTTTAAAATTTTGTTGGCATTTAAGCAGTCACATCTGCAGCGGTTTATCCCCTCTATATTGAATATATGCGTAATATATGCTAAATTATATTGTAAAATTTCTTATTATGTTTAACAAATATGTTCAATACGTTAAATATTTAATATTGACATTGCAAAAAAAAAACAATTCGTACTAGTGTACCGTTTACATATGCTGGGCTGGAGTGTGCCGTTTGAAGAGTTAAATACTTATTGATTTTTTATATAAATTTTGACAGGAATTAAACAGTTTGTAACTCCAGAAATTTGTTGCTATTCATTGCTAGTAGAATTAGACAGGATGTCCAAGAACTTAATTGTCAAAATTCCCTGATCACTATAATTCAAATATTGTTCTTTTAATTTTGTAACACTTTTAACATATAATCTTTTATAAACAGAATAAAATAGTTATTTCAAATACAAATTTTTAAATTTAACCATTTATTTAAAAAAAAAAAATCTTTTCTACTATAAAAGATGGCTTTTCAAAAAATACTTGAATTTTCAAACTAAAAAGATAAATTCTTAGCAAAAAAGTATCATAGTTTATATTTCAATCATAAACATGAAATTTATTTGCAAACAAATAATTTTAAACCCAAAAAGACGAATTTTCAACAAATAAAGATTTTTTTCACTCAAGAAAGACATAAAATGTTATCAAAATTCAAGCCGTACCTTCAAGCCGAAAGACCAATTTTCTCTATGAAAATGGAATTTTTAAACTAAAAATACGACTTTCAGCAAAAAATTAATTTTTCATGAAGCTGATGTAATTTTACACAACATAAATAAAAGTTTAAACCCGGAAAATTATTTTTTTTACCCAAAAAGCAGAATCTTCAACTGAAAAAGATCAATTTTTTCCACTAAACAGTTAAAATTTTAATTAAGGAGATGACATTTCAACTAAAAATATAAATCTTTAACAAAATAGTTCAACACTCAAGCAAAGAAGATTAATTTTTAACCAAAAAGTGGCAGTTTAAAAAAAATGACATTTCTACTAAAACAGATTTTTTTTATAACAAAAAGATAAATTTAAAAAAAAGTTGAGTTTTCTATTTAAAAAGATTTCATTTGACTTTTCACTATCAAAATGTGAATTTTTATATCAGAAATAAGTTTCTACGAAAGGAATTGAATTTTTAATCCAAAAAGACGAATTTTTAACCAAAAAGGATAACTTTTTAACAAAATTGTGGAATTCTCTAACAAACAGTTGAATTTTTTTCCAAAAAAGATAACAGTTTCATTTAAACAAAATTTTGGAATAGTTGAATTTTTATTCAAAAAAGATTTGACTTGACTTTACAATGAAAGATGAAATTTGTAAAATAATTTTCATCCAGAAAGTATTTTAGTTCTCTTTTTAACCCCAAAATATTCAATTTAAACAAAAAGTAAATTTTCTAAAAAATAGTTTAATTTTCAACAAAGCAGCAGAATTTTCAACCAAAAAGTAGAAATTTTGAACAAAATTGTTGAATTTTCAACCAAACGGTTGTATTTTTATCAAGGAAAGATGTAATTTCTGCTAAAGCAAGTAATGTTTAAAGTAAAAAAAAAACAAACTTTCGAATAAGAGTTGTATTTTTAAACGAACATTTGCATTTTATTTAAGAAAGATGAAATATCTCCTAAAAATGTGAATTTTGGAGAAAAAAACCGTGAAAAAATAGTTAAATTTTCATCCAAAGAAGATTCCAGTTCACTTTCGAACACCAAAAAAATAATTGTAAACAATACGTTAATTTCCTATTAAATAACCTAATTTTTAAACAAAAAATATGACTTTTTAACAAATTTATTACATTTTTAACCAAACAGTTGTATTTTTGTCCAAGAAAAATGAAAATTATACTAAAACAGGTGAACTTTTAAAACAAAAAGACAAATTTTCAGAAAAAGATTTGAATTGACTTTTCAACTCAAAAATAGGTTTGAAATATCAACTGTTTCACGCTTTGTTGAGAATTCATCCTTTCTAGTTAAAAAGTTGATTATTTGACTTGAAAATGAACTGCTTTGTGAAAACATATAATTTATTATGGATTCATAATATTATAGTTGAAAATCCAAATACTTGCTTTTAAGTGACCTTATACGTTAAAAATTCTACTCTTTTAAAGAAAAATCCCAATTTTTACAAGAAAATTACACAATTTGGTTGAAAATTAAAATATTTGATTGAAAATTAAACTTTTTTGTAGATAATAATTCATCCTTTTGGCTGAAAATCTAAATAATTTTGTTTAGAATTCATCTTCTTGGTTAAAAATTAATGTTTTGTTAAAAAAATATTATTTTTTAATCAAAAAATTTAAGTATTCCATGTTTGGTTGACCTTTATCGTTTTTATTTTGGATAATTTGGAAATTTGTCTTTATTCTAATTATATTGATGATTTCTTTAATTAAATTAATAATTTTGAATAGTATTATAAAATAGTATTATAAATAGTATTATAATAGTATTATATTATAAAATAGTATTATAGTATTATAAAAATAGTATTATAAAACATTAATCTTCTTAGTAGAAAATACATCTTTTTAGTGGAAAATGTAACAATTTTGTTGAAAATTCGTTTTTTTTCAAAGTTGTTTTTTTCTCAAATGTTTTATCAGAAAATTAAAATATTTCATTTTTTTAGCTTTATCCTGTATATTGAGTAAGTTAAAAATTTATCTATTTGGTACAAAATTCATGTCTTTTTTTGAAAATTCATCGTTATCAGTAGAAAACTACTCCTGTTTGTTGAAGGTTCAACTTTCTGGTTTAGAATTCAACTATCTTGTTAAAAATTCATCTTTCTTGCTTGAAAATGCTCTTTTTTGCTTGAAAATGATCTCTTTTGTTAAAAATTCCTTTTTTCCGATTTAGAGATCCACATTTTTTTCATAAAAATTCGAATTCTTAGATTAAAAACTTACTCTTTTATTGAAAATTTACCTTTCATAGCAGAAAAGTCATACCTATTTTTTGAAAAGGAACCTTTTTTATAAAAATTAAACTTTCTTCTAAAAAATTTGTTTTTTTGTCTTGAAAATTAAAATAATTAATTGAATTTTAATGTTTTTTGATGAAAATTTCAAACATTTGATTAAAAATGCATCTTTTCATGTCGAAAATTAAACTATGTGGTTTGAAGTTTAATAATCTTGTTAAAAATCTAATTATTTTTGAAAAATTTAACTATTTTGATAAAGTCATCATTTCTGGTCGAAAATTCAACTATATGTTGTTAAAAATTCATCCTTTTAAATTGAAAATTAATCTCTTACAGTAGAAAATTCATCGTGCTTGGTCAACAATGTATCTTCCTTGGATAAAAAGTAACTTTTTTTAAAATTCAACTCTCTTCGAGAAAATTCATCCTTTTTGCTTGAAAATTGTACTATTTGGTTAAATATTTAACTATTTTTTGGAAAATTTGTCTCTGGAAAGGTCATCTATTTGGCTATTAATGCAAATGTTTGATTAAAAATTAATTTTAGTAGTAAAAAATTCATCTCATTGGGTAGAAAATCTTTTTTGGTTGAAAATTCAACCAAAAAAGATGAATTTTTAATAAAAGAGTTGAATTTTCCAGCAAAAATTCTAATATTTTAGAAAATATTTTACTTTTTAATCTGAAAAGATGATTTTTCAACAAAAAAGTTCACTTTCAACCAAGAAAGATTGAATTTTTAACCAAATAATTAAATTTCCAACCAAAAAAATTTAATTTCAACCAAAAAGTTGCATTTATAATCAAGTAGTTAAACTTTCAAGCAAAAGAAACGAATTTTCACCTGAAAAGTTGACTTTTTTCACCAAATAGTTGATTTTTTAACCTAAAGAAATTATATAAACATAAAACAAAAATCAAATAGCTGAATTTTCAACTCAAATAGACAAATTTTCTATAAGAAAGTTGAATTTTCAAACCAAAAAGATGAATTTTTAATCAAATAATTGTTTTTTCAATCATATAGTTGAATTTTCAAGCAAAAAGATAAATTTTTTATCTACAAAGATGAATCTTTAATCACATTATCGAACTATTTAATAGAAAAGATTAAACTTCAACCAAAATTCACATTTTCAATCCAAAAGGACTAAGTTTTTGGAAGATAGTTGAATTTTCAACCAAGAAAGATAAGTTTTAAATCCAAAAGTAAGGATTTTCTCTCTATTTTCGAACAATAGTTAAATTTGACACAAAATAAATAAATTGTCAACCAAACAGTAGAATTTTTAACTAAAAGAGATTAATTTTGAACCAAAAATATAATAGTTGACTTTTTAATTCGAAATATTTAACTTTAAATCAAAAATCTCTCATATTAAAATATTTTTTCTTCAAAATAATATCAACTACTACATTTTTCATTCAGAATGCACCTATTTTGGTTGAAAATTTAACTAACTGCGGTCAAAAATTCATGTGTTTTTTTAATTCCACTATTTCTGTAGAAAGTTCAAATATTTTGTTGAAAAATAACTTTTTGGTTGAAAATTCATATTTTCGGTTTAAAAATGCAACTGTTTTTTAGAAAATTAGTTTGGGGGGGGGGTAGAAAATTCAAATATTTTGGTAAAAACATCAACTATCAAGGTGAAAATGAAATTAAATCATATGGTTCAAATTTGAACTACTTGATAAAAAATTCATGTATTTGTGTTTTTATTCGACTATTTTTGTAGAAAGTTCAACTATTGGGTGGAAAAGTAACTTTTTGCTGAAAATTCATCTTTTTGGCTTAAAAATTCAAAAATTGTGTGGAACATTTTTTTCCTGATCAAAAATTCGGCTTTTTTGTTTCAAAATTTATACCTTTTGATACAAAAATCTCATTTTTGGTTTGTGAAAATTAACTATTTCAATAGAAAATTAATCTAATTCGGTTGGGAAGTTAGCTCCTTTGTTGAAAATTCTTCTATTTTTTTAAAATTGAATTTGACTGTCTTGGATTCTTTTATGGTTGAAGCAATATAAACTATTTTTTTTTCGTTGAGAATTTATATATTTTTGTTGAATATTTATGTATTTTGTTCAAATTTCCACTATTTTGGCAGATAATTCAACTATTTAGTTGAAAAATAATTTTGTTGTACTGAAAATTCATATGTACGTGTTTGAAAATATAATTGTTTGGTACAAAATTCTTCTTTTTGCTTTGAATATTAACAAATTCAGTGGATTCAACTGTCTTTGACTTCAAATTAAAATATTCGTTGGTTGCAAATAATATCAAATATTCGTTTTTTTTTTTTAGAAAATTATAATATTTTGGTAAAAACTTCAACTATTAGGTTGAAAATCAATTTTTTTGGTGAAGATTAATATCTTCGGTTTTAAAATTGAACCTTTTGGTTGAAAATTTATATGCGTTTTTAAAATATGTAACGATTTTGGTAGAAATTTCAATTACTTGGTTGGAAAGTATATTTCTTGTTGAAAATCGATCCCTTTAACTTGAAAATTCAACTCTTTTGTGCAATACTGTTCTGCCTGGATCGGAAATTAATTTGTTCCAATAGAATTTTCTTTATATTTTTCTGGGTTAAAAATACAACTGCTTCGTTGCAAAAAGTGACTGAAATTTTTTTGTTAGAAATCCAACTTTTCTGTTGAAAATTTAACTTCTTGGTTGAAAATTCAACTAATTTTTTCAAAGAGTCATCTATTTTGTTGGAAATACAATATTTTTGAGATTTATTTTTAAATTAACATTTTGTGTTATTCTGTTTTTTAAATGATAAAATTAAAGAACTGAAAAAAGTAACTTGCCGCTTTTGTAAAAAGCTACCCTGAATGGTGCAAAATTACCTCATATTGCAGATAAGCGTCTTTTTCTTTGTAGTTTTGAATCGTCAGTGATTTTGCTCCTCTTTCTGGCGGATGTCGTCTGTGCTCGTCTAGCTCAGTTTCCAACTTACTCACTCTATCTTCATGATCCCGCAACTGCTCTATCTGAAGCACCATTAAAAAAGAAAAGGAAAAAACAAGATAAAAGTTTGTTGTCGGCGTTTTCTATTTTCTAAAGTTTGTGGACGTTGACTTACGAGACTTAACTTCGAGTGACTGCACGGAAGTAAAGGCCGCTGAAACTTTCGCTGAGAGCCTACCGCGCCAGCAAGCGGTTGGCAGGAAAAACTTGCACAGACAAAATTGATCGTATCGATCCACAACTGTAACTCTTTGGAATCACTGGAAAAAATCAATATTTAAATTTTAAAACGTCAAGAACGTTTAGAAAATACAAATAATTGGTTTAGTTCTGTGTCAAGGTTGATACAGAAGTCTGCTTTTAAAATTACATGACTTCCAGATTTTCCAGATCTATTTTTCTATAAAAAAAATCCAGTCAATTAAAATCAATTTCAAAACACAGAAAAATTTCTTAAAGATTTCGGAGGATTTCGTAATGAATTGGATTTTAAAGCTTTAAAAATACTTACTGAAGATTTTCAAAATTTCACAAATATCACATATATATCAAATATTTCAGAAATATTTCACACTGGTTCTAACAGATTTCACGAGTGCTTCAAAGATTCAAAAAGATTTCACAAGGATTTCAAAGTTTTTGAAATATTTCAAAGATTTCAGAAATATTTCAGAAGATTTCACAGAGATTCCAAATATATTTCAAAATATTTTTAAAAATGTCACAAAGAGTTTTAATATTTCAATGTACTTCAAAGATTAAAAAACATTACAGAAGATTTCACCGAGATTTCAAAAATTTCTAACGATTTCAGATTTCAGAATTTTTTTTTTTTAATTTCAAAGATTTCACAACGAGTAAAATATTCCAAAAGATTTTAGAACTCAGAAGATTTCGCAAACAAAAAGTTATTTCAGAAAGATTTCAAAATATTTCAGTCGGTTTCGCAGAGAATTTTTAAAATCTCGCACAGATTTCAAAGATTTAAATATTTCACAAAGATTTCAAGATTCCAACGATTTCAAACATTCCAAAAAAATTCTGAAGATTTCAGAAAGACTTGAAAAGATTCACGAAGATTTCAGACTTCAATTTATTAATGAAAATTGAAAATATTTTTGAAACATTTCAAAAGATTTCAAAATAGTACAGAAGACTTTGCAAATAATTTCAATATCACACAAAGATTTAAAAGATTTGAGGATTTCAGAAAAATTTCAACAATTTCATAAAGATTTGAAAATATTTCACAAGATTTTGCAAAGAACATACAAAGAAAAGAATTGCAAAGAAAATTTCACAACAATTTTAAAAGCTTTGAAATATTTCAGAAGACATCACACAGATTTTAATGCCTACGCGAAGATTTCGAAGAATAAAAAATATTACAGAAGATTTCACAGAGATTTCAATTTTTTTAAATTTAGGAAGATTTCAAACATTGCAATTTCCAATAAATTTTAGAAGATTTCAGACGAATGTAAAAAGATTTGACAAAGATTTTACAACGAGTAAAATATTCCAAAATATTTTAAAGATTCCAATCGATTTTTAATTATTTCCGCAGATTTGAAAGATTTCAAAACATTTCAGAAGATTTCAAAAGATTCAAGTATTTTATAAAGATTTCAAATATTCAAAAAAATTTCAGAAGATTTTTAAAGATTCACGAAGATTTCAAAGACTTCAGTCTATTTCCGAAGATTTCAAAGATTCCAAATATTTTTAAAAGATTTAAAAAAATTTCAGAAAGATTTCAAAATATTATAGAAGACTTTGCAAATCATTTCAATATCACACAGAGATTCAAAAGATTTAAGAATTTGATAGATTTCAAAAGACTAAACACAGATTTCAAAGACTAAAATATTTAAGAAGATTTGGCAAAGAATTCAAAGATTTCATTATATTTCGAAGACTTCAAAATATTTCAAAGGACTTCTCAGAGGTTTAAATTTTTTTTAACATTTCAGAAAATTTAAAACATTTCAATAGATTTCACAAATTTAAAAATACTTCACAAAAATTTTTAAGATTTGACAAATATTTCACAAAGATTAAAGATTCCAGAAAATTTGTAAATATTTTAGAAGATTTCATAAAAAGATAAAATATTTCAGAAAGATTTCCAAAATTCCAATAGATTTCAAAGATTGCAAAGATTTTTAAACATTTCAGAAGATTTCGCAAAAAATGAAAAAATTTCAAAAAGACTTTTTAAAAACATTCCAGTAGATTTCACATAGGTTACAAAATCCATAATATTTTTAATATTTCACAAAGATTTCGAAGTTTCCAGTAGCTTTCAGAGGTTTTAAAAGGTAAAAAAGAATTAACAGAGATTATCAAAATGCCAATAAATTAAAAATATTTCAAAAGATTTAAGAGATTCCAAAAGATATCAAAATATTTCAGAAGATTTTACAAAGAATTGAAAAATTCCAATAGATTTCGCAAATTTAAAAAGACTCAAGAAATTTGAAAGATTTCACAAATATTTTACAAAAATTAAAGATTCCAGAGGATTTTAAAAAATATCAGAAGATACCGTAGAAATCAAATATGTCAGAAATATTTCAAAGATTCCAATACATTTCAAAAATTCAAAAGGTTTTAAAAGAGTTCAGAAGATTTCGCAAGGAGTTGAAAGATTTCGAAATATTTCACAACGATTTCAAACATTTCAACAGATTTTTGAAGATTTCACAAAGAATTTTAAGATTTCAGAAATATTTCACGAAAATTTCAATAGATTTTGCAAAGAACTTAAAGATTTCACAAAGATTCTTTTTTCTCTAAAAGCTGGCTTTAGAAATTCCAACTTCAAAAGTGCCCCGGTGACTCGTTTTCCAACCTAAGGGGTTTGTTCTGGGTTTAAAAATCCTGTCACTTTAACAAAATCCCATAACTTTTCAAGATTTTCCATAACTTTTTCAAAATCTCACGATTTTTCCAAGTGTTCCAGGCCTAGCAACGTCCCTGTTTGTTCTTCTATTTATAAAAATATAAAAATATATAAAGAAAAAGAAGAAAAATTCTTATTCGTGACGAGTTACAAGCATTTTTAGTTCCAGTTTTAAGAGTTATACAATGAAAGAAATTTCGTACGATATTCGCAGAATAGATCTTCGACGTGATCGTATTTCCTGTTGCTAGAGAGAATACAAAAGCTGCCAATAATGCTGCATTAAACAAGCTGAATGCTTATTCTATGCGCTTTATTTAAATTGGAATCTTTCACATGTCTCCTAGTTTCTGAATCGCTCGCCTGCTGTGTATAATAAGCCAGTTCTAAAATTGCCAACTCCCAACTTTATATCCACACAATATTTCTCATAATTACGATATGAAGGTTTTAATATTTTCTAGACCACAGAGTGAAAAATATAAATATTGTGTTACAATTTTGGAAAATGTTACCAAATATATAAACCAGGCCTTATGGTCCTGACAGGATAAAATATAGGAACCAAAATTCATAAGACTACAAAATAATTCAAGTTAAATTCGAACAAACTCAAATGAATTGGATCAAATTTTAAAATTAAAAAAAAAAATCATTCATCTCCGTAAAATTGAAATAAATTTAGAGGAATATAAGGAAAATGGGAAAAAATCGATTAAACTCATAAAAATTTAAGGTGAATTCAAAACAAAATCAAATCAATTGAAAACAATTTAAAAATATGAAAAAGCTTACTTGAATTCAGTAACTATGAAATGAGCTTCGAAATATTCAGGGTGAATTCCAAAAATACTTTTTACTAATTTCTAGCCTAATAAGTTATCAATGACTACAAAACAATTGAAGTTGAATTCTAAAAAATTCAAATGAATGGGGAAAAAATTTTGTAAATCGAAAAAATTCCATTGATTAAAATAAAATTTGAGTGAATTTAGAGAATTTTAGTAGAAATGAGAAGAACTCAATAAAATTCATAAAAAATTAAGCTGAATTAAAAAAAACAATTAAGTGAATTCAAAACAATTTTAAAAAAAGGAATAAAAGTTTGGAAGAATTAAAGATAATTTTCAAGAAATTGATTAAATGAATTGAGTAGAATTTAGAAGAATTCAAAAGAATGTAAAAGAATTCAGTATAAATTAATAAGAATTCAGGGCGAATTCCAAATGAATTGCAAACAATTTTAAAATATGAAAAACCTTAATTGAATTCAGTAATTATGAAAAGAACTTCGAAATATTCAAAGGAATTGAAAAGTATCTGATGAAATGCTTAGGAATTTAGAGAGGGCTTAAAAGACTAGAATCAATTCAATAAACAAATTTTAAAAAAATTTTAATCAATTGAATTAAGTAGAATTGAGTGAATTTAGAAGAATTCCAATAAATTAAAGAAATTCAAGAGATTTTGAAAGAATTCAGGGTGAATTCCAAAAATACTTCCTACCAATTTCTAATCAAATAAGTTATCAATGGCTAAAAAACAATTGAAATTGAATTCTAAAAAATTCAAATAAATTGGAAAAAAATTGTGTAAATTGAAAAAATTCCATTCATTAAAATAAAATTTGAGTGAATTTAAAGAATTTTACGAGAAATGAAAAAAACTCAATAAAATATAGAAAAAATTAATTGAGTAGTAATTGAGTAGAATTTAGAAGAACTCAAAAGAATTTACAAACATTCAGTATAAATTAATAAGAATTCAGGGGGAATTCCAAATGAATTGCAAACAGTGTTGGAAAATCTCTTGAAATCTTTGAAACCTACGAAATCCCTCACTTCTTGTGGATAAATTATTTGAAATCCATTAAAATATCATCGCATACCATAGTATGCCTTCCGAAATTATTTAAAACCCCAAGCAAATATTTTTAAATCCCTTAAACTTATTAAAATCCCGGGAAATCTCTTAAAATTGTTTAAAACTCTTGAAAATGCCTGGGAAATCTTTTAAAATACCCTAAAATATTGTAAATCCTTTAAAATATTTTGAAATCTCTTGATATTTTTTAAAGCTCTTGAAAATTCTAAGGAATTTGAAGAAAAAAAGCACATTAGAATATTATAAATATTTTATCAATTGATTTACCTTTTTTTTTTGAAATCCATTAAATTAAGTAGAATTGAGTAAATTTAGAAGAATTCAAGTGAATTAAAAAAATCTAAAGAATTGCAAAGAATTTAAAAGAAATTCGTAACAAATGAATAAGAATAAAATTCCATATCTTCCGAAATTATAGAAAATTCTCTATCCTAAAATATTTCAAACACTTTGAAATCTCTTCAAATGATTGAAATCTTTTATTGATCAAAATTGAATTATTTTCTTTTATACACATTAATCATTAAAGAGTCTTCAATTGCAAATATTCCAAATTTATAAATTTAAAATCTTTAAGATTTAACAATATTAAAATGTAAATCTTCGAAATTGAAATATCAAAAAAAGAGTTAAAAATTATATACCTGTAAAATAGCAATCTTAAAATTGGAATAACTTTCCAATTTATTTTTGTTAAAAACTGCAGTTATCAATTGTAAATCTTCAGAATTAGAGAATTTTAAATTTTTTCAATTGAAGAGTTATTAATTTTGAAAATTAAAAATTATGCAAGTTGTAATTGTTAGAATCGAAGGTTCAATAAATTTGATGATTAAAATTTCAAATTGCTTCAATTTGAAAGATTTGTAATTAAAATCTTGACTTTTAATCTTCACTTCATAAAAAAAACCTAATTTTTCTGAATTTCTAAATTTCTAAAAAATTGGATTATTTACATTTGAAATTTCTTCCATTTGAGAGATTAAGAATTGAAAGCTTAACTTTGATCTCCAAATCATCCAACTTTATGAATATTTATTTTTTAGTCGTTAAAACTAAAAAGTTTTAAATGGAATCTCTTAAAGATTGTAGAACTACAAATTTTAAATGTTCACAATTAAAGGTTTTAATTTTGAATAAATTTACAATAAAAAATTATATTAGTCTCAAGTTTAAAAATTCGAAATTCTCTAGTTTTTAAGTTTTAAATTCGAAATTTCTTCAACTTGGAAGATTTAAAATTGAAAACTTGATTTGGATAATAATAAAATTTTTAGGGATTTTTATTTAAACTTATTCAAAATTGAAGAGTTTTCAATTGCAAATCTTTTAAATTGAACTATTAAAAAGAAACGTTAAAAATTACATACATTTAAAATATAAATCTTATAAATGGAATAATTGCAAATTCTATATGTTCAAAATCTATAAATTAAAATTATGCAAGTTTCAGATTCGCATTAGAAATGTTTTCAATTTGGAAGATTGAGAATTGAAAATTTGACTTTGCATCGTCAAAATCATCAAAATTTAAGAATTTTCATTTATCCATCTTTAAAACTCAGAGTTTTGAATTCTAATTCTGCAAAATTCAACTATTAAAAAAATTCGAGATATACCTATTTCAAAATTGAAGAATTTTAAATTGCAATTCGTTAAAATGGAAGAGTTTTGATTTTTTTTTAATTATGAATAAAAGTTAATGCATCTTTTAAGTGTTACAATTACAAATGATGTTTTTTGATATTTAACATGCAAAATTTCTTTGATTTGGAAGATTTAGAAATGAAACGTCGACTTTCGATCTTCAAAATAATCAAAATTTAATCATTTTTATTCATATTCTTTTTAAATTACAAAGTTTTTAATTTTATCTCTTTAAAATTGTAAAACTTTGAATGGTAAAACATAAAAATTAAATAATAAATATAAAAATAAAAACATAAAATTTAAGAACTTTTATGAATACAATTTTAAAATGGAAGTATTTCTAATTGTGTATCTTCAAAATTGAATTTTTATTATTATTCTTTGCGAAATCCTTTGGAATCTTTTAGAGTCTAAAATATTTTGAAATATTTTATATCTATTGTGGAATCCTGGAAATTTCTGTGAAATATTTCTGAAATCTGAAAAATCTTTGTGAAACCTTTTAAAATCGTTAAAACCCTTGTGAAATTTTCTGAAACATACGCATGTTCCTGTATTTTTAAAATTCCAGCATTTTCAGTTGTAACTTTTCCAAAATTTATACTTTAAAATTATTATTAATTTGTAAAATTAAAAAAATTTAGAATGAAAAACTTGACTTTTGATCTACAAAAAAACCAAATTTAGGAATTTTGATCTACACATCTTTAAAATTGAAAATTTTCATTAGACATTTCATCAATTTGGAAAATGGACCAATTTTTCGCGAAATCTTTTAAAATCTTCTTGAGCCTTTGGAATATTTTATATCTATTTGAATCTTGGAAATTTCTCTGGAATATATTAAATATAACAATATAATTATTAATTATAAACTAATTAATGAATTAATAATATTTAATATATTTGAAAGGTTGAGATTTCATAGAGAACATTTAAAATTAAAAAGATTTCAGAAGATTTAAAAGATTCCAATAGATTTCACAAATTTAAAAATACTTCACAACAATTTTAGAGATTCCAAGATTCCAATCGATTTGAAAGATTGCAAATATTTTCAAAGATTTATATTTATGTAGAAATATATGTAGAAATACATAATTCAATTCTACATTTATTTATCACAAAAAAAACATTTAAAAATATACCCATTTCAAAATTAAAGAATTTTAAATTGCATATCTTCAAAATTCAAGACTTTTCAATTTTCATTCTTCAAAATTGCAGAACTTTGAATCGTAAATCTCTAAAATTGAAGAGTTTTTAATTTCAAAAACTTACAATGAAAAATGATGCAAGTTGTAAGTTTTACCATTATAAATTCTATAATTTTTATGATTAGCATTCCGTATTTCTTTATTTTAAAAGATTTCAAAATAAATACTAGAAATTTCATCCTCAACATTTTTAGAATTTTTATTTATACATCTTCAAAATTATTATAATAAAAAATTCCAGATTAACTTTATTATTTATTTCTTTGCTTCTAATTCCTGCAGGGATAAAATCTTACATACAAATAAAAATTACAGGTCACTGAAAGCCAATTAAATTCAAAATTAATATTAAAATTGTATGGAAATGCTATTTTTTTTATCTATAATAATAATTAAAAAATAACTTACCTAGTTTGAAAGAGGTACTCCGCTTGATCGGCAGTCTGTAACCTGAAGACATACTGCTTTTTCGTATAATCAGACGCTTTCGTCGCTAGCGCGTGATGAATACGTATGGCATTGTGTAAACTATCATTTCGGAAGCCGTGTTCGTCTTTGTGCAAATATAATACAAGTTCTCTTAATGTACAATAATACATTTTCCACCCTCTCTTTCCAAAAGGCGCTGAAAAACAAATTAAAAAACGCGATATGATTAAAATCCGTTTTTAAATAAATAATCAAGACTTTGTTAAAAAATTTAATCTGTACTTTTCTTTCCATTGGAATCATAGCAGCACTTGCGCATGACATAACCCTTTTTATATTCAGTAGCACCAGTGATGTTTGGAACATCCAGAAATGGATTTCCGGAGGTAGATATCGCTGGACCGTCGCCTTGCTGAACAGCGTGAGACGCTGCTTCGTCTCCTTCGTCGTCCCTAAAGTAACATCAAATATTTTCATTGAGATTCTCAATTCCACAAAAGTTCTATCCTTTTGGAAAAATAAAATAAGTTTACTTATTCTTTAATCAAGAAAAGAAATATTTAGTCAAGAAACTCTTAAAGTAATAAAGTACTCAAATAAAGAAAAAGCGTGAGGTAAAACTTTCAATTTAAAAATAGAAGCATTTAAAAAGAAACAGACATAGTGCCTACCCGACGCATATTTTTAAATACACGATCTTCTGCAGATCAATTGTTACTTTTTTCCTGGTTATTTAAAAGAGTGGAAAATTTAAAAATTCACAGATTCCAACAGATATAAAAATATTTTAGAAGATTTCGCAAAGAATTTAATGATTTCCAGGAAGATTTCAAAAGATTTCACGAAGTTCTTAAAGATTTCACGAATATTTGTAAGATTCCAGTAGATTTCAAAATATTTCAGAAAATTTTACAAATGTTTTTAAGATTTCAAAAGATTTCACAGAGAACTTTTAGACTTCAGAAGTATTACACAGAGATTTCCAAGATTTCAATAGACATTAAATATTTCAAAAACTCAAAAATATTTCAAAACATTTCGTGAAGAATTGAAAGATTTCGCAGTGATTAAAATTTTTTTAATAAATTTCAATAGTTCCAGTAGATGTCAAACATTTCAAAATGTTCTAGAGAATTTCAGAATAATTAAAAAAATTTCAAAAGATTTCACAAAGAATTTAAATATTTCGCAGAGATTTACAAGATTCCAATATATTTCAAATATTTCAAAATGTTTCAAAAAATTTCACAAGGGTTTTAACGATTTTAAAAGATTTCACAAAGATTTTTCAGATTTCGGAAATATTAAACAGAAATTTCTAGGATTCCACAATAGATATAAAATATTTCAAAATATTTCAAAGACTTGTAAAAGATTCCAAAATATTTTACAAAGAATTTAAAGATTTCGCGAAGATTGGAAAAATTTCCCAATATTTCAAACATTTCAAAATGTTTCAGAAAATTTTAGATTAATTAAGAAAATTTCAAAAGATTTCACAAAGAATTTAAAGATTTCAGAAATATTTCGCAGAGATTTCTAAGGTTCAAATATATTTCAAATATTTCAAAATGTTTCTCGAAAATTTCACAAGAGTTTTAACGATTTTTAAAGATTTTACAACGAATTTTCAGATTTCGGAAATATTCCACAGAAATTTCCAGGATTCCACAATAGATATAAAATATTTCAAAATATTTCAAAACTAAAAAATTCCAAAAGATTTCGCAAAAATTAAAAAATTTCACAGATATTTCAAAAATTTCCAAATATTTCAAAAATTCCAGTAGACTTCAAACATTTCAAAATATTTAAGCAAATTTCATAAAGGCTTTGAAGATTTCCTAAAGAATTTGAAAATATCAGACATTTTTTTAAAGAGATTTCCAAGACTCCAATATATTTCAAATATTTGAAAGTTCTAGTGAATTTTAAAAATATCAAAATGTTTCAGAAAATTTCAAAAGGGTTTTAACGATTTCAAAAGATTTCACAAAGAATTTTCAGATTTCAGAAATATTCCACAGAGATTTCCAAGATTCCAATAGATATAAATTATTTCAAAATATTTTAAAGACTCAAAAAGATTTCAAAAGATTTTGCAAAGAATTTAAAGATTTCGCAAAGATTAAAACAGTTTCCAAATATTTCAAAGATTCCAGTAGATTTCAAACATTTCAAAATGTTTCAGAAAATTTCAGATTAATTGAAAAAATTTCAAAAGATTTCACAAAGAATCTAAAGATTTCAGAAATATTTCGCCGAGATTTCCAAGATTCAAATACATTTAAAATATTTCGAAATGTTTCAGAAAATTTCACAAGGGTTTTAACGATTTTTAAAAATTTCACAACGAATTTTCAGATTTCAGAAATATTCCACAGAAATGTCAAGGATTCCACAATAGATATAAAATATTTCAAAATATTTCAAGAGTAAAAGATTCCAAAAGATTTCGCAAAGAATTTAAAAATTTCACAAATATTTTTAAAATTTTCAAATATTTCAAAGATTCTAGTAGATCTCAAACATTTCAAAATATCTCAGAAAATTTCATAAAGGCTTTGAAGATTTCACAAAGAATTTGAAGATATCAGAAATTTGTTTACCGAGATTTCCAAGATTACAATATATTTCAAATATTTCAAAGATTCCAGTGGATTTTAAACATTTCAAAAAGTTTCAGAAAATTTCACAAAGGTTTTAACGGCTTCAAAAGATTTCACATAGAATTTTCAGATTTAGGAAATATTCCATATATATTTTCAAGATTCCAATAGATATAAAATATTTCAAAAGATTTTGCAAGGAACTTAAAGATTTCGCAAAGATTAAAAAATTCCAAACATTCCAAATATTCCAGTAAATTTCAAACATTTCAAAATGTTTACGAACATTTCAGAAGGATTTTAAAAGATTTCACAAAGAATGTTCAGACTTCAGAAATATTCCACAGAAATTTCCAGGATTCCACAATAGATAAAAAATATTTCAAGACTCTCAAAGATTTCGCAAAGAATGAAAAAATTAAAAAAATTTCCAAATATTTCAATGATTCTAGAAGATTTCAAACATTTTATGTTTCAGAAAATTTCATAATCATTTTAAAAATGTCAAAAGATTCCACAAAGAATTTAAAGATTTCAGAAATATTTGACAGAGATTTCCAAGATTCCAATATATTTCAAAGATTACAGTAGATTTCAAAGATTTCAAAATGTATTGATTTCAAATCGTAGATTTCAAATTCTTTATGTCTTACGGTCCAATCGTAAATCGAAAAAATAAATATGAGTCAAAAAACATGTTCTTCGAAACTCAGATATTTATTTAATAGAAAAAACCCCTTTCAAAACTTCCTGACGTTTCAGTACACATGCGTACCTTTTTCAAAGGTTCTTAAACCTCTCAAGGATGTAAGATAAATAACCCATGTTGTCCAAAAACGTTGTTGACTTGTTAATTGTAAAATGATTTGATGGAACGATGATTTACGATTGGACCGTAAGACATAAAGAATTTGAAATCTACGATTTGAAATCAATAAATATCAACGGTCGAAGAAAGGATTGATTTGTTTCATCAAATCATTTTACAATTTCAAAGTGTTTCAGAAAATTTCACAAAAGTTTTAACGATTTCAAAAGATTTAACAAAGCATGTTCAGATTTCAGAAATATTCCACAAAAGTATCCAAGATTCCAATGGATATAAAACATTTCAAAATATTTCAAAAAATCGTAAAAGGTTCCAAAATATTTCGCAAAGACTTTAAGGATTTCACAAAGATTTTTGAAATTTGTAAAAATTTCAAAGATTCCAGCAGGTTTCAAACATTTCAGAATCATTAAAAAATTCCAAAATATTTAAAAAAGAATTCAAAGATTTTAGCAATATTCCACAGAGATTTCCAAGATTCTAATAGATTTCGCAAAGAATTAAAAGATTTGACGAACATTTAAAAAATTTCAGAAATATTTAAAAAGTTCCAATAGACTACAAACATTTCAAAATGTTACAGAAAATTTCACAAAGGTTTTAACAATTTCAAAAGATTTCACGAAGAATGCTTAGATTTCAGAAATATTTCGCAGAAATTTCCAGGTTCCACAATAGATATAAAATATTTTAAAATATTTTAAAGACTCGTAAAAATCCCAAAATATTTCGCAAAGAATAAAAAATTTTATTAAATATTTTTTAAATATCCAAATATTTCAAAGATTCCAGTAGATTTCAAATATTTTAAAATTTTTCTGAGAATTTCAGAATCATTAAAAAAATTTTAAAAAATTTCACAAAGAATTTTCAGATTTCAGAAATATTCCACAGAGATTTCCAAGATTCCAATAGATATAAATTATTTCAAATATTTCAAAATGTTTCAGAAAATTTCACAAGGGTTTTAACGATTTTAAAAGATTTCACAAAGAATTTTCCGATTTCTAAAATATTCCACAGAAATTTCCAGGGTTCGACAATAGATATAAAATATTTCAAAATATTTTAAAGACTCGTACGAGATTCCAAAATATTTCGCAAAGAATTAAAAAATTTCACATATATTTTTTGAATTTTCAAATATTTCAAAGATTCCAGTAGATTTCCAACATTTTATAATGTTTCAGAAAATTTCAGAATCATTAAAAAAATTTCAAAAGATTCCACAAGGAATTTAAGGATTTCAGAAATATTTCACAGAGATTTCCAATATTCCAATATATTTTAAAGATTCCAGTAGATTTGAGGATTTCAAAATGTTTCAGAAAATTTCACAAAGGTTTTAACGATTTCAAAATATTTCACAAAGAATGTTCAGATTTCAGAAATATTCCACAGAAGTATCCAAGATTCTAATAGATGTAAAATATTACAAAATGTTTCAAGGACTCTTAAAAAATTCCAAAAGATATCGCAAAGAATTTAAAGATGTTTGAAATTTCTAAATACGAGGGTAGTTCAATAAGTCCTTAGAATGACCAACAGATGGCGCGCGAATCGCTCCAAATCATCTGTTTTCAGTCAGCATCACTCCCGACTAGATATATGGTGCAGCCACAGTCCACATCTTCTGAGTTTACGTGTTTTTACAACCAATTGAAAAAAAAATTGTTCGTTAAGAAAAATGGAAAAAAACGAGTTCAGAGCAGTAATCAAACATTTTCATTTAAAGGGTTTAACTCCATATGAGAT
>NC_046660.1:38449455-38463606 GCF_010883055.1 Belonocnema kinseyi | reverse complement strand
ATATTATGCATCATTATTAGAGCAGCTGAAAGAAGAAATTAAAAAAAAACGACCACATTTGGCGAGAAAAAAATTCTCTTTCATCACGACAACGCCCGAGTTAACACATGCTTCGTTTCAATGGCTAAAATTGAAGAACTAAAATTCGAATTAGTCGAACACCCACCGTAATCACCAGATTTAGCCCCCAGTGACTTTTTCTTATTTCCAAACTTGAAAAAATGGCTCGGTGGACAGAGATTTCCAGACAACGAAGACGTCATTGCCTCTGTAAGTGCTTATTTTGAGGAACTTCCGAAAACGCACTTTTCTGAAGGATTAAAAAAACTTGAAAAGGGATTGACCAAGTGTATAGAGCTCCAAGGAGATTATGTTGAAAAATAAAAAAAAATTTACCCAAAAAAAATTGTTTTTATACTTCATTCTAAGGACTTATTGAACTACCCTCGTACTTCAGGAGATTTCAAACATTTCAAAATGTTTCAGAAAATTATAAAAAACGTTTTTAAATACTCACATATTATTTTTTTGAAAATTAATTGTTCTTGTTGTTGAAAATTTAACTGACCTATATTAAATTGTACAGTGTTTAGTACAAAAACTCGTCTTTTGATTAAAAAATTCATATCTCTTCTTAAAATTGTATTTTATTTTAAAATGCTACTTTCTCTCGAAAATTTCATGGTTTTAGTTAAAAATTCTGTTTGGTTGGAAAATAACTTTTTATTATTGAAAATTAACTATTTTGTTGAAAATACCTGTTTTTGCAGCAAAAATCGTCTTTTTAACTAGAAAATTCAACATTTTAGTGGAATGTTTCTCTTCTTGACTGAAAAATTCGTTCTTTTGCTTTACAAATTTTTTATCTTGTAGAAAGATAATCTTTTCTTATTTGAAAATGCAACATTTTTGCAGAAAATTAAGTTGATTTGGTTGAAAATCCAATTGTTTGGTAGAAAACTAACTTTTTGTTGGAAATCAATATTTTCGGGTTGAAACTTCAACTCTTTTGTATACAATTCGTCTTTTTATCTTTAAATTTGAACAGTTTTGTAAACAATTAAACTATATTGTTTAAAATTCATGTATTCTGTTGAAAATTGTATCTTTTTTTTTTAATTAGAAAATTAATATTCTTCGTTGGATATTGAACTCTTTTTTTTAAATAGTTCTTTTTGGTTTAAAATTTCAACTCTTCTGGTAGAATTTAAATCTGTTTTAGTTAAAAATTCAACTAATTTTTGAAAATTCTTCTTTGATTGAATGGTTAAAATTTAATTCTTTTTTGGCAATTCAACTATTTGCTTAAAATGTTTTCCTTTCATGACAGAAAAATCTTTCTTAGTTTAAGAATCATCTTTTTTTTTGCCTGAAAATTCAACTATTTTGGTAGAACATTTAAATATTTGTTTGAAAATTAAATTTATAGTGGAAAATTGATATTTGTGGGTTGCAAATTTTAAACTTTTACAGAAAATTCGTCTTTTTGGCTTCAAAATTGAACAATTTGGTTAAAATTTAATGTCTTTCTTGAGTGAAAAATCTTTTTTAGTGAAGAATTCATCTCTTTTGCTGAAAATTGAACTATTTCGTACAATTTTTTTTGTGAAAATGAACTTTTCTGTTGAAAATTCACATTTTTTGGTAGAAAATTAAACTGTTTTGTAAAAAATTCATCTTTTTTGCTTGAAAACTTAACAGATTCATATCAAATTCAAGTATTTGTTTGAAAATTGAAATGTTTGTTTAAAACTGAACTTCTTTCCTGAAAATTTATATTTTTAGGCGGAAAATTCAACCGTTTTGTAGAAAATTTCTTGACTGAAAAATCTTATTCAGTGGAGGATTCATCTCTTTGGGTAGAAAAATAAACTGTTTTGTAGAAAATTAATCTTTTTTGCTTGAAAACAAAAAAATTTGATATAAAAGACGAATATTTTATTGAAAATTGAAATGTTTTGTTAAAAAAGAACTTTTTTCTTGAAAAATTATATTTTTAGGTGTAATAAAAAAAATCCCGGTCGTTGAAACACATTTCCGGTCATTTCCCGATTTTTTTTCTCAATTTCCCGGTCAGGTAGACACTCTGAAAAACACTATCAACTACAAAGTTTTCAGAAATGAAGAATAATTTTTAAGAGTTCAAGCCTATAAGCTCTACAGTTTTAAACCCGGCATATTTAAAATTTGGGCGACTTGAATTTCTAATTGAAAAGCCTCAGTTACAAGGTTTTACAAGATAAATAGTGAAGGCAATTAAAATTCGTTGTAGAGACTAAACATTTGATAAAAAGAAAATAAATCGAGATGGAATTCTTCAGTCACTCTCAGCGCTTGATGGTGCGAAAGAAGAGAGAAAAACAGTTGATACTCACAACGCCCATTCTAAAGGAAACGATTTAATAGCATTGTAAAGCTGTTTGAGCACTTCTCTGGGGAAATTATCGCCGTCGTTGAGCTCCCACAAATTTTCTATAAACTCCGAACAAGACATCTTTCTGCCAATGTTTTGACCGTGAAGATCCGTGTTAAGTAGCATTATCGCACAGGTCAGAGTATGAACAGCATCTGGCGATTTCATTCACAATTTTATATATATATTTTTTTTATAGAAGTAATAAAATCAATAATTTTAACTTTTACATTATCAGGCTTCGGACTCACTTCGAAGATCAAAAGTAGTTTAAATCGTGTCACAATTTTTAAACAAATATGTCAAAATAGTTTCGTAACATTTTTCGAGTATTTAACACATGTGTAGCCTAAATTTAAAATTGTGTGGCTCGAAACTAAAAAGGATTCAATGGAAAATCAACTTTATTGTTATGCAAAATTTCCATTTTTCTAACGTCATATTTTTTAAGTATGAAAAATAGATTTTAATGTTTATTTAAAATGTTATTCTTCAGTCTATAAATTTTAAAAATTCCTATTTATTTATCGAAGGCTTTACAGTCTTTTCTCTATTTTCCTTCGTTTTCACGCGAATGCGAACTGAACTAATAGAACTCCATACAAAAATTAACTATTTTTGGTTAGAAATTCATCTCTTTTGGCTAACAAATTTATTATTTGGTTCAAAACTGAGTTATTTTGTTAAAAATTTGACAATTTTATTTAAAAGTCATACTTTTTGTTTGAAAATTCAACTCTCTTGTGGAAAATTCGTCTTTTTTGCTTGAAAATAAAAAAATTTGTATTGCATTATTTTTCTTTCTAAACTAACAATATTTTCTTTGAAAATTCATATTTTTCTGTAGGAATGTATTCTTTTTTGGTTAAAAATATAATTGCCTGGTTAAAAATTAATCTGTTTCGGGTGAAAATTAACTTTTTCGTTGAAAATTGGATTGTTTTACAGAAAGTTCGTAGTTTCGGCTCAAAAATTCCACTTCTTGGTTAAAATTTGAACAAATTTTTTAGAATTCATTTTTATGATTGAAAATTGATAATTTTCGTAGAAAACTCTTTTCTTTTGTTAAAAATTTACCTGTTCTTTTGAAAATTTAACTGATTGGTAGAAAATTAATTTTCTGTATTGAAAAATCATCTTTTTGGTGAAACATACTAACGTTTGGTTGAAAATTAATACGTTTTAGTTGAGTATTAAAATATTTTGTTAAAAATTTAACAATTTGATTGAAAATTCAACTATTTTGAGAAACTATCATCTTTTAGGGTTGGATACAAATTTTGTCTGTACAAAAATTTTTGTTGTTACAGAAAAAACTGTTTTAGTTGAAGATTCAAGTATTTTTGTTGAAAATTCGTTTCCTTTTTTTAAATCCAACTTTTTTTATTTTTAATTAAAATCTGTTTTTGTTGAGACATCAACTATTACATTTTATTGTGAAATTGCAACTTTTTCGGCTAGAAATTCAAATCCTTAGTTAAAAGTTTAATTAAATACCTTAAAGCTAATTTTTTTATTATTTTTTTTTTTTAACTGAACATTTAACCATTATCTTGAAAATGAACTTTTTTGTCGAAAATTCATATTCTAGGGTGAAAAATTAAAATAATTTGTAAAAATTCAACCATTTGGTAAAAAATTAAGCCTTTTTATAGAAATTTTTTTTATTGTAAATTTAACTACTTCCAATTTTTTTTGGAAAATTCAACTATTTGGTTAAAACATTGATGTATTTTGTAGAAAATTATTTTTTGTTGTTGTTAATTTCAATTGTTTTTTATTTAAAATTAAAATCTTTTTTCAGGCATGATCTATTATATTTGTAATTAAAAATTCATCTTTTTGGTAGAAAATTAATCTCCTCGGTTGAAAGTTCAATTATCTGGTAAAAAATATATTTATTTTGTTAATAATTCATCGTGTTTTGTAGAAAATAAATCTCCTTCGTTTAAAATTCAACTACGGTGTTAAAAATGTATGTATTATTTGAGAAGTCACCTTTACGTAGAAAATTAATCTTCTTATTTTAAAATTCAACTACTTGCTTAAAAATGTATGTTATTTGTTGAAGAAGTTACCTCTTGCTGGTAGAAAATTAATATTCTGTTTTAAAAATTCATCTTCTTGGTTGAAAATTAATCTGTTTTGGTTGAGGATTCAACTATTTTTTTGAAAATTCATATTTTCAGCTTGAAAATTCAACAATTCATTAAAAAATGTAACCCTTCGGTTGAAAATTGATGTATTTTCTTGAAAACTCGTTTTTTTATCGCAAAAAATAAAATTTTTGGTTAAAAATGCACGCGTTGAGTTTAGAAATAACCTGTTTTAGTTTAGGATTCAAGTATTTTGTTGGAAATCCGCCTTTTTTGGTGCAATTAAACTTTTTAAAATTTAAAAACATATTGTCGAGTTAAAAATTAAACTGCTTTGTAAAATAATTATCTTTGTGGCTTAAAAAATTAACAATTTGGTCAAAAATATAACTATTTGTTACAAAAGTTAACCGTTATGTAAAAAAATTTTTTTAAAAATTAATTCTCTTAATTGAAAATTTGACTACTTCATTTTATGTTAAAATTTATCTTTTTAGTTAAAAAATTAATCTCTTTAGTTTAAAAAAATAACAAACGAAAAAAAATATAAACTGAAAAATTAACCAAACAAAATTTTGGACTAACGTCACATCTATTATTCAAACTATTTAGTTGAATATTTATATAATTTGTTAAAAATTAATCTTCTTACTTTAAAAATTCAAATATTTGGTTAAATTTTCATGTACTTTGCTAAAAATTTGTATATTTCGATAGAAAATTGCATTCAGTTTCATCTTATTAGTTTTTTTTAATTTAGAATACATTTTTTAACTGAAAATGTAAGTGTTCCATTTTTTATCGAAAAGTTATATTTTTTGATAGAAATTTAAGCTTCTTGATTGCAAATTATACTATTTCGTTGAAACTTCATATTTTTGGTTAAAAATTAATTAATTTTTTGGTTGCAAATTTATTTTACTAACTGAAAATTTAAGTATTTTATTTTTGGTAGAAAATTGATCTTTTTAGCTGAAATTTCGTGTAAATGGTTAAAATTAAAATTTTGTTTACATGAAGATGTATGATTTCAGTTGAAAATTCACTTTAACAATTTCATTTTTTGCGAAAAATTTACCTTTTTTTATAGAAATGTAATCTTTATTCGTGAAAAAAGTTCTGTTTTGTAGAAAATTTAACTATTCTATTTTTTGTTAAGAATTTAATTGATTTCTTTGGTTGAAAAAATAATTAGTTCAAAATTCGTCTTTTTTTTAATAGAAAATTCATCTTTTGGGTAAAAAATTTTACTTTTTAGTCAAAAATTCACATTTTTGATTGCGAATTCTTCAATGTGATTAAAAAGTAATTTCTTTGTTTAAAAATTCGTTTCTTTGTAGATGGAAATTAATTTTTGTAACTAAAGATGTAACTGTTCCAGTTTTGCTTGACAATGTATGTTTTTAGTTGAAAATAAATGAATTTGGCTGAAAACTCGTTTTTGTTATTTAAAATTTACTTTTCTAACTACAAACTGAACGATTCAATTTTGGTTTGTAAATTTATCTTTTTTAGTTGAAAATTTTTGCATTTTATTGATAGTGTATCTTTTTTGGTACAAAATTCATCTTTTGGGTATAAAATTGAATTATTTTGTTGGAAATTTTTTTTTTAATTGATTGTTTAAACTGAAAATTTAATTCTTCTATTTTTGGCTGAAATTTTTTTTTATGACAAAAAAACTATTTTATAGAAACTTCGTTTTTTTGGCTGAACATTTATTATTTTAACATTTTAACTATTCAATTTTTTGTTGAAAATTGATATTGTTTAGATAAAAATTGATGTATTTTATGAAAAACTGAGTATTTTTGTTATAGAAAATTAATCTTTTGGGTTGAAAATTGAAGTAACTATTTGTTTAAATTTTCATACTTTTTGTTGAAGATTGATCATTTTACTTACAAATTTATTTCTTAGGCCCCTTTTTAATTTAAGGCGATTCAGCGATAAATTTTCCCGCGAAATTTAAATAATGTAATTATTATTAAGAAAAATAGAAATAACGCAAACGATTGTGAGAAAACAGTGTCTATAATGTGACTTTTTTATAGAAACAGTATCAAAATAGTGTAATCGCTATAAAAAAAAGGTATGAAACAGTGTCAATAATGTGGTGAGTCCGAAGCCTGGTATTATTCTCTACAAAAAAAAAATAGCTACCTTGAGAGTTAAAGCTGCCAGGATTGCAGTCCAGATACCTCTTGGAGAAATGAACAAGAACTCTTTCCCGCTCTTGGGTTTCACCAGTCAAAGAAAATTGTGCAAGGAATTTTCTGAGAGCCACGTCCAGCGTGTCTCCTTCGAAGTTAAAGTACCTTAAATATTCTTCAGCCACTGCTCTGCTGAAGTCATTGCTGGTAAAAATAATTATTATTGTTTATAATGTAGTATTATTGTGATGGGTGCAGTTTACCTTCAATTGCCTCATTCGAGAAGGATCTCGACGAATGTGATAAAAATTAATAAAAGTGCAGATTCAATATTAGTCAAATTTAGGGTGACCAGACGTCCTGATTTGTCAGGACATGTCCCGATTTTTTATCGGTCTCCTGATTTTCTAGTTTTTTGTGCTTTGTCCTTATTTTCTATGCCTAAATAGGAAAATTCGCGGTTTTTATTACGCGGACCTAAATTTTGTTCGCCATTTCTGAGAGTTCAGTCTCACAGTGACTGTTAAATTTAATATTAAAAAAATTGACAAGTGTGGAATTTTTCTAGTACTTAAACAGAAAGGAAAACGTCGAATTGCCTATAAAAATGGGAAGTTCTGAAAAATATGTATTTAAAAAAAAATTAACATATTGTACAGATTATACTCATTTACATATAAATGTTGACATTGAAAAAGTTATTTTCATAATTTATAAACTTATCAAATATACCATTCTATTATTTTGGTCGAAATTCAACACTTTTGAAAAAAAGTCAGTCTTTTTGGTTGAAAATTCAACTGTTTTGTTAATTATTCATTATTTTGATTAAGAAACCTTTCTTTTTTTTTTTGAAAATTTAACTACTTTGTTGAAAATTCGCTTTCAAAAACTTAGCTACTCCACTTTTATTGAAAATTTATGTATATTGTTAAAATTTTGGTTTTTTTATTTATTAAAATTAATTTTTTCAAAAGAAAATATAACTATTCCATTTTTGGTTGACAATTTATATTTTTAGTTAAAAATTCATACTTTTTGGTAGAAAATTAATCTTTATTTTTTAAAATATTGGTTTAAAAATGCAGTTATTTTTTGTATTGAATACTCATCATTATAGTGGAACGTTCATTTTTTTTGTTAAACATTTAACTACTTTGTTGAAAATTATCTTTTAGCATAGAATATTAATCTTGTTGGTGAAAAATTCATCTTTTCGGTTTGCAATTCATTTATTTGGTGGAAAAATTAAAATATTTTTTGAAAATTCGTTTTTTTAGTTATAAATTCATATTTTTAATTATTATTGTTTATAATGTAGTATTATTATAATCGAAAATTAATAACTATTCCATTTTAAATTGAAAATTTAACTTTTATGTTGAAAATTGTTGTATTTGGTTAAAATTGTTTTTTTTTATTTATTAAAAATGAATTTTTTTTAAACAGAAAATATAACTATTGCATTTTCGGTTGACAATGTATATTTTTAGTTGAAAATTCATACTTTTGGTAGAAAATTAATCTTTATTTTTAAAAATTCATGTTTTTTTTTTAATTTAACTATTGGGTTAAAAATGCAGTTATTTTTTGGATTGATTACTCATCATTATAGCGGAACATTAATTTCTTTTTTTTTACAAATTTAACTACTTTGTTGAAAATGATCTTTCAGCGTAGAATATTTATCTTCAAAATGAAACTTTTGTAATGAAAAATCTATTCTACGGTTAAAAGTTAATTTTTTAAACTGCATATATAACTATTCCATTTTGGGTTGAAAATTGATTATTTTTTTAGTTGAAAATTCAGCTTTTTTGGTAGAATATTAATCTTTTTGGTGAAAAATTCATCTTTTCGGTTTAAAATTCATTTCTTTGGTTAAAAATTGTACCATTTTGTTGAAAATTTTCTTTTGGGGTAGGTTACTAATCTTCTTGGTGAAAAATGAATCTTTTTGGATGAAAATTCATTTATTTCATCAAAAATTAACTTGTTTCGTTGAAAATTGTATTTTTTTTTATAATTAGAGATGAATTTTTTTTAAACTTCTTTGTTGAAAATGTAGTAGAATATTAATATTTTTGTGAAAAATTCATTATTTTGGTTTACAATTTATTTATTTTGTTGAAAAATTCAACATATTCTTTTTAATTCGTTTTTATGGTTAAAAATTAATTTTTTACACTGTGAAAAAACTATTACACTTTGGATTGAAAATTTTTCTCTTTTGTTAAGAATTCATTGCTTTTGCAGAAAATTAAACTTTTTGGTAGAAAATAAATCTTCTCGGTTGAAAATTAAGTTTTATAGATAATGATTCATCATTTTAGTGGAAAATTCATTTCTTTCCTTAAAAATTTAACTATTTTGTTGGTAATTGAGTTTTAGGATAGAATTTTAATAGCTTTGGTGAAAAATGAATCTTTTTGGATAAAAATTCATATATTTTGTTGAAAATTAACTTGTTTTTTAATTGTTTTTTTAAATTAAAATGTTTTTTTAACTGAAAATACAACTATTCTATTTTTGGTTGAAATTGATCTTTTTTAGTTGAAAATTCATGCATTTTGTTGAAATTTCATTTTTTTTTGCAAAAGAATGCTTGGTTGAAAATTCATTTCTTTGGTTACAAATTGAACTATTTTGTTAAATATTTTAACTATTTTTGTTAAAAAATTAATTCTACTAAGAATATTAATATGCTTCGTGAAAAATTAATCTTTTTGGTTTAAAATTCATTTATTCGATTGAAAAATTCACCAATTTTTTTTTTAAATTGGTTTTTTATAGTTATAAATTAATTTTTTTTTAATTGTAAATATAACTATTTCGTTTTGGGTGGAAAACTTATCTTTTTTAGTTTAAAATTAATCTTCTTTGTTAGAAAATGAATATTCATAGTTGGAAATTTATTTTTTTTTTATTAAAGATACATAGCTTTAGTTGAAAATTCACTTTTTTTACATATTTAACTATTTTGTTGAATATGGTTTTTTGTGATCGAATATTTATCTTATTGGTGAAACATGAATGTTTTTGGATGAAATTTAATTTCTTCGATTGAAAATTAATTTATTTTGTAGCAAATTCATATTTTTATGTGAAAAATGAATCCTCCTGATTGAAGATTCATTTGTTTGGTCAAAGATTCTTTATTTCAGAAAAACTTAAATTCTTTGTTTAAAAATTGAACTTCTTTGTTGAAAATTCATCTACTTTTCTAAAAATTTATCCTTTTTCATATAAAATTATTCTTATTGGTTGAAAATTTATCTTTTTTGTTGTAGGGGGTGAAAAGTAAGATAATATCCTGATTATCCGATCAAGCCATCCTGGTCACCCTAGTAAAATTGTTTTAATTTTGCAGCTTTCTAGTTTTAAATTTAGTAATAGGAAGGTAGAATTAATTCTTACTTTTTACTAAGATGTCGGGAGACGTCGGATTTCTTAAAACCGTCCAAAGAATAAAGCCTTTTTGCTAATCTGACTGCAGACGGCAAATCCACGGCCTTTGGACTGTAATGGAAACTGTGCAGACTCTCAATATCGCTCTCTTCGTCGGCGGATAAAGGAGGGGATTGGCCACTTTGCTTCTGCTCTTCGCTGGCAGGAGCTATCATTGGCTCTCTTTCTTCTTCAAAATCTTTTAATTCCTGTGGAAAAATAGAATGAATAAAATCAAACTGAAACTTGGAATATTTCCTATTCTGCACCGTTCCAGACGAAGATTAAACTTGGAAAGTTCGATTTAATAATCATGACTAAAGACGGAAGAATGGTCTCTGAAAAACTGAGCTTTTTAAATATCCTAAAATCTGTGAAATTGTTTATAAACATACTTCAAAATTTATTAAATTACCTTGACAGTTTTCTAAAATCCCTTAAAATCATTGAAACTCTAGGAAATCTTATAAAATCCATAGAAAAAATTCCCGGTCGTTTCCCGTTTCTCAAAAAATTTTCACAGTCGATGAAATAAAAAAAATCAACCTCTAAAGCTGAACACTTCTTAAATTTAAAGTTAAATTATTTTTCTTTTAAACAGTTTAAAAATCCTTAAAATGTTCAAAAATTTATATGAAAATCTTGAAACATTTACCTGTTGTTTTTCATTTTTTTTTTTTTTTAAATTTTCAGAACTTCTAAACATCTATTAAAATTATTCGAATTTTTCGTAAAAATCTTTCGTAATAATTTTTTTTTAAATCCGTCTAAAAAAAAAAATCATTCAATTTTCATAGGAAATGTTTTTACTCTTTTGAAGCCTTTCAAACGTCTTAAAAAGCTTCTAGATTTATTGTTCGAAATCCGCCAAAATCTATATTTGGTTTTAGATTAGACCGTGTACTATTTGCACTAAAATTTTGATACGAATAGCCGAATTTTGACGGTTTAAATTGTTTGAAATAATTTTAAATTTTAATTAATTTTGAAACTTTTTAGATCTTATAAATATCTCTTCAACTTGCTCAAATTTTTTCTAGGAATAATATGTATGTTTTCAATATTTATTATACCTACATCAAATTTCAACAATTTTACTAACAAATTAATCTTTTTTAATAGAACAATTAAAATTGTAACGTTTAAAATTTTTTTTGTAGCTTGGAATATTTGATTTATAATTAATGATTTTAAATGAACATCCAAGTATTTCTAGATATAAACAAATTGTTCTTTTTTTGAATAACATAATAAAAAATTTTAGCCTAAAACAATATTTTTAATTTAATAAAAGCTTTTAATTATGATTATATTATTTTGAAGTTATTTTAAAATTGAAAATAGTTCATAAAGTTTTTATTGAATTTTTAACGCTAAATATGGCAATTCTTAAATTTTGAGCATATTCCGAATCGTATTGTAAAATCAATTATTATTCACTTGTTCATCCTTAACATACAGTTCAATTAAAAATTATTATAATTTACATTATCTATTGATAAACTAAAAAGGTTTTTATCCAAAATTGTAGATTTCCAATGCTTCTAATTTTTAATTTTTTAAGTCTTTAAGAACTACATTTTGAAATTCTTTAAATGAAAAATGTACGCTTAAAAATTAAAGCCTAAACGGGAAAATTTGTAAGCCAAAGATTTCCGAATTACGTATTGTAAACTGAATGATGTCACGATTGAAAAAGAGAACGATTCAACTAATTATTCGAAAAAAACTGTTGAAATTATACTTGGACAGATTTTTTCCCCTACAAATTTGTAAAATTCCCTGTCGACAAATAAATTCACTGTTATTTCCGGGATTTTTCCGGTCTCATAAAATTCCCGGTTATTTACGGGTTTCTGGGTCCAAAGGCCACCCTGAAAATTCTAGCAAATTCTTTATAACCACATTATAAATATTTTAAATCCCGTAAAATCACTAAAATCCTTGAAAATTCCTTGAAACTTTTTAAAGCTCTTTAAAATTCCCTATCAGCTTTTAAAATAACCAAAAATCCTAGCTATGTTAAGCTGGCACAGCACTATCAAGGTATAGAGATGTAACTTATTTCATAATTTAAGGCTCATTTAGGGCTAATTTCGGCCCGTGGTCTCGAATTTGGGGCTCTTTTATTTTGTAAAAAATAGGGTTTGCGCTAGCTTAACGTAAGCTGGCCGAACATTGCTGTAAAACGTGCTAAAAATCATTTTACGGAAAATTCACCTTATGCAATAATTTAGGGCTCATTTAGGACTTTGGGAATATGATAATGAAAAATGAAAAAAAATTGTTTAAACAATTCTAGTAAAAATGAAGCAAACAATTTTATTCCTTTTACCCTATGTTAAGGCTCACTTAGGGCTCCATAAATATGATATTTGAATGGAACATTAAATTTTTTAAACAATTATTGTTTAAACAAATTTGCAAACAGAAAATTTTTTCTTTTCTTTTCTCTTGCATAATTTCAGGCTCATTCAAGGCTCCTAAAAAATCATCGACCGAAGGTCGCGCATTATTTCTTTGCCCTTTTCTTTTGTTATATATGATGTTGTGTCACCTTAACGTTTTAAAAAATACATGAAGAAAACCATAAAACCCATTTTGACTCCTCGCACAATTTAGGGCTCACTGAGGACTAATTTGGGCCCGCAGTCCTCAATTTTGGGCTCTAGTATTTTTTTGTAAAAAATAGTGTTTGCAATAGCTTAACAATAATTTGGTTCAAGACTGCTGTAAAACGTAATAAAAATGATTTTATTGAAAATTCACTTTATAGAATAGTTTAGTGCTCATTTAGGGCTCTGAAAAATTGGGACCACGGGCCCAAATTAGCCGTAAATGAACCCTAAATTTTGAAATAGGTTACTTCTCTATACCTTGATAATGTTGTTCTAGCTTAACATACCTAAAAATCCTTTAGGTCCTTTAAAATAGACTCAATTTATTGAAACCAATTAAAAGTCCCTTGAAATATTTCAAAATTACTTAAAATATTTCAAATCTTTTATATATTAAATATTTCAAATCTTTCAAAATACCTTACAAGATTTCAAGTCCCATTAAACTGCATACATTCAAATTCTTTAAAATCCTTTTAAATTATTGAAATCAATTGAAAATTCGTTGAAACCAAATATTTGAAAAGCAAATACCTTAAAAGCTTTTAACTTGAAACTTTTCAAAGCTTTTGACAATGCCCTGAACGTTTTAAAAATACCCAAAGATCATCAAAATCCTGTGGAATGTTTTCAAATTATTGAAATTTACACAAAATTCCTTGAAATATTTTTAAATACCCTAGAATATTTCAAATCCAGTGGAATTAGTTCCAATCATTAAAATATATTAAAAATACCCTAAAATATTTAAAATTCTTAAAAATATTTAAAAATCAATCTTATTTAATTTAATTAAATCAATTTCAAATTCCTTCGAATTATTTTAAATATCCTAAAATCATTAAAATTCTTTAAAATTAAATATTAAATTTATTAAAACATTAGAAAATTCCGTAAAATTACATGAAAACTGATCTAATTTCTTAAATTCTGGAAAATTTATTAAATAACTAGGAAATATTCAGAGGACTATTTTATTATACCCTAAAACCTTCTAAGGTTCTCTAAAATCGATCCATGTCTTCCAAAATCCTTGCAAATTCTTTAAACCCTCATTATTTTTTTTTTTTTTTTACAAAAATCGTTTCAAACTTTATATCAATTTTTTTAAATACCTTGGAATATTTTTAAGTACCCTAAAATATTTCATATTCTTTTAAATCTTTAGAAATCCCTTGTAATTTTTTCCAGCTCTTGCAAATGACGTGAAATCTATTTAAAAAATTTTGGGATCTCTAAAAAGGCCCTAACATGTTTAAGATATTTGAACAAATTTCGAAATCCGTTTGAAAATTTTTAAAGCTCTTGAAAATGCCTTGGAATGACTTCCGTTTCCGGTATGAAAGCGTAAAGTAGTGGGAATTGTGGATGCTGAGTTTTTCTGATATTGTGGTGAAATTTGAGGTGAGTGGATTGTGGAAGTG
>NC_046660.1:38422492-38449355 GCF_010883055.1 Belonocnema kinseyi | reverse complement strand
AGGATAAGATTGTAAAAAATATATAGATGTAAACGGAAAGATTGTAAGGAATGGAAGTCATGTAAACCCTTAGGGGACACATTATGAATAAAGAAGAAATGCCTTGGAATATTTTTAAATACCCTAAAATATTTCAAATCCTTTAGAATCTTTTGAAATCCCTTGAAATTTGTTCAAGTTTTTACAAATTTCTTTGGATATTTAAAGATACCCTAAAACTATTCAAATTCTTTCAAATCCCCTTAAATTATTGAAATCAATTGAAATTTCCTATGTTTTCCAAACTTCTAAATATTTTTTTTAAGTTACTCAAATTTTTACTAAAAAATAATAAGTATTTAATTGTTATTTATACATCTAAATTCCACAATTTCACTTAGGATTAACATTTTTTTTTCAAAAAGAACAATTTAAATTGTAACATTCAGTGTTTAAAATCTTTTCAAAATTTAAACGATACAAGGCTATCCAAGGCTATTACGTATAAAATGGAAGCAACTAACACTTTTCAACTGAAAATTTTTTAATTGAATGCAGTTAAACTGCCAAATTAAAAATTTGACACTTTTATAAATTGTAGAGTTCAAACATTTAGATTCAGTTCCGAAAATATAAATCCACTTTATCATTTTCAATGCTCTAAATTGAAGAATAAATCAATGAATTTAAAAATGTTTAAAATTATACCATTTTAAGCAAATTTAAATTCTAGTTCCAGCTCCAAATTGGTTAAAAATTGAAAATTCCTTGTCCAAATCCGGAATTTTAAGACTTTTCGAAAATTCTCGGTTTCAACAAAGAATTAGAATTTTTCTTTAAAATTTCCTATTCCAATTCATAATTAAAATTTTTTCGAAAACATCACGTATCAACATAGAATTAGAATTCATTCTTTTAAAAAATTCCCTGTTCCAGCACGAAATTGATTTAAATTTGAAAATTCCCTGTTTCAACTCAGAATTCGAATTCCTTAAAAAAATTTCCTGTTCCAATTCAGAATTTTTATCTTTTTCGAAAATTTCCAGTACTAGCTCGAAATTGACTAAAATTGTAAAATTCTCAGTTCCAAGTCAGAATTATTATTATTCTGCATAGATTCCAGTTCCAACTATAAATTTATAAAAAATGGAAAGTTCCCTGTTGAAATTAAAAATTAAATTATTTTTATTGTAAATACTTTTAAAATCCTTAAAATGCTTTCAAATTTTATTTCAAAATCTTGAAACATCTACATGCTGTTTTACACTTTTTCAAATTAATTTTTTTTTAATTCTGCCAAATTAAAAAAATTTTATTAAAATCTTACACATTCATTTTTGAAAATATTGTACATCGTTACAAATACTGTTAAATATTCTCTTAAAATTAGTTTATTAAAATAAAAAATAATTTTCAAATGTCCTAGAAAATGTTTTTTATTCTTCTGAAGTCTGTAAAAATTCTTAAAAAGCTTCTAAATTTTCTGTTCGAAATCTGCCAAAATGAATTAGGCCGTGGATTTTATCGGTACACGTAGACACTTCATTTACATTATCTGAGATCATTTCCAATTTTAAATTAATTTGGCATTTTTTCAAATCTTCTAAATATATCTTCAACTTACTCGACATTTTTCTAAGAATAATGGGTGTTCAATTGTTATTTATACATCAAAATTCAACAATTTTACTTACGAATTAAATTTGATTAAGTAGAAGAATTAAAATTGTAACGTTCAAAGTTTCGCTTTTTTTGTTTAGTTTTGAATATTTAATTTATAATCACTGATTTTTAATGAACAGTCAGATATTTCTAAATATTAAGTAACTTGTCTTGTTCGTAATTAAAAAATTTGAAATTGCATTGTTTAAAAGTGGAACATTTTAGACTGAAATTATTTTTAAAATTTAATAAGTGCCTTGAATCATAAATATATTAATTTAAAGTTATTTAAAAATTTTAAATTGTTTATAATGTTTCAATATGGCGTTTACATTTGTTTAACTAATAAGACTTTCTAAATGTTAACAGTTTCATTTTTAACGTTAAAATCTGGAAATTCTACAATTGTTAACCAGAGTGTCTAGCGATTCTTAGGAACAACATTCAAGGTATTTTCCAGGTTTTCCAGGTCAAGACATCAAAATTTTCCAGGTCTCTTTTTTTAAATCACATAATGAAATAAACGTTTTTCATACATGTAAAAAAAATTCTTTAGGGATATTTTTAAATCTTTGTAATGTCTTTGAAATCTTTGTGAAATCTTTTGAAATCTTTGTGAAGTATTGCAAACCTTAGTGAAAGCTTGCAATTTCGGAGAAATCTTTGAGAAATCTTTTGGCATTTTTCAAAGCTTTTGCAAAATCTTTAAAATTCTTGAAATCTTTGAAATCTTTGTGAACTATTTCTTTAATCTTTGTTTGCAAAATCTCTTGTGTCTGTTTAAAATCATTGAAGTCTTTTGAAATCGCTTAAATCTTTGAAATGTTTTGAAATTCTTGATATCTTTTGAAATCCTTATGAATTCTTTAAAGCAATTGTGACATCTTCTCTAAGTCTTTTGTATTCGTTAGAAATCACTGGAATATTTGAAATATTTTTGAAATCTTTATGAAATTTGTTATAATCGTTTAAAATCACTGGAATATTTGAAATCTTTTGAAATTTTATAAAAAAATTTGATATCGTTTAAAATAATTGAAATGTTTTTAAATCTTTGAAATATTCTTTAATCTTTTTTCGTGAAATCTTTTCTTTTCGTTTGGAATTATTTAAATCTTTTTAAATCTTCTCAAATTTGTTGAAACATTTTGAAATCATTAAAAATCTTTTAAATGTTTTGAAATCTGGTGTACTCCCTTGTTGGAATCTTTGAAATTCTTGAAATGTTTTGAGATCCTTAAGAATTCTTTAAAATATTTAAGAAATATTTCAGAAATCTTTGTAATTGTTTAAAATCTTGTCAATCATTTGTAAATCGTTTAAAATCTTTGAAATGGTTTAAAATCCTTCAAATCTGGCCTACTGTATCCTTGTTGAAATCTTTTAAATTCTCGTATTGGTTCGAAATATTTATGAATGTTTTATGAAATTTTTGAAACTTTTTTGAAATCTTTTGACATCCTCTAAAAAATTTTGAAGTTATTTAAAATCTTTAAAATGTTTTGAAATCTTTTGAAAGTTTAAAAATCTTTGTGCAATGTTTTATCTCCTAAAAAATTTCGAATTTGGTTAAAATCTAGTGTACACGGCTTTTTTTAATGTTTGAAATCCTTGAAATCTTTGTGAAATATTTTGAAATGTTTCTAAAATCTTTCTTGAATCTTGGTTTGGAAAATCTTTTGTATTCGTTGAAGTCATTGAATTATTTGAAATATGTTGAGATCTTCTAAAATTTTTTAAAACCTCTTGAAATCGTTTAAATTTTTGAAATCTTTGAAATCTGGCATACTGTACTCTTTTTCAAATCTTTGAAATCTATGTACTGTATTAAAACGTTGCGAAATTGCTGTTAAATCTTTATTGAAATCTGGCGTGGGCCCCTTTTTTAAATCGTTAACATCCGTGAAATTTGTATGAAATGTTAAATATATTTAAAATATTTCGAAAGTGAATTGACATCGAAATTTGAAACTAATGATCTTTATAATTCCCAAGTTGAAGACCTCAACAAAAAGTTCTTTGAACTATCTTTAATTATTCTGTTATAAACAAAAGATAATTTATTTCTTGATGAATAAAAAAATTTTCAGAAGAAAGATTTTTTCTAAACGAGACGTTTCTTTAATATTAGGCTAAAAGATTTAAATTACTCTTCGTATTTCGATAAAATTACTGTTTTAAAAGAAAAAAAAAGAATAATTAAAATTCAAGGTTTTCGTGAAAAAAATTAAGAAGATTTCCAGGTTTTCAAGGTCACTAGACACCCTGTAAACTGATTCCAAATCTTCTTGCACAATGAATTATTATTCATTTTTTAAATTTCAAAGTACAATTCAATTTCAATTCAATTCAATTCAAAATATTCGATTTTAAACTCTTCTAATTTTTAATTGTTTAAATCTTTAAAACAGCATTTTAAAATTCTTATATTGAAATCTACGCTTAAAAATTAAAAATCTAAAATGGAAAATTTTGAATGAGAGAGATTTTCGAATGATGAATTCTAAACTGAATTATATAACTGAAAAACATTAAATTCAAAAAACAGTTAAAATCAAAGTTTGAAGGATTTTTTTTCTAAAACTTTGTAAATTTCCCGGTAAAAAAATAAAAATTCACCGTCATTTCCCGGTCCAGCGACCATCCTCAGGATTGCTTTTTAAAATTCTGCACATTAAAAATGTATGCTTAAAAAGAAATATCTAAAATGTCAATTTCTTAAAGTAAAATATGTTCCAATTACGCATTTCGAACCGAATGATATCACAATTTAAAAATGTAATTCAACTAATTAACGTAAAAAACTGTTGAAATTGAACTTGAAAAGAATTTTCTGCAAAAAATTTGTAAAATTCCAGGTCAAAAAACAAATTCACTGTCATTTTCCAGTCTCAAGAAATTCCTAGTCATTTCTCGGTCCATCAGGTAAATCTCTGACTTTTCCCTGACCTGCAACCAGAGATGCTCTTAAAAAAAAATTAAGTCAAAAAAAAAAAAAAAAGAAAACATTCCATCACCTGGTATCCAGTCGACTCCGCCAAGGAATGATTATTCCCAGTCCGTTGTTGATTCGGCTGCTGGATCTCACCATTACTCGAATTTGCCCTGCGCCTGTTCTGCCTCGGACTCGAATTCCTCGCGCCCTCCTTGTCCGGTCCCTTAACCTGAATGACTATTCTGTATTCACTGGACTCCTGACTAGCGCTGTAGCTTCCACTCTTGAGTCGCCTCTGCGGTGGCTCACTCGCGAGGATCGTCGAATCACTATCACTGGGATCACTAACCATCATAATATCACGCGCACTAAGAATGTCCATAGTCTCTTCATCATTGTAGTCTGGACTCGACATATTGCTGATTGCCTCCGACTGGCTGAGATCGCCATTTGTGGGATGCAGTCCACCTGGCGAGGTGCCCTCGCCGGAACCCAGTCCAAGCTGAACGACGGCGCCTGGCACCACCGGAAGAGGAAACCTGCGAGACTCCGAGTTGGAGGACATGACGGACGAAGAGACCGAGGTCGGGGATGCCGGCGAGAGGGAACGCTGAGGGCTGGTGCCCTCGGTCGAGGAACTACTGCTCGAGGATTGAGCTGGTGAGCTGCCATTTCGACAGCAGGAGGTTCTCTCGGAGATGGAGGGCGAGCTGACAGGCGCATTGTAAGTCCAAACGATACGCTCGCTTGAGAGACCCTGACCACTCTCGGGTCTCGTGTCCAGGAGGGTGTTGAGACTCGATGTGACGTCGTCGTCGATGTCGATGTCCACGGTACTCATGGATGGATCCTTCTGGAACTGGAGGTGGTCCTCGGATCGAGAGGTCCTCACAAATCCACTCGAGTAGCCGAAATTGGCGTTGTTTTTGCTCTCGCAAGCAGGCGAACACTGGGTGCTTTCGCGCCTCGCGGTTCCAACTGGTGAGGTAGTGGCTGAATTTGACCCGGTCACCTTGTAGCTCCGGTGGTGGCCGAGTATTTCGTTAGGACTGGTAGGTACGGAGTTGTGGTGATGATGATTGTAGTGATTGTAGCGATGGTGGGAATGATGATTGTTGTACCTCAGCGAATCCACCTTTTTCTGGTACTTTGGAAGGAGACAGGTGCTTTGTTGCGTTCGGGAGAGGTTCAACATCAAGTCTCCGGTCATCATGTAGGCCTCGAATCTGCAATAAAATGCACAGATTTCACAGTTTAAAATTCTCGCAAAACAGAAATTATCATTTTCTCACCAAAAGTGATGGATTTTGATGTGGTTGAAGTTCTAAACGTTCAAATGAACGAATTTTTTTACTGATTAGTTTGCAAACCAGGAAGAGTAATAAAATGTTTGTTAATTTATATTGGAAGTAATTTATCGTTGAAAAAGACTTATAATGCATAATTTAAATTGAAGCTGGAACAATATTTATGGGTAAAATAGAAATGTTGAAAAAAATTTCGTTCAGTTGAACGTACATTGGATTTTGAAACTTTCAAACAAAACAGACGAATATTGAACAAAATAGTTGGATTAAACCTACTCGTACATACACTGCCGTTCAAAAGTTTTAGGCCACCTCCTTTTTTATGACTAAATAAACTCTCTTAATTTTAATTATACCAAAGCTAAAAAAATTTCCCTTTAAAAGGTTCATTGCTTTCGAAATTCTGTATAAAATAAGCCCAGGGTGAAGCCAATTTGTCTAGTTTTTAAGTAGATATTGCAAAAATAGTGTAAATTTCAATGTTTTCTTAAATTTTCAATAAGTTGCGAAACAGTCGACATTTTTCAATGTTCAAAAGACAATTATAAAAATAACTACATTTTTGTAGAAAATAGTTGTATTTTAACCAGTAACGATGCATTTCCAACCAAATAAATGAACTTTTAATGAAAACAGGCAAATTTGGTAGAAAAATGTTGAATTTTATACCAAAAATATGTTAATGTTTAACCAAAAAATGGAATTTTCAACTAAAAAAAAAAGATTTTTACACAAAGGATGAATTTTTTAGTCGAAAAGGACGAATTTTGTATACAAAAAGAACGGATGTCAAACTAAATAATTGAATTTTCAAAGAAAAAAGATAACTTTTTAACATAATAGAAATTTTAACAAACAAGATCATTCTCAACCAAAACTCAGGTATCTTAAACTAAAAAATAAGACTTTTCTGCGGAACAGATAAATCTTTGATCGAAAAGGACTAATTTTCCATCCAAAAAGACGAATGTTAAACTATGTTGTTTAATTTTCGATAAAAAACGTAACTTTTTAACAAAATAGAGACAAAAAAGTTGAATATCCGACGAAAAAATATAACTTTTCAACAAAATAGTGATATTTTCAACACAAAAGTTAATTTTCAACCAAATAATTGAAATTTTAACAAAAAAATTAATTTTCAACCAAGAAAGATGAATTTTGAACACAAAAAAAGACTGTTCTACCAAAAAAGTTAAGATTTACATTTAAAAGGACGCAATGCCTATCCAAAAAGACAAATTTAAACAAAAAAGTTGAATATCCGAGAAAAAAATATAACTTTTTAACAAAATAGTGAAATTTTCAAAACAAAAATTAGTTTTCAACCAGAAAAAGATGAATTTTTCTCCAAATAAATGAATTTTAAAGGCGAAAAGACGAATTTGTTAGAACAGGGTGAATTTAAATCTAACAAGTTCAATTTTTGACAAGAAAATATAACATTTTTACGTAATAATGGAATTTTCAACAAAAAAGTTCAATTTCAACTAAAAAAAATTAAAGAATTCTACAGAAAAAAATGAATTTTTAATCGAAAAGGATGAATTTGCTATCTAAAAACACGAATGTAAAAAGAAATAGTTTAATTTTCAACAAAAAAAAGATAACTTAAAAAAAAAGTTAAATTTGCACAAAACAAAGTTCATTATCAACCAGGAAAATTGAATTTTTAACAAAATAATTGAATTTTAAAGCGAAAAGGAAGAATTTTCTAGAAGCCTGTTTAATTTTCTACCAAAAAATATGTATTATCAATCTAAAAGAATTTTGTATAAAAAGACGAATGCAACATGAAACAGCTGAATTTTCGGCGAACAAGATAATTTTTTAAGAAAGTAGTGAAATTATGAACAAAAAAGTTCATTTTCAACAAAAAAAGAGAAATTTTTAACTAAAAAAAAAACTTAAGAAAATGAATTTTTAATCGCAAAGGACGAAATTACTATCTAAAATGTCGAATGTAAAACAAAGCAGTTAAATTTTTGATAAAAATTTGATAAAATTTTTTAACAAAATAGTGGAATCATCAAAAAGAAAATTAATTATCAACCAAAAGGAGGGATTTTCATTTTAAAAAAAACTTTTACAAAAAAGATTATTTTTTAATAGGAAAGAACGAATTTTCTTTCTAATAAAATGAATGTATAACAGTTTAATTTTCAACCAAAAAAGATCTATTCTTAATAAAAGAGTGAAATTTGCAAGAAAAAAATTTATTTTCAACCAGAAAAGTTTAATTTTCACTTGAATAATTGAATTTTGAATAAAAAAAGGCAAATTTTTTAGAAACCTCTTGAATTTTCAATCACGAAAGATGCATTTTCAACAACAGAAAAGACTTTTCTACCTGAAAATATGAATTATCCATGTAAAAGGAATTTTCGATGGAAAAGGATATTTTGTTAATAAAGTTGTAGAATTATCAAGAAAAAGTTAATTCTCAAACAAAAAAGAGAGAATTCAAGAAAAAAGAATTCTACAAAAAAGTTAAGTTTAAGCATTATAAGATGAATGTAAGAAAAAGACTTTTGTACAAAACCAAATTTTTTAATCGTTAATTTTCAACCAAGAAAGATGAATTTTCAATTTTAAATGACGAGTTTTCTACCCAAAAAGACAAACACACAAATCAATAAAATTTTTTAGAAAAAATGATGAGGTTTAAACAATATAGGTGTATTTTCAACCAAAATGAATGACCTTTTAACCAAAATGTTGAATTTTCAACAAAATAATTAAACTTTAAACCAAATGATTAACATTTTAAATAAAAAGAAAAATGAATTCTCAACTAATAATATAATAGTAGAGTTTTCAAACCGAAAATGATGAAATTTCAACCAAAATAATTAGATTTTCTGACTGTCTTCTATGAATTCATTTCGAATTTAAGTGAAAAAACATTCAAAGGGAAAGTTTCTTGAAAACCTGGCTGAAAGAGGATTTCCTGAAAAAAGGGGAAAATGAACGGAATAGGAGAAAGAGTGTGAAGACTGAATTCATTTTTTGAGGTGATTGGTTAAAACTTAAAAAATTGTGATTGTTTTTTTTTTGTATGTACATACCTCGGAGTATTTTTTTGTCTGCCAAACTTGTCGCCGGACAATGGTTCCCACTGGGCGCGTTCCTCTTCTTTAAAGCTGTCGAACTGAGGTAAAAGCGCTTCGATTTCCGAGGATCCGGATGCATCGCTACACGATCCATTACTCCTGACTGCATTTTGCGGAACACCCGGAGGATTCTGCGGAAGACTTATCGGCGACAATTCCGATCCGGAATTTTTTCCGCCTCTCTCGTCACCATTTCCGGAAGATCTGTTTCTCGAGTTGTTTTCAATTCCTGTTCGAAAGAGTTTCAAACTTTCAGCACCTTCGCACGTCGGCTGACCAGAGCACAATAAACGTCGCACGTACGATTTGATGGCTGGATCTAAAACGAAAAGGTCGATTCAATCACGTTTGCATTTTTCAAGGATTTTTTAAAATTATTTTTATTTATTTTATTAATTATAATTATTAAAATATGAGCCAGGATTGCCTAAAAACATCATTTTCAAAATTCTCTAACTCTTCCCTGGAATTATTTATTCCCTAGTAAATTATTTAGATTTCGTTACTACAATATCCAAATTTCTAAATTCTTCTAGGTATGAAAACAAACATACACCTAGAAGATTAATAATATTAATGCAAACAATTTTTGTTTCTAAATATGCTTTATACACTTTTTAATTGAGTTTTCATATCAAAAGTGTTAGATGCATTTTTTACCAAAAAAGAGACAAAGTACAACAAAATTTCAACAAAGTGCATGAATTTGCACCTAAAAAGGATCAATTTTCAACCACAATTAGAATAGACAGAATGCGAGAAAAATAAATATTCCACGAAAAAAAAACGAATTTTCAACAAAATATTTTTTTTCAAGCAAAAAAAAAAAGATTTTTTAACCGAAAATATAAATTTTTATCCAAACAATTGGCTGAATTTTAAACCCAAAAGATGAATTTTCTACTAAAAAAGTTACAGTTTAAATAAAATATCGAAATTGTTAACTAAAAAGAATAAATTTACTAACCAAAACTAGAATAGTTCAATTTGCAGTTAGAAAAGTAAATTTAAAAAAAAAACAAAAAAAAACACGTTTCCCGCTAAATTAATTTATTTTCAACTAAAAATACAAATCAAGAAAAAAATGGAAAAGTTACATCTTCAGTTAAAAAATTAATTTTTAACTAAAAAGATATGAATTTGCAAGCAACGAAATTAATTTATAATCACAGTGATGAATTTTCAACCAAAAATATGAATTTTTGACCAAATAGTGGAATTTTCAACCCAAAAGATAAATTTTCTGTAAAAAAAAGAATTTTTAACTAAATATTTTTTTCAATCAAAGAAATGAATTCTTAACCAGAAATAGAATATTTAAATTTACTACAAAACAGCACATTTTTCAACAAAAAAGATTACATTTATATTAAAGAAGTTAAATTTAACACAAAAAATGGAATAACTGAAGTCAATATTCAACTCAAACGATAAATCTTCAACTAAAAAAAAAACTTAATTTTTAACCCTTTGAACAATATACATGAATTTTCAACTGAAAAGATAAAGTTTTTACCAAAAATAAAATACGTAAATTTTCAGTTAGTAAAATAAATTTTCAACCACAGACATTAATTTTGAACCAAAAAGATGAAATATCAACTAATGAAAGTAAATTTTTAACCAATTCCTATGAAAAAGATACATTTTCGACAAAAAGTGGAATGGTTACATTTTCAGGTAAAAAAATTAATTCTAAATAAGAAAAAAACTAAATTTCAACCAAAAAGATCAATTTTCAACCAATAGGATGAATATTCTACCAAAATGGATGAATTTTGAACAAAGTATATGAAGTTTTAAGAAAAAGAAACCAGAAATTTATTTTTTATCCAGAAAGATATATTTTAACAAAATAAATTAATTTTTAAGAAAATAAATTAATTTTCGACAAAATAGTTGAATTTTTAACCAAATCGTTGAATTATGAACCAAATGGTAAAAATTTCAAACAAAAAAGATTAAACTTCAATTGAAAACCGTTGAATTTTGAAACCCGAAAAGTTGAAGTTTCAACAAAAAGGTTGTTTCTCAACGAAAAGCACGAATTTTCCACCAATAAATGTATTTTATATCTTTAAAGACACATTTTCAACAAAATACAGGAATTTTAAAACAAATAGTTGAATTTCCAACTAAAAATATGATGTTTAAACAAAATAGTTGAATTTTCAACCAATTTGTTTACTTATAAAGCAAATGGTCTAATTTTTAAAATCAAAAAAGCATTCAACTTCTACAAACAACAGTTTAAGTTTCAACAAAAAGATGAATTCTCAACCAACAAACGAATTTTCAACACAAAAATTTATTTTCTATCATGAAAGACGAATTGTCAATAAGAACAAAGATGAATTTTAAATCCAAAAGGATGAATTTTCTGCTTAAATAGGCAAACTTTCCACGAAGCAGTTGAATCTTCGACAACAAAAAATGACTAACAAAATACTTGTATTTTCAATAAAAAATAATTAAATTTTCAAAGAAATAACATTAAACATCCATCGAAAACAGTTGAATTTCCAAACCAAAAAGTTAAACTGTCAACAAAAAGATGAATTGTCAAAGAAAAATATATTAGCTGATATTTCAACAACGAAAAAACGAATTTTCCACGAAGTAAGTAAATTTCCAACCAAAAAGTTGAATTTGCAACAAAATAATTAAATTGCTTCAACAAAATACATGAATTTCTAAATAAATATTTGAATTTTTAATTAAAAAATTTTAATTTTCACTAAAAAAATGAATCTTGAACAAAAACAAACGAATCTTCAACACATTAGTCCAATTTTCAACCAAAGAGATTAACTTTCAACTTGAAAATTAATTTTTAATAATAGTTCAAAGACGAATATTTGTAAAACAGTTCAATTTCTACAAAAAACTTGAATTTTTAACAAAAAAAAATCATTCTCAACAGAAACAGATTAGTTTTTAACCAAACAGTTGCATTTCTAACCAAAAAGAGGATTTTTCAACCAAGAAGACTAATTTTCTATCACTAATGAGGAATTTTCAACTAAAACAGATCAGCTTTAAACCAAAAATGTAAAAGTTACATTTTCATCTGAAAACATTAATTTTAAACAAGTTTAAACAAAATAGTCAAATTTTCAACCGAAAAGATGAACGTTCAACCACGAAAAAACAAATTTTTAACAAAAATGTCCAACTTTTACCCAAGTAGTTGAATTTTCGATTAAAAAAATCAATTTTGAACCAAAAATGGATTAATTACATTTTTAATCATAAGAAACATATTTCAACACAAAATAATTCAACAAAGTGTTTAAACTTCAACCAGCGAGATGAATTTTCAACTAAAATGATTAAATGCTCAATCTAAAGAAAAATACGTTAACATAATTGTTAAATTTTCAACCAAAAAGGATAACTTTTTCACATCATTGTTGAATTTGTGACCAAATAATAAATTTCTGATCTAAAAATATAATCGGCAGGTAAAAGAAATTGAAAAAAAAGAAATGAAAATACAGGGAAAATAAAATCCCTCAATTTTCCTGAACAATAATATTCAAGTACCAAAGTTTTAATCTGATAACATTTTTAACACAAGAATTTTTTATGAAGGAAATAAAACATTTTCAATTAAAAATGTACAAAATTCTAATTTATTAACCTGGACAGTTATATAAAATGTCTCTTTTATAAATTTCCTGACTTTTCCCTGAACTTTCCTCATCATTAAAATTCCTTGACTTTTCCCTGATAAGAAAAAATAAATCAAAAATAATTCCGGAAATGGTCTTACACTCTTCGAAGGTAATCTATATTCTTTAATCTCTTCAGGGATTACAAATGGGCCTTAACATTGAGAGATAAATATTTAGAGGGTTGAATTGGATAACTTTGATGAATTGGATAAAGAGGAGGAAACGTGACTTATCTGCCAACTTTCACTCAATGGATTTGAAATAGAGGGAAAGCGAGTGCACTTTCTTTTGAACGAAACCCTCCTTGAGCGCATACCTACCTAGGTGAAAAAATAAAATAAAATAAAAAGACGGAGAGTGCAGGGAACTCACTCACCCCTTCGCAGCTTCAGCGTGACGGGGTCTGACGAGAGCCGGAGACATTTCAGAACTGAAACAGAAAAGAAATAAAAAGTGCTTGCGGGTGAACGAGCCATAAAACTGCATACCCTTAGTACTAAATACAAGTACGATATTTTTAATACAACCCCTTTTAACAACCCATCATGATTCATCTTACAAATATTTTAAATTTCAAATCGTTAAAATTGATGAATTTTCCATTATTATTTTCCATTACTATTAAAAACAAAAAACTTTCAAAATTACGTAACTTTAAAATTCAAAATTGTAGGACTTGGAATTATAAATCTTTAAAATTCAAAAATCGAAGAGTTTTTAATTTGGAAAATTTACAGTTAAGAATTAAACAAATTTTTAGTATAAGATTTAAAAATTCTATAATTTTGATGATTTAAATTTTAATGTTCTTTAATTTGGAAGATTTATAATTGAAAACTCTGTACTCTTGATAAAATTTAAAAAATTTTCGTATACACCTTTAAAATTCAATAAATTTCAATTTTAAATATACACAATTCAATAATTTTTTTAATTTAACTATTCCAGAAAAAAAGTTCAAAACTACATACCTTTAAAATATAATTCTTAAATATTGAATAATTATCATTTTTACATATATTTTCAATATGCAAGATTTTTCAATTGTCATGCATTAAATTGTATAACTTTGAATTATAAATCTGTAAAATTGAAAAATCGAAGTTTTAAAAAAAATGCATAGCTAAAAATTACGCAAGTTTTAATTTTTATAATTAAAATCTCTGAAATTTTAATTATTTACATTTGAAATTTCATCTACTTGGAAGATTTAGAATGAAAAACTCTCGACTCTTGACAAAGTTCAAGAATTTTTGTTATAAAGGCTAAAATTATATAATTTTCAATTTTAAATCTTAAAAATTGAGAAATTTTAATTACTTACATTTGAAATTTTATCAATTTGGAAGATTTAGAATTAGAAACTCTTAACCAAATTTATGAATTTTTATTTGTACATTTTGAAAATTTAATATTTTAAAATTTTAAATCTTCACTATTGAATATTGTTTGATTTGAAATCTGTAATGTCAAGTTTTCAGAATTTAAGCATTTTTAATTGTGAACATTTAAAATTGAACTATTCCAAAAAAACGTTCAAAATTAAATAACTTTAAAATTAAAATCTTGAAAATTGAATAATAATAATTCTATATATATATATTTTTTAAATTCAAACATTTTCTTTTATAACTCTTTAAAATTGTAGAACTTTGAAATTTTTTATCTTTGAAAATGAAGAGTTTTTAATTTTAGTAATTTATAATTGAAAATGATGCTGGTTTCAAAGTTTCCAGTTAAAAATTCGGTACCTTTCATGATTTATATATTTAAATTCCTTTAATTTTGAAAATTTTGAATTGAAAAATATTGACAAACTTTCAGAATTTTTTGTTATCTTTAAAATTGAGCTATTACAAAAAAACGCCTATACCTTTAAAATATAAATTTAAAAATTGGAATAATTAGCTGTTCCACAGATACTTTCGAAATTCAAGAATTTGGAATTGTAATGCATCAAAAGTTTTACGATAAAAAAATTCCAGGCCTCGGTCACAAATTTGTAAAAATAGTGTCTTAATTTTTTTTCAAGCATTAAACCTGTGTGTAGTCTAAATTAAAAATTTCGAACTGAAAGTTCATTATTTTTGGTTGAATTCTGATATTAAATTTTTGGTTAAGGATTTATCTATTTTTGTTAAAGTTTTTATTATTGGGTTCAAAATATATACTTCTTGGTTGAAAATCCAACAATTTTGAAAAATAATCTGTTCCGTTTAAAAATGAAGTTTTTTGTTGAAAATTCAAGTTTTGCCAAAATTTTTTTTTATCGACTAGGAAATCCAACAATTTAGTAGAAAATTAAACTATTTGGTTGGAAATTGATCTTTTTCGGTATAAAATCGATTTTTTGTTAAAAATCCAACTTTTTGGTTGAACATTAATCTGTTTTAGTTAAGGATTTTTTTGTTGAAAAAAATGAATTTTTAACCAAAAAGATTGATTTCTACCAAAAAGGCGAATTTGTAATTAAAAATGACAATTTTTTAAACAAAAATGGAATAGTTAAATTTTTAGTTAAAAAACTAATGCTCAATCAAAGATATGTATTTTTAACTAACATAGCGGGATATTTAACTGAAATAGTTAGATTAATTAATTAATTAATTTCAACAAAAGAATTGAACTTTCTACCAAATAATTAAATTTTTTATTCCAAAAAAGACGAATTCTGAACAAACATTTAGAATTTTTCGTTTTAACGAAAAAAAGACTTAATTTTTATAAAAAGAAGCTTAATTCAGCCAAAAAGATGAATTTTCAACATAAGTTGCACTTCCAGTTAAAATGATGAATCCTCAACCAAAAAAATAAATAAATTTTCATCACAAGAGCATCAGCTCGGCAATCGGATGCCAACGGAACTAGAGAGCAATTTTTTTCACAACTTAGGAATAAAAATCAATATTAAAAAAATATTGATTTTTGACCAGTAGACAAAAACATTTAACATCAGTTTATTTAAAAGAGTTTAACTTTCTATCAAGTAATTACTTCTTTCCATCAAAAAAGATGAATTCTGAATAGAAAATGTAGTAGTTTATATTTCAACCAGAAAAAGGTTTTAATTTTCAATCAAAAGCACTTGAATTAAAAAAAAAGACGAGTTTTCAACATGAGTTTAATCTTCAACAAAAACAGATTTTTCAGTCAAGAGAGAGAAAAAACTGCAAACTAACTGTTGTATTTTCAAGCAAAAAGATGAATTTTCAACCCAGAAAATTAATTTTCCACCAAAAAGAACTAATTTTCAAGAAAATACATGGGATAGTTAAATTTACAATTAAAAAAATTAATTTTAAACAAAAAAAGGAATTTTCAACAAAATAATTATTATATTAATATAAAGCTACTTTTACGAATCAAGAATCATTGTTATTCAATTTTATATTGAAATTTAAAAAATAAGCACGCTCTATAGAAAATTCCCTGTCATTTTCAGACTTTCCCAGGTATATAAAAATTCCCTGACAATTCATTTGAAACATTTTGAACATTATTTTGTTTTCGAAAGTCTCATTGTCTAAAATAATCAACTTTATGGCAATCAAAAATTAATTTTGTGTTTTAATTAAATTTACCAATGCATGTTAAATAATTAATTTAATCTTATAAATAGTTAAGACACTATACGTTTTGATTAAAAAAAAAAATTATATTTCTTTTATTATTTTCTCAATTAATGATATCTACTTTAGGTCGTATTATAGCTCTCGCGAATTCAATAAAACTTGAGTAAAAGTTTTTTGTTATATTTCCGATTTTGAATTCTTTCAAGTTTCACTAAGCAGATGACTGTCGTGAATTCCAGCGATTTCTATAAAAAGAACTGTTTGATAAATTCTCAAATTTTAAGAAAAGTCTCGAGCCTGACTAAATCGAATGGTATAAAATAAGGCAAATTGCAGCAAAGTCTAATCGAATGCAAGTGGAAAAAGTTACGTCAGACTAATTTTCGATGCTAATATTTATAGCCGACTGCATTGCATGAATATCATTATAAACTTTTCCAATTCAGTCTTTCGTATTTGATTACTACACAAATCTCGAAAATGAGAAAAAAGCTCATATACGGAGAGAAATTTTATTTTATCCACCTACTACGATATTAATTATTTAAATTGTGCTCCGTGCACCAACAAAAAAGTTTTATATTCTATTAAGATCCTTTTCCACCCCTACTTACACTTATTACCCCTCCCCCTTCCTTCCTTCAAGCTTCGATTCCCATCAATTCTATAACGTCTACCACTTCACTTCCCCCCTCTACCCAATGTCCCCTATGATCACTTCCCCAATCAATACTCCCATTCCCCTACTTCACAATCCCACATTTTCCCTCACTTTCCAAACCCCCTCATTTCCACTCCCCTCAATAATTCCAATTTTCTTACTTCCCATACAGCCTCACCCAGCTTCCGCTCACCTCATTTTCATAATTGCCTCACTTCCCCAATCCACATTTCCCACCACTTATCCTTCTTCCTCTCCCATCATTACCCCTCACAACCCCTCCCTAGACTTCTTCTTACTTCTCCTAAATCCCCTTCTATTCCTTACTTCCTCTCTCATCATTTCTCCTACTTCCCCCTTCCTTCATTCCCCCTCACTACGCCACAAAATCATTACTCCTACTTCCACTCCCCTCACATTCCTTAATGATTCCTTCCATCATTTTCCTTCCTTGAAAAAAAAATACGACGAATGGACATTCGGCCGAAACTACACGGAGAGAACACAACGGCTGTTGTCGCCGTGACTCATGGTGATGATGCGTGTGATGGGATAAAAGTTCTTCGAAATGCTCGAAAATATGTGAAGTTGACCTGCTCACGGTGATCACGCGAGTGCTTCACGGCGGTCATGCGCGTGAATCTCAGAACTTTCATAGACCACCACTGCGATCACAGTGTTCAGCATTATTTTCTTGCGCATCAGCAGTGCGATGTAGCAAGCGATGAGAATCGTTTTTATAACACCTCTAATCGAAAAATTTCTCATCGCAGAAACATCGCAGTGCTGAAGCACGTGCAAATAATGCTGAACACTGTGATCGCAGTGGTGGTCGTTGTAAAGTCCTAAGTGTGATTCACGCGCATGACCGCCGTGAAGCACTCGCGTGATCACCGTGAACACTTCACTTTCACATATTCTGGAGCATTTCGAAACACTTTTATCCCATCAAGCGCATCAGCACCTTGAGTCACGGTAACACAGCCGTTTTTTTCTCTTTATGTATAAGGGTTTCTGCCAGAAAGCTACGAAACCCTAATAATCAGATGAATCATAGCACACAGCTCAAAAAAAGTAAAATAGGAGACATTTTCCACCGCAAAGGGGAAGAAAGGTAGAGAGAATAAACATTTATTTTCATTTAAAAAAGATGAAACTATCTTTTTATAGGAAATTTTATATTTCAAAAAATAATTTTAGTTGGTTTGTAAATGGTTACTGCCATTTAGGAACCTTTTTTTTACATTGAATATTCTTCGGTCTTTGGAAATCCATTCACGGTGATATAAAACAGCTAGATAAAACCTGAAATTTGTTAAACAAACCACTCATATGTTTTATATTGTTCTCATAATCAAAAATATTTTCTTTTCTAAAAATTCCTTTATTAATAATTAAATCCCGATATATATGCATAAAATTAAATAATTCTGCCCAAAAATGAGTTTGGGCGAGTTCGTGTCTGGATTTTTATGTCTTAAGATTAAAAACAAAATATTTTCATATCCATATTAAATTTTTTTTAAATATTAAGCGTTCTGCAAATTTCTTAAATGAAATCTCTTGAAATCCTTTAAAATCTTTTAAAATAACATAAAATCTTATAAATCCGTAAAAATCTGTTATAATCAAATTTCATTTATTTCCTAAAGTTCTCTAGAAATTTGCTAAAACTACATCTTGGAAATCGTAAAAATCCTTTAGCATATGTAGAAATAATTGGAAATTTCAGGAATATAAATTAAACTAGAATTATTTATTAAACTGATTTAAATAAAACATTTGAATAAAATTTTCCGGTATTTTTATTTCTTAATATGAAAAAAATTAACCGTTTCAAGAACCATATCAAATTTCATGAATATTAGGAATTCTAAAATTATTTGAAATGAGTCAAATAATTTAAGAAATGATTAATTCTAGTTAGTAAGATCTGTCTGAAAGAAAGTTATTCGTATTTTTCTTATTTTCATGCATGCACATTTTTTTACATATCTGAAGATCTTAACTGTTCCTATAAATATTGCAGGCACATATTGTTAAATCTTTAATTAAAAATGGTTTATATTTGAAAATTTTACATGTACAATTGATAATTTAGAAATGGTTAAATTTAAAATGTAGATATTGTACAATATTACAAAATCAAAATTGTTTAAATTCTATTTAAGGAAAGAATATTTAACATCTACTAAAAATTGAGCTTAAATTTGCCTGACTGATAAAATCTATTTTTTTTGTAGTTGTTTAAAATTTTTTAAATTCTCGAAATTCTTAAATTTGTTGTTATAATAGTCTAAAATAATGAAATTCGTTATTAAAAAAAAACTAAAGATGTGAGCTTTAAAGTTATAGACACACCCATTTTTGTACCGAAATTTCAGTAAACGTATTATTCCATTTCAGAATTAGAAGTTAAAAGAATCTCTGTTCCAATCTAGAGTTTTAATTCTTTTTGAAAATTTCCTGAAATATTTAAAATCAGCTGAAACTTTTGGAAATTTTATTAATCCTCTAAAATACCGTGAAATGTTTTCAATTCCTAAAAAATCTCTAGATGACCTCGCAATCCCTTGCAATCTTCGGAAATTTTCGAAAAACTGTGATGTCTCATGAAATCTATTATATTGCTAAGAAATCCCTTAAAATATTTTGTAAAATACCATGGCAGGATATCTGCTAAAATCCTAAAAATAATTTCCTTACCAATCCCTTTACTTCTTTAAATCATTACATGATACTTGAATTTCCCCATTTATTGTCCATATGTGAATATAAAAATATACAAAAATAAATTTAATTTAAATTTGAAACTAAATTCCATGAATTTTATTAATAACTGAAACAAATGTTTACATTATTATCGTATATGAATTTCGAGAACCTAATTTAATACATATTTAACACATTATTAATGTTCTTAATAAAATATATTTTCCTTAAGGAGATAAGTGAGAGGACTTCTAATCCTAGATCCCTATTACCGACATGTTACCGACGTCGAAACCATTCTACAGCTCAAGTTGTTCCTGTCCGTGCTAAGCTTCCAAGAATATTTTGGATGATTTTACGTAAACACTTTCAATGTTATATTTTGATTTGTCTTTGAATTTTCTATTGCATCATATAGTTATGTAATCATCCAGAATATTTGAGGAACTTAGCACTGACACGAACCACTTGAGCTATTGGAATGGGCTCCATGTCGGTAACATGTCGGTAACAGGAATCTATTATAAGAACTCCTCCTAATAAAAATTCCCTGACTTTCAGGTTTTCCAAGTGAGCAGACGCCCCTTTCATTTTATGAAAAAAAATCTGTAGATAAACAGAAGGGTAGATAACATTCTAATCAAGCAAAGGTCGTTGGACAAATAACTAACCACTCCAAAGAAGAGTAAATATTGCAAATTTCATTAAGGTGAAAGCCAAAATTAATATTCAGAGAGGGATAATTTGAATTTGAATAATATTCAAATTACAAAACCAATTTGAAAAACTATTAGAATGGTTTAAAAAGACACACTGAAAGCCTCAAAATTATTACAGAGGGTGGAAAATAAAGTAAATGGTTAGGTCCTTTGGAAATGGAACATTACGTCAGACCGATCCATTGCCCACGCTGTTCAGTTTAACCCTTCGGTGGTTAGGCCTGAGCGAAACTGTGAAATTAGCATAGCAAAATATCCAACAATTTCGAAACTGTGGTCTTCCATTTCGTATAAATCGATTAGCTTAAAAGCCGAGAGTGTAAAGGTTTTTCCCTGCTGCAAATATTACCAACAATTATTTTCAAATAGCGAAGAAAATTGAAAAATATGTCCTGTTGCTCCCCAATGAATTGTTGGAAAATTTTAAAATATTGAAACCTAGAAGCACTGTTTTATTAAACTCGAATTTATTTATAAAGCAATAATAATCAGGATTTTTCTGTTCAACATCGTAATTTATTCATATCAAACTACACTTTAAAAAAAATCATTTTTAAAGAAGTAGTTGAAATCAACTAAAAAGACAAATTTTCAATAAAAAATTGAAATCTTAACCAAAATGATTGATTTGTATTCAAATACTGAATTTTTCACCAAACTGTTAAAATTGTAAGCCAAAAAGATTTTATTTCTACAAAACTGTTGAATATTCAACAGAAATGGAAATTTTCAACCAAATGATTGAATTTTATACATAAAAAATTTCCTAATAAAAGAGTTGAGTTTTCAAGCTAACAGTCGAATGTTTTAGAAAACTTTCGACTATATAGCTTGATAGAAAGAAATTTCAACAAAAAGGTTCATTTACAACCATGCAAAATGAATTTTTAACCAAGCAGTTAAATTTTCAACAAAAAATTAACTTTAAGCAAAATGGTCGAATTTTTAAACAAAATAAATTAAATTTCGATGAAAAATAGTTCAATTTTCAGCCAAGCAGTTCAATTTTCAGTTGAAAGCATTAATTTTCAACAACAAAAATCAGCAAATTTGCAACAAAGCAGTTCAAATTTCCAGCCAAACACATGACTGTTCAATTAACAAAGATGAATTTTCAAACAAATGGCCAAATTTTAAAACAAACAAGATTTAGCTTCACCCACAAAAAAATAGTACAAACCAAAAAGATGAATTTCCTACAAAAACAGTTGAATTTAAAAAAAAAATGGATTTTACATCAAAAAATAGAAATAAAAAAAAAAGAAATTCTTCCCCAAAGCAGATTCATTTTTAATCAAACAGTTGCATTTTTATTTGCAAAAGAGACATTTCAACAAAAAAGACGAAGCATAAAACAAAACAAAAAAATGGTTAACGCAGTATTTCAGCTTTCAACGAAGTAGTATTAGTAGTAGTGCTATATTTATTTGAGAACCAACTGATTCATATAAATAGGTCACAGTTCAATTCTAAAAATAACTGTTATTCTATTAAATAAAAAGACTAAAGTTAAAGATTAATGGTAAACTTTACCCCAGAGGAGATAAACCTTGCTTACAACAGAAAAAAAATCTTTAACCTATATAATTAACCTTGCTTACAACAGAAAAAAAATCTTTAACCTATATAATTAATTGCAATGCCCATTCATGAAACTGACTAACAAACATCTTTTTTTTTATAATATTTTTATCAGGGTTATCGAGAATATTCTGCCAGGCATTCCTTATTTCGCACAGATCCCGACTTCGGCTTTTACATGAAAGGAGTAAAATTTTCAATAGAAAAAGATGAACTATCAACCAAAAAAATAAAAAAATTTCAACAAACCAATTACATTTTCAACCAAGTAGTAAGTTTACAATAATTTTCAGCCTAAAAAGATTTGCTACCAATAATGACATTAAAACTTTAGAAGTTGAGTTATCAATCAAATAGTTTAACTTTTAAGCAAGAGTGACGATTTTCGAAAAGAACGAATTTTCTTTAATTTATGTAAAAATTTACTTTTTTCAATTTTATAATTTACAAATCAAAATAACTAAGTTGATAATACATAAAAACTTAATCAAGAAAGAAATAGGCAATAGTTAAAGTAAATAAAAATACACAACATATTTTAACAAGTAAACAAAATTATATTTAAAATAAAATTCAAATTGAATAACAGACCAACCAAACCAAGGAAATAAATTTTCAACTAAAATTACGAATCTTCATACAAAAACAGATGAATTGTCAATGAAAAATATAATAGTTTATATTAATCCTCAACCAAATCAGATTAATTTTCTACAAAAATAAATCAATATTCAACACATCAAAAATTAGATTTTTTGTTACAAAAAAGAGATGAATGTTTGGAAACGAAAAAGCTGGATTTTGAACCAAGGAAGAAAAAAAATTTCACTGAATTGTTCAATTTTTCAGGCACACTTGCATTTTCAAATCGAAAATATGAATTTTCAACAAAAAAAATTACTTTTTAACCTAATAATTGAACTTTTTTTTCAAAATAGTGTAAGTTTGAACAAGGTACATTAATTTAAAACCAAGTAGTAGTTAAATTTTAAACGAAAATAGGTTAATTCTCAACGAAAAATGTAATATTTGATATTATTTCAACCAAGAAAGATTTTAATTTGAAATCACTCGCCAAAAAAGATGAAATTAAAAAAAAATAGCTGAATTCTCAACCAAAAAAGAATCATTTTCTACCCACAACAGACCCATAAACCTCCCTTAATAGGAGTTATAGAAAAAACACAAAGTAATTAAAGTTGTAGTTCCAAGTTACTGGAAAAATCGGAACTAATAAGTTACGTAATAAGTTACTTTTTAAAATAGTAACGAAGTTACCTTAAACGTTACAAATAACGTAACCGAAAAAGATACCTTTTTACAAAATAGTTAATTTTAAAAAAAAATCGTGGAATTTTGCACAACATAGTTGAATTTGCAACATACAAAGATGAATTTTTAAAAGCAAAAAATCAAACTTTAAGCAAAAAGTGGAATTTTTAAGCCAAAAAGACTGCTTTTTTGGAAGACAGTCGAATTTTAAACAAAGAAGTTTATTTTCGACCAAGAAAGAAGACTTTTTTATATTTAAGTGAAAAAGCGAGAAGAAGGGTAAGTTTCACGAAAACAAGTAAAAAAGAGAATTTCTTAAAAAAGGGGGGATAAAAGAAGAATACGGGAAAGAGAGTGAAGTCGTATTGTTTAATGAGCTTTTAAATTCAAGCTTTTTATTATTGATAATTTTTGTGCCACTCTCTTTGTATTTTAGGCTCTGAATTTTTTGATGACAAGTAACAAATGACCTTTGGTAAATCGTAAATTATAGGATCGATCGACTTTCTACAACATTGCACTTTCCGTATAGTGGCCGTTGCACTCGAGGGTAACTCGCAACATTTACGAACCGGCTGCAGCTTCATGTTCTCTCTTAACCTATTCCCACCTGACTTATCCCCTGTTAAAAATTACTACCCAATTTTGTCAAATACCACGGACATAAAATCCTAAAAGCAGGGAAAGAGTTATTGCTAATTTATCAGATCGTATAAAGCAGCTGGAAAGTTCAATTCAATATAGTAGTTTTACAGCAGCAATCATTTTCTCGTGAAAAATAGATCAGTACTCTCAGGCTGGCCAATAAAATCTAAAAAAAAAAAGAGATTCCTGGCTACCTTCATCCAACAGCCACTCTAAGTTATGAAAATAATTTCAAGAGAATGCAAACAAGACTTAAAAATGCGGTCCAGCGAAGATGGATTACGCCGCATTATAAGTGAATCACCAGGGTTACAAGTGCATTAACTCAATTACTGCATATTTTAAGTGAATTAACGAAGATTATTTATGGTTACAAGTGGATTTTTTATAATTTCAAGTGTTATCTGATAGCCATTGCATTACCTAGAGATAGAAATGGATTAACTGCTTGACAAGTTGTTTACTAGGATTAAAAATCGATTACCTAGATTTACAAATGGATTACACTAGATAACTAGAATTACCTAGGATTACCGTGGATTACAGGTAGATTTCACTAGATTACCAGTTAGCATAACCGTGCGGTACAGTGGATTAGCAAAGTTTTGTCTCCCATCAGTGTAATCCTACTGTGATAAACTTGTAATCCAATTGTAATTATGGATGAATTTGGTTAATCCATGATAATATAGTTGCATATTATGGGTGATTCACTTAAAACTATAGATAATCCACTTTTAATATGGAGAAATTTGGCACAATCCAATTGCAATCATGGGTAATTCATATATAATTTTGAATAAGCCACTTGTAATCCTACTAGGTCCTCTTGTTATCCATAGTAACCCACTTGCAACGGAGTAATCCGGATATTCAACTTGTAATCATGGATCACTTATAATCCTTTGTAATCCACTCGTAATCCTAGGATACTCACATGTAATCCTGAATAATCTATATATAATCCTAGGTAATGCCTTGTTAATTCTAAGTAATTCACACTTGTAGCCTTATGTAAACCAGTTGTTATCAGCAGCAATCCTCTTCTAGTATGGAGTAATCCAGCATAATCCATTGTAATTATGAGTAGTTCACTTAAAACTCTTGATAATCCACTTGTAATACAGAGAAGTCTAGCATAATCACTTGTTATCCTATGTTATGGATCTGTAATCCTGGGTAATCTAGTTGTAATCCTAGGTAATCTAGTTGTAATCCTCGGTAGTCCACTGTCACATGGCAATCCACTGTCAAAGCGAAATAATCGATAATACTCAACTTGTAATCAAGGGTGACTTACTTGTAATCGCGGGTATTCCACTTCTAATCTAAGGTAATCCAACTAATCAGCGGCAATCCACATTTATCTGGAGTAATCCAGGATTAACTCCTTGTAAGCATGGGTAATTCTCTTGTAACTCTAGGTAATCCACTTGCAATAGGCAGATATCTAGGAAAATCAGCTTGTAATCATGTTTAATTCGCATGTAATCCTCGCTAATTCACTTGCAAACCTATGCAGTCCACTTATAATAAATACACACTGTTAAAAACAATATTAAATTTAATATACCCATGTGCATTAAAATTAATATATCAAACATATGAGATCGCCATTAAGAGCGCGTATTATAAATTTCATATACATTTATTTCAATCACTTACAAGAAAAATCATATAATTTCATTTTTCACAAATTTAAAATAATTTTAGCTGTAATTTTTAATTCTAAATAATAAAACATGATACCTTATTCCTGTAATCAGAAATAAAATTGAATTTCAAGTCGAAAAGTTCAATTAAGCAAATAGATAACAGACTTAACCTACAAATAACTGTATTCGCCTTAAATTTGGACCATTTAGAGCGAAATTATACAGAAAATGTACCCGTACATTGCACTTTCATTATAAATAACAACTGAGTCGACGAATTCTAGATTATTAATTTAATTGAGAATACCGACAAGATTTAAAGAAATGAAAGAAGGTTGAGTTTTCATGCACCGAAATAATCCAGAATATCCACTTGCAATCATGGGTAATCGACTTGCAATCCTGGGTAATCCACTTGCAATAAGCAGAAATCTACACAGTAAAAAAAAGTGTTCAAAATGATACCGAAATCAATATCATTTTGATATGCAACAAAAATGATACCAAATTCAAGCGCATTTTGATCGGCCGGAGTGAATGATCGACTTTTGAGATCATAATGATCTGATTCGGGATCATGTATAAAGTAAAACCAAGATGGCTGACGTTCTTAAGAGTACTTTATCTCATGTACAAGCTTTTTGTAGTTTCTGATCGTGCAGTTTACTTGAAAATTAAAAAAAAAAATTCTGATATTAGAACGCCAAGAATTTGCGGCCATTTTGTTTAGTCTGACAAATGAACTAAAAAATAAGGTCAAATTGATCCAAATTGACAGATCATTATGATTCCGAGAGTCAAATGATCGTTGACGTAAAATGCTCTGCAACAAAATTGATCCTTTTTTTTACTGTGTAGGAATGTCAATTGTAATGATGTTTAACTCGTATGTAATCCTGGCTAATCCACTTGTAAACCTATAATGCAGTCCACTTGTAACACTAGGTAAACCATTTGTTATTTGCGGTAATCTACTTGTCTTTCGACTTAATCCAGGACAATCCACTTTCAATCATGAGTAATTCACTTGTAATCCTGGGTAATCCACTTGTAAAGCGATGTAATCAAGGATACTCAATTTGTAATAGTAGAGAATTTACTTGTAATGATGGGTAATACACTTGTAATCATGGGTAATACACTTGTAATCTTATTTAATCCAATTAAGACTCTTGAAATTCTTGGTGATCGACCTGCAACCCTGAGTAATCTACTATTAATCCTGAATAAACCACCTTTAATCCTGGGTAATCCACTTTTAATTATTGACAATTCAATTACTAGGCAGTCTGATAAGTACCTGAAAATTCTAAGAGATGGCATTAGTATTCACTAATGTGAACCATTTTCGTCGAGCTTGATCCTTCAAATGA
>NC_046660.1:38420563-38422392 GCF_010883055.1 Belonocnema kinseyi | reverse complement strand
TGCACAAGCAAAATTGCATGAAATCGGCTTCGAATTGGTTCCTCAGCCACCGTATTCACCAGACCTGGCCCCCAGCGACTATTACTTGTTCCCTAGCCTGAAAAGATGGCTCACCGGTAAGCGTTTTTACTTAAATGAGGAGCTCATAGCTGAAACTGAGGCGTCTTTTGGAGACCTTCCGATCGAGTACTTTTCGGACGGTATCAAAAAGTTAGAAAATCTTTGGACTCGCTGTATCGACCTAAAAGGAGAGTATGTTTAAAAATAAAACCAACTTTGGCCAAAAAAACGTCTCCGTGTTTCATTTTTCAGGGACTTATCAGACTGCCTAGTATAACCCCAAGTAATCCAGAATAATCTTCTTGAAATCATCGATAATTCACTTTTAAATCTGGGTAATTTAAGTAATCCTCCATAATCCAATGATCCAGCCTAACCCTAGGTAATTCACTTATAATCTAGAGTAATCTACTTCTGCTGGACCGAATTTTGATAAGTTAGTCCAAGCGCCTTCTATGATTTCTGAAGATATAAAAAAATCGGATTTAGAAAAAATTAGAAAAAAGTCAATTAGTCACATTGTTATAAAAGAAACGAAAAAAGTAGCAGGATATTTCATTATAAGTGTACACTATACACCTGAATTCACGAGCTGGTAACCCCGCGAAAAAAAGTAAAATAAAAAATTCAAAATGACAAAAATTTCTTACCTTCCTTGGTGCTAAATCGGTTGACATCAACTTCATTCACCCTGAGAATAACATCGCCGGCCTCGACCTGCAAAATAAGAAGAAAGAGTCAGATAAAATTCAACGCATCTTCTATTTATACAGAAACGAGAACAAATTCGGTCGTTTAAAGAGTCAGTTGAGCAGTCAAATAAATGACATTCTTTCTTTCATCTATAGAGAGAGATTGAGGTACAGAGATAGAAATAGAGATATAGATATAGATATAGAGATAATAAATAAGAATAGAGAGACAGAGATAGAGAGGTAAGGAGATAGAGAAATAGATATATAAAGACATAGAGGGATAAAGAGATAACGAGTTAAAGAGATAGAGATGGAAATAGAGATATAAAGAGATAGAAATAGACAGATAGACAGAGATAGAGGTCCGTTAAGCTGGCAGGACCACATTGCAAAAATGGACTGAAAACCATAGGGAATGTAGGGCTCATTCAGGGCTAATTTAATGCCCTATTGCTAAATTTAATGCTCTTTACTTAAACAAAAAACCCGGTCGTCATGCTAGCTTACGTTAGGCTAGCAGCAGAACCACACATAGAAAAAAATTAATTTCTCAAAATTTGTTTGTTCTATAATTTAGGGCTTATTTAGGGCTCATTTAGGGCTCACTTAATGACCTATTTTCAAATTTAAGTAGTCCGAAATTTTTCGAAAAAATCTGTGATCATACTAGCTGAACGTTATGCTAGCAGGGCCACACAGAGCAAAAAACGACTTAGGCATTCTTTATTTCCACAATAATTTAAGGCTCATTTAGGGCTCACATAATGTCCTATTGCCAAATTTGATGCTACGCATTTTTTAAAAACAACCGATGGTTCTGCTATCTGAACGTTAACCTAGCAGGACTGCACATAGAAAAAAACATTACTCGGACAATATTTCTTTGCACTATAATTTAGGGCTCACTTGATGCCCTATTGCCAAATTTGATGCTACGCATTTTTAAAAAACAACCGACGGTTCTGCTATCTGAATGTTAAGCTAGCAGGACTACACATAGAAAAAACATTACTCGGACAATATTTCTTTGCACTATAATTTATGGCTCACTTGATGCCCTATTGCCAAATTTGA
>NC_046660.1:38402116-38420463 GCF_010883055.1 Belonocnema kinseyi | reverse complement strand
TTTTAAAAAACAACCGACGGTTCTGCTATCTGAACGTTAAGCTAGCAGGACTACACATAGAAAAAACATTACTCGGACAATATTTCTTTGCACTATAATTTAGGGCTCACTTAATGCCCTATTGCCAAATTTGATGCTACGCATTTTTGGCGAAAGACCTGTCATTCTGCTATCTTAACATTATTCTAGCAGGACATGTTTTTTTTTTAATGCGGAGCATCAAATTTGGCAATGGAGCATTATATGAGCCTTAAATGAGCCCTAAATTATAGTGCAAAGAAATTTGGTCCAAGTAATGTTTTTTCTATGTGTAGTCCCGCTAGCTTCACGTTAAGATAGCAGAACCATCGGTTGTTTTTTTAAAATGCGTAGAATCAAATTTGGCAATAGGGCATTATGTGAGCCCTAAATTATTGTGCAAAGAAATATTGTCCAAGTCATTTTTTTTCTATGTGTGGTCCTACAAATTTAACGTTAAGATAGCAGAACCACAGGTTTTTTTAAAATACGGAGCATAAAATTTCGCAATAGGGCATTAAGAGAGCCCTAAATTGTAGTGCAAAGAAATATTGTCCAAGTAATTTCTTTCTGTATGTGGTCCTGCTAGCTTAACGTTAAGATAGCAGAAGCACAGATTTAAAAAAATGCGCACCATCAAATTTAGCAATAGGGCATTAAATGAGCCGTTAATGAGTCCTAAATTATTGTGCAAAGAAATAATTCCTAAGTCGCTTTTTTCTCAGTTTGGTCCTGCTAACTTATCGTTAAGATAGCAGAACCACAGGGTTTTTTTTAATGCGTACGATCAAATTTAGCAATAGGGCATTAAATGAGCCCTAAATTATTGTGCAAAGAAATAATGCCTCAGTCGTTTTTTCTCTGCGTGGTCCTGCTAGCTTAACGTTAAGCTAGCATGACCACAAGTTTGTCCCGAAAAATTGCGGAACATTAAATTTCACCATAGGGTATTAGGTGAGTCCTAAATGAGCCCTAAATTGTAGAGCAAAGAAATTTGCAAAAATTAAGTTTTTACTATAAATGGTTATGCTAGCTTAACGTTAAGCTAGCATCACCACTGGTTTTTTTTGTTTAAATAAAGATCATTAAATTTAGCAATAGGGCATTAAATTAGCCCTAAGTGAGCCTTCAACTCCCTATAGGTTTTCAGTCCATTTTAGTAATGTGGTTCTGTCATCTTAACGGACCTCAGAGATAGAGAGGTAAAGTGATACAGAGAGAGATAGAGAGATTCTCAAGTTAGCATAATTTTTTAATGAATTATATTTTTTGAATGAATACCATTTTTAAAAGAAATAAATTCTCAAGATTTTGCAAACTATATTTTTATAAATAATCGCAGTTTTCGAAATAAAGCAAGTAAATTCATATAGTGTAGTTGATCATCATAAAACGTAATATGAACTTTGTACTCTGCAGAGGCTATATTTTTAAGTGTATAACTGAGTCCTATTACTTGTTTTTCATTGCTTAATAAATAACAAACTTTTTTCTACACCATCAGAAAGATAATTAAACGCAACTGCTCTGTGTATCGTAGGCAAGAGTCGCTAAATATAAAACGCTGCTGTATGAGTACAAAATATAGAAATACAACTGTATGTATTTACACTTATCGTAATCAATAGGCGTCTGCGAGTCAACTGTCGCTTTTGTCATGCAATAATTGTCGTTCAGACTTCTTCTCGTAAAAAGAGACAATTTTTATTTTTATGTTCTGTTCATTTTATTTAACAATAGCAAAAAATATACGTGCTCAAGCCAGCGTTTATGTTGCCGGGTTTTTATTTACTAACATTAGAAATATAAACAATTTGACCACCCATCACATTTTTTTATATATTTAGTTTTAACATCTTTTGAAACAATAATTATAATTGTCATTAAATGAATATTTTTTCATTTCGAATTGAAGACGTTTAAAATGTAAAACAATAGATGTATTTAACGATTTTGAACTGAAAACGTTTAAAATGAAAAATTGTCAAATAAAAATGTTTAAAAAGGACAACATTTCAAATGGAATGAAAAAAGACAAAAATTTTGAAAATTCGACCACTTCATTGGAAGGGAGTTGAATTTGTATCATTTCTAATTCAAAACGCTTATAACTGAACAATTTTATTTTGAAGTGAAGAAAATAGAAAGTTTGAAAAAGTCAATCGTTTCGGTACAGAATTTTGATAAATGCATTTTTGAAACTTCAAAGGAATTAAAATTGTATTATTTCGGATTTAAAACATTCAGAATTAAATTATTAAAAATTGAATACTTTTGAATTTAAATACAGTGAAACTCTTCTATAGCGACGATTTTGGGGCTGAAGATGGGTGGGAACTAACTCATTATAGACCGCTCCGCTTTTGCTTTTCACGCCTGAAAGCTCGCCTGAGTAACAACCGCAGATCCTTCGCAACCCGTGCAGCTCCTCTTACACCATCCTGCGTCGTTGCGTCAATTCTCGGAAAGGCTATAGAAGGGAGGGCTACTGAAGGGTTTCACTGTAATTTTCGATTTGAAGCGATTAAAATTTGTTAATTGGAAATTTAAAAATAAATTGAAGTTTAAAATTCAAAACTGCTGGAATTCTAGAATTATAAATTGTTATTACACAAGAAAATTAAAATTTAACATTAAAATTGATTAGAAAAAATTGTCTGAGAACAAAAAATAAGTTTAACGTTATTTTCATCGTTCGAAATAAAAAATTTGGTGTTTTAAATCATTACAATTCAATTATTCGAAAAAAAGATTCAAAATAAAAAGTAATTTTAAATTTAAATCATTAAAAACGAAAAAATGTATACTACGGAAGATTGAAAAAAATTTAATGGGGTAGTACAGGAACTTTTTTTCAAAAAATTGATTTTCCAAAAATGACGAATTCTTGTATTAAATATATGTAGAAATGATGTGAAACTAGTTATTTTGGTCGAAAAGTTCAGGAACATGTCAAAAAATCTTAATTTTTTCGCTGTATGTTAGAAAAAAAAACTTAAACGCGTTTTTCTCGAAACAACGTTTTTCGACCTGGTTGAGATGATTAAAAAAAACTACTGGACCGATCGGGCGGAAGATATTACAGCTTATTCTGAACATGTGAACTTATCATTTGAATCGCCAGAATTATTATTGACTAATATTTAACCCTTTTTTAAACTATTTATGGTAAAAAAGTTGTAAAAATCTCAAATCCGCCATTTTGTATTATTTTTTGTTCGGATTGTAATTTCTGCGGTCCCGACTATAACTACAACTCTACTCTTCAATAATATTGCGAATTTTTTTATTTCAGAAGCTTAGAAATAGAGATATCATGTCAACCAGATTTTAGCAGGGCTAACTTCAGGCAGCCGTAACAGCCATATTTACGATGGAATGAAAATTAAAAATTAAAATTTCTAATAGTATTTGATGTCAATATTTATGTGAAAGAAGTTTGAATCAGTAAAATAATTATTACCAAACACTTTAAAATTTAACTCACTTGAAGTAAATTTAAATTGTTTAAATATTAAAAATTTTCAAATTGCTAATTATACTTTTAAAAATTCAACCCTTTTAATCTTAATTAAAAATTCAAACTTATATAAAGGAAAAATTGAAAATTGAGCATTCAAAATGAAAATTCAGAATACTAAAATTATAACAATACAAACTAAAAAAATTATTCAGTTACTGAGACAGCAATGTCAGATAGTATAATTTTGACCTATTTTGATTTTTAACACTAACATTTTGAAAATTCTTGAAATTAACAATAAAATATTTTTCAATTGTTTAAAACTTCAACCAAAAATCGGATAATTTTAAGATATTGCATTCAAAATAAAAAATATATACATAAAACAAAATTGTTCAATTACATATCATTTAGACTGAAAATTGGGCAACTTGAATTTTCAACTAAAAAAAATCAATTTTCAAAAAAAAATTAAATCAATTTTTAGTTAAAAAACATTAATTTTAAAACAAAAAAGAACAACGAATTTTCAACAAAGTAGTTAAACTATAAACCACAGAAATAATTTATTAACTAAATTTATGGATCATGATAAAAAAAATGAATTCTTAACTAAGTAGTACAACTTTTAACGAAGTATAGTTGAATTTTCAACCAAAACATCAAATTTTCATTTTAAAAAATGGAATATTTCAACTTTCAATTAACAAAATTAATTTTCAACATTTCTGAACATTCTGAACAAAAATGTAATAGTTGATATTTCAACAAAAAAATATTTTTATTTTATATAAAAAACAGTCGAATTCAACCAAAAAGATGAATTCTGAACGAAGATTTATTTTCCACCAATCAATAAAATCGATATTATCAATAACTTCATTAGATAAGTAATTTTGTTTGGTCTGATCCGTAACTCTCAATGTTGTCAACAGCCGCTTATGGTTAATTTAAATTATTTGTTCGAATGTAGACATCTAATTAGGAATTTTTATTTAGAAATAATTTTACTATTTTAGTATAGAATACAAATCAGTCAATTTAATTGACTGATCGATTCAGTCAACATTATTGTATGATTCAGCTGTAAACCGATTCTTTTCCCAGCCGAAATAACTGACTTTTCAGTCAAAGTATGCTTGATTAATTTAATCACTCAAATTTTGACGGATTTAAATTATATTGTACAGATTCTTCCCCAATTAGAATTCTGCAATTCAATTATTCAAAATTAGAATTTTAAATGAGAGCTGTTAAACTACGTGGCTCACAACTGGTGTCGTTAACCTATTTGTTTATTTGTTTAGTAGTAAAAAATAAATTTGAATAAAATTCCGAGGGAATTTTCCTGACCTCAATATGTGTATTCGCAACTGAGCACCCTTTATTGTACGACCCCGGCCACACTTTCGGTCTATACATTCCTCATCCGGAAAAACTGTGTTCCTATCTGTGTGTTTCCGAAAGGAACTGATGTGCATGAAGCTTCAGTCACACCGTCTAGCAGACCTGATTGCCTAGAGAGTGTGTTAGTGCCAAGTTCGTAGGTAGCTTTCCAATCGATCTTTTTACATTTCGAGAATGATCGGAAATCTATATACATCCAGCAAATTCAAGGTATTTTTCAGTGATCAAAAGTAGTGTAAATAGTGTTAAATTATTGTCATAAACTTTTGCATTTTATTAAATTTATGTGTTCAGGGTGACTCTAAATCTAACCAATTTTCTATTTGAATTATTAAAAAACAATCTGCAAATTAAAGCAGTCAAAGGAAGAACTCTTAAATTAAAATTTTTTAAATAAGTTTAAAAGTTTTTTGATTCCGAAATTTTGTATTCCAATGCTAAATGACTTACACCTGTCAAATGGAAAGTAATAACACTTTCCAATTCAACAATTTAAAATTAAATGCATTTAAATTGAAAAATTTCGGATTTTTAACTTTTATAAATTGTAGAGCTCAAAGATTCAGATTCAGTTCCAAAAATATAAACCCATGTCATCACTATCGTGTAATTTCAAATTTTTTCAAATTTAAAATTATTATTAAAAGTTTTTCATAACTTCTAAATTTTTTTTAAATTATTCGAATTTCCAATAATGTTTCACAATAAAAAAATATTTACAGTTTTCCTATAGCAATCATAAGAAAATGTTTTTATTCTTTTCAAGCCTTTCGCAATTCTTAAGAGCTTAAATTTTTTCAGAATCTGCAGAAATCTAAATTTTGTTTTAAATGAGGCCATGGCTATTAGTACCGAAATTTCGATACGAGTAGTCGAATTTTGTCGGAACACACACTTAGTTTAAATTATTTGAAATCATTTCAAGTTTATAATTAATTCTCAACAAAAAATCTAATAAAATGTGATATATAATTGATATTTCAACAAAACAGATTCTAAATTGTAATAAAAAACAGTTAAATTCAAGCAAAAAAAGAAATTTTCAACAAAATAGTTGAACCATCGACAAAAGAAGATTAATTTTGAACCAAGTTGCATTTTTAACCAAATGAGATTGGATTTAAAAAAAAACTAATTTTCTACAAAGCATTTTAATTTATTAACCCTAAAATATAATTTTCCAAAAAAAGTTCATTTTCGAACAAATAGATGAATTTTCAACAAAATTATTATATTTTCGGATAAAGAAATTAATTTTCAACTAAAATTTCATTTTCACCCAAATAGAAGAAATTTTTATCAAAAAATATACATTTTCCAAACCAAAAAATTTAAAAAAAATTATTTTAAACCAAAAAGATTTTTCAGCCAAGAAAGACAAAAAATCAACCAAATTATAATTTGAAGGGAAAAATAAAAAATTCAAATACCTCAATAATATTTTTTAAGTATATTTGTTTACTTTTTTAAGGTTATATAAATATAATTTCCCTCAGATTCATGAGAAAAATACAAGAGTATAATTTTTATAATTTATATGATTTTACATAATTTTAAGAAAACCTACAGTCAGTTTAAGAGATACTTAGGCGTTGCAGAATTTTTGAAGAAGATTTTATTAGTTTTACGGCATCTTTTAAAACTTTAAAACATTTCTAATCTTTTCAAAACGTTCAAAATTCCGGAATATTTTTTTACGCTGACTCCAATTATTCCTAGAATTTCCTTAAATCTTCAGGATTTCTTTTTTACAATTAAAAAAACTTTTTAAAATGTTTTCCGTCTTTTTAAATATTCTCTTTAAATTAATTGTTCAAAATAAAAAATTACATAAAATGTCCACAGGAATCTTAAAAAAAAATTTGTAATTGCTTTTAAGCTTATCTAAATTTTGTGTTCGAAATCTTAACTTTTTTCGAAAAATTTTTGATCGTGCAAAATTGAAATTTTGAAATGTTATAAACTATTTTTCATTTTTTTTGTTTAATTCATTTTTCAAATAAAACGCCTTTTAAAATTTTACCAAGAATCTTTTTCAAAGTAAAAAAATAATTTGAAATTTGTCCAGGAGTCTTAGAAAAAATTTGTGTCCTTTTGAAACCTCTAAAATTTCTTTAAAAACTTCTACTTTTTCGAAATATTCTAAAATCTTAGATTTTGTTTTAAATCTTTTGAAATTTTCTCAAAGATTTAAATTATTTTTGAATCTTTTAAAAACTTCTACAACTTCGAATTATCTTATAAAGTTTTCCTATATTTTTTTAATTCCTGAAAAAAATTGTCTTAAAATCTTTCAGATTCATTTTGGAAATATTTTAAAATCTTCAAAACTATTTTTTATTTAAGTGAGCAATAGAAGTTTTCATTTGGAAATTGTGATTTACAAAATTTCAGACAATTCAAAAGAACAAATTGAAAGCGGCCATTAGAAGTCACATTCACGCAGTATGCAACCAATCAGGTTTTCAACAATAATTTATGTGTGATCTCGTGAACACGATTTTCTAAGAATGTATTTTTTTTTTATGTCAGCGGCCATCCTACTTAGTAGATGAGTAAGGGGGTTTTCTATGCCAAGACCCTACTTTACTAACACCGAGGCCATTCTAAAGCTGAAGTGGTTCGTTTCCGTGCTAAGTTTCTAGAATGTTCTCCGAGGGTTTTTTATCTTAAACTTGTCATGTAGAGAATACAAGAAATCAAATTTATCGACAAAATATGTCAAGTGTTTGCGCTAAATGCTTAAGTAAGATAATCAATAGCCTCGCAGTTGTTTACGCTAATTCGTCTCTCACAATTGCGCAAAATTCTTTTATAACGTCATCAGGACCCTCCGGGAACATTCTAGGAACTTAGCACGGACACGATCCACTTCAGTCATAAAATGGCCTCAATGTCGGTAAAGTAGGAATCTTCTAGAACCCCCCTTACTCAAACACTCTACTTTAATGAAAGTAAGAAGAGGCGAATTTTGTCTAATTTTCGAATTTAAGGTGAACTTATATCCAATTGATTTTCTGAATCAGATCTGGGGCTTATATCAAGATAATTGATCAAAACTTTTATCCCTCTGTGACTTGAATAAACGGATAAGAAAGTTTTATTACTTTTCCTTTGAATATTTATTCTATCTAACTTGGAATTTTACTGTCTGTGTACAGGATTCGCATGTGTTTTATCGTCCTCCGTAGAAGATGAGGACGTTCCCCTCAGATTCGTCGATCCTTCCTACAAGTAAACATCCACCCTCGACGTCTTATTATTTTCAGACAAACATGTTTTCATTTTTAGTCCCTGGCATTTTCAATTCTTTTTTCTTATAGATCAATCTTATTACTTCTCTAATCGTTTCAAATCAAGAACGAACTCTACAAAGCTACCACTCCAATTTCTATTTTGTTAGTATAAAGATTGAGAAAACTCAGTGGTAAAAAAAGATCTACACTTGCTGTTCAAATAATTTCACGGAATTGAATTAATGTAAAAACCATATTTTATTTAATATTAAATGCTTTAAATGACTAAGATTTCAGGTGAAAGGAAGCGCGGAACCGAAAGAAAGGTGCCGTATCCTCAGCGCGTTAGTTTGCGTTATAGTTAGATATTCGTGAAAACGTTCTTATATCGGGAGTTGAGTGTCGTTGAATTTCCAACCACCAAAAAAATTCTATCAAAAGTGACGAATTTTCATCTAAAGAGTTAAGTTTTCAAGCTAAAAAGTCGAATGTTACAGAAAAAATGTGACTTTAAAATCAAAAGAAAATAAACTTAAAACAAAGAGTGTTCTTTTTCAATGGAGAATGATGAATTTTCATCCAAATAGTTGAATTGCCAACAAACGAAAAAATTAATATGTAAGTACACGTTGAATTTACAACCAAACAGTTGAACTTTTCACCAAACAGTTAAATTTTCAATCAATAGGTCAAAAAAAATTATTTTTCTACAATAAAAAATGCATTTTTAATTGAACAGGACTCAATAGAAAAGACGAATTACAACCAAAAATATATGTTAATAAAAATATGTGATCAAATAAATGGTCGAATTTTCAATAAGAAAAGATTCAAGTTTAACCAAAAACTGTTGTATGTTCACAGAAATAGCTGAATTTTAAAACCAAAAAGACACATTTTTAGAAGCTAATTTGATATTCAACCTAAAAAGATTAATTTTCAACAAAAAGTTCATTTTCAACAAAGAAATAAATTTTCAACAAAATAATTAAATTTTCAACAAAATATTTGAATTTTTATTAAAATACCTGAATTTTCAGCCTATACAAAAATGAATTTTTAATCAACAAGATTAATTTTCTACAAAAAGGAGATTTTTTCACAAAACACATAATTTTTCGAACAAATAGTTCTGTTTTCAACATAAAAGTTAATTTTAAAGCAAAAGTTTAATTTTCTACCAAATTATTGAATTTTGAAGTTAAGCAATAAATATATTTCAACCAAAGAAGATTAAGATTAAACAAAATAGTTGTATTAATAAAAAAATTATTTTTCAACCAAATAGTTATGTTTACAACCAAATACTTGAATTTTTAATCAAAAGAGTCAAATTTTCAATAAAATATACATTTTTAACAAATGGCTCATTTTTCATACAAAACGGCGAATTTTTTAGAAGACAGGATTTTCATCAAAAAGTTAATTTTCAACCAATAAAAAATAAATTTCAAACAAAAACGATTAAAAATTAAACAAAAACTACAACCTTTTTCAAGGGAGTTGAACTATCAGTCTGAAAAAGTGAAATTTCAACAAATAAATCGTTTTCAACTAAGATGTATTTCCATCCAAAGAGGATGGATTCTACTATAAAACATGAATTTTCAATCCAATGATATGAAGTTTACATCCAAAAAGAAAACTTTTTCAAGAAAATAGATAAATTTTCGAACAAAAAAAGAAGATGAATGTTTAAGAAAATAAATAAATTTTCAACAAACTAGTTGAATTTAAAAAAAAAATAACAGGATTTTAACCATAAAAGGTGAATTTTTAGCGAACAAGATTAATTTTAAAGAAAGAAAAGAATATTTAGCAAAAGACATGAATTTTTACCAAATAGTTGACTTTTCAATACAAAAGTTAATTTTAAAGCAAATAGTTTAAGATTCTGTCAAATAGTTAAATTTTCAAGCCAAAAAGACGAATTTTCTTTGAAGAAAGATTAATTATAAGCCAAAAAGTTGAATTTTGAAAAAAATATTTCATTGTCAACTAAATAGTTACACTTGCAACCCAACAGTTGAAAAAGAGGCCAATTTTTAACACAATAGTTACTTTTTTCACCAAATAATTAAAATTTCAAACAAAGAACAGAATCTTTTAGAAGATAGTTGAATTTTCATCTAAAAGTTAATTTTCAACTAAAAAAGAGATTTTGAACAAAAAGGATTAAAACCCAAAGTGACGAATTTTCAACAAAATAGGTGAATTTTTAAACAAATGGTTTAATTTTTATTCCAAAAAGATGATTTTTTTTAAACGCATTCAAATTTGCAACAAAAAAAGTTTATTTTCAATCAAGACAAATTAATTTTCTATAAAAAAAAAGTTAAATTTTTAACTGAAAAATATGACTTGACAAAATAGTTGAATTTTCAACAAAATAATGAAAATTTCATCTGAATAGTAAATTTTTTAACAAAAAATAACCAACTTTCAAACAAAACTAGACAAACCTTCTTATTGGGCTCTATTATTTAATTAGTTTTAATTTAGTTTAAATTTCTCAATTAAAAACGCACATTTTTCTGGTTTTTAGTTATTGAAAACTTTCATTGTGATTAATATTGAAGCTAAGTACTACTTTTTTTTCTTGAAAAAAGTCAAATTTTTTTTAATTCGTATAATCCGAGGCTCTGAGGGAAGGGAAAAAAGAATTCTTTACAAATGGAGAAAGGGGGTAAATATGTGAGAGTGTCAATTCTGTAAAATAAATTCAAGAAAAAAGCAGTTTACGAGCTTATGCTAGAGAGTGAGAAAAAGTTTTAGCTGACTTGTTACAAGTAGATTTGCAGAAAGCTTACTTGCTTACTTTCATCACGACTTTCATCGATCTCTGTTTTTGAGATCGACGAGCACGAAATCCGGAAATGAGTCTACTTACAACAAGTTTACTAAGTTTGGCATGATCCCATCAAAAGCTTTTATCCTCTGAAAAAAATGCAGACCGAGGCATAACAATATACAAAATGAAGGGAGAAAAAAAAAGAAGTAAAAGTCAAGTGAGAGACTTCTTAAACAAATAAAAGGGTTTGAACTTTAACTCAACTTCCTTGAAACTTCTATCTACCAAAGCGTTAGAAATTGATTGCATTTTCAACAAAATAGTTGAACTTTCAACTTATAAAGGAAACATTTTCAACAAAAAATGGAATAGTTAAATTTTCGGATAAAAACAATCATTTTTAACAAAAAATTGATTTTTTAACAAATTAATTAAATTTTCAACTAAAATGATGAATCTTCAAAAAAAAATTTCAAGAAATGAGTTCAAAATTCAACCAAATAGTAAAATTTTCAACGAAAAAGATGATTGTTTAAACTAGAAGATTAATTTTCTATCAAAAAAAGACGAATTTTCTACTAGAAATATAAATTTTCAACGAAATAGGTGAATTTTCATATAATAAAGATAATAGATTTAACCCAAATAGATGTATTTTCGACTAAAATATATCAATTTTTAATAAAAATGGAATAGTAGAATAATAAAGTTCGAATAGAATAGTAGAATTAATAAAACGAATTCTCATCAAAATAGTCCAATTTTGTACCAAAAACATGAATTTTACAACAAGCAGATTAATGTTCAAGCACAAAAGATGAATGATCTAAAAACAGTTAAATTTTCAACTAAAAAATATGATTATTAAACAAAAATTAATTTTCTATCAAATAATGAAATTTTCAAACAAATAGTGTAACTTTTAATCAAATAGTTAAATTTTCTACCAAAACAGATTTTAATTTGAAATCAAAAACCGTTGAATTCATAGAAAAAAGACCAATTTTTATCAAAATTATTGAATTCTCAAACTAAACAGATTATTTTGCACCCAAATAGTTAAACCTTTAAACAAATAGTTACATTTTTATGCCAAACAAACGAATTTTTTCAAACACAGTTGAATTTTCATCAAAAAAATTAATTTTCAATTAAGAAAGATGATTTTTTTTAACATGAAATATGAATTTTCAAGAAAAAGAACGAATATGACTTCAATAATACACTTGAATTTTTGTAATAAACGACAAGTTACTTTTCAGAAAAAAAACCAAACTTTTAACCAAAAAATTTTTTTTAACAAAATAATTTAATTCGAAGCCAAATAGAACAATTTTAAACAAAGAAGAATTTTCTACCCAAAAATAAGATTGTCCAAATAAAAGCTTAAAGGCGAGTATTTTAGAAAACAGTGGACTTTAAACAAGACAAGAAGAATTTTTAACAAAGAAATTTATTTTGAATCGAAAAAGATAATTTTTTAACTAAAAAGATCATTTTTCAACCAAATCTGGAACCGCTAAATTTTCAGTTAAATAAATTAATTTTATACAAGAGACAAAAATAACGAACATTCAACCAGTGGAGTTGACAAAAGACGAATTCACAACAAAATAGTTGAATACTCAACCGAAATGATAAATTTTCAAGAAAAATATGTTTTTTTTTACCCAAAAGGTCGAATATTAAAAAAAAAAGAATTATTAACCAAATAGTTAGATCTTCAACTTACGAAGGATGCCATTTCACCTAAAAATCTACTGGCTACATCTTCAGATAAAAAGTTTTATTTTTAACAAGACTAATGGATTTTCAAACAAATTATTTTTCTAAACAAAAATTAATTTACAACTTAATAGTTGAATGTTGAAGCATAAATATTAATTTTTAATTAAAAAAATGTAATCGTACAATTTTAGGTTCAAAACTTAATTTTTAATAGAAAATGATACGAATTTATAGCAAAATACTTTAATTTGTAAACAAAGAGATGAACTTCCCACCAAGCAAATTAATGTTCTACCAAAAAAGATCAATTATATGGATCTTCTAAAAAATTGTTAAATTTTTACGCCAAAAAGATTAATTTTTAACAGAAATATTAATTTTTACCAAATAATTTCATTTTCTACGAAATTGACGAATTTCTAAAAAAAAAGACAAACTTTCTAGAAATCAATTGAATTTTCAACAAAAATAGATTATAATTTAAAAACAAAAAACATTAAAATTTAACGAAAAAGACGAATGATTCACTAAATTGTTGAAGCCTCAACCAAAACAGATTAACTTTCAACCAAACAGTTGCAATTTTATCCCAAAAAGAATTTATTTTCAACCAAAAAGATATATTTTCCACTAAATAAGACTAATTTTCAAAAAAATACATGAGTTTTCGAACAAATAGTTTAATTTTTGTTTAAAAAAATGAATCGCCAGCAAAACGTTTAACTAAGAAAATTAATTTTCTATACAAAAACGCATTTTCTACTAAATAAATTAATTTCCGAAAAAATGTTGAATTCTTCAAATGAATTAGTTAAATTTTCAGTCAAAAAGATTAATTTAAAAAAAATAATGAATTTTCTACAAAATTGTTCAATTTTCGAAAAAAAATATTAATTTCCCACTAAGCAGATTAATGTTCTACCAAAAAGATTAATTATATGAATCTTCAACAAAATTGTTAAATTTTGAAGCCAAAAAGATGAATTATCTACAAACACAATTGAATTTTAAACTCGGAAATATTATTTTTGTAAAAAAATTTATTTTTACCAAATAGTTAGATTTGCAAACAAATAGTGATTTCAAACAAAATAGTTGCATTTTCTACAAAAAAATTTATTTAGAAAGAAAAAACATGAATTTTTAACAAAAACGTTTATTTTCCACCAAATCGATGATTTTTTTAGAAAAGCAGTCAAACTTTCTATAAATCAGTTTAATCTTTAACAACGAAATTAATTTATAACCAAATAGTTGAATTTTCAACTAAACTAAACTAAACATTTGAATTCAACGTAAAAGACGAATGTTTCACTAAGTTGTTGAAGTCTCAACCAAAACAGTTTAACTCTCAACCAAACAGTTGATATTTTATCGAAAAAAAGGATTAATTTTCAACCAAGATTAATTTTATACCAAAAAAGGCTAATTTTCATCAAAATACATGAATTTTCGAACAAATAATTTAATTTTTAACAGCAAAAAATGGAATAGTAAAATTCTAATTAAAAAACATAATTTTCAATGAAAAATGAAACGATTTTTCAAGAAAACAGATAATTTTTCAACCAATGAAATGTATCTTCAGCGAACTTACCTCTTGGAGAGGTTTGTATTTCACGTAATCAAACCTATCGCCATGTTCGATGGAACTTTCAAAAGGGCAACAATGAAAGCAATAGGATAAGACTTTCATTTGCAAAGTTCGCAGAATCGTGAGAAAACTTTTTGACACGAAGAATTTTTCGTCTCTTGATGTGCATTCGCAAAATGCGACTAATGGGACCTTTAAAAAGATTATGTCGATGGTGCGCGCGAAACTTGCACGAGGCTGCCAATAATTATTTTTATCCTGGTGACATTGACTTTGCAGTTCAAATTACAGCAGATTTATTTTCAAAACGACTGGAGAGTGGTCCACGTGTTTTTCAAATGCATTGTTGTTAAACAGAATAATTAAGAAAGTGAAGGGTGGCCGCAATACTTAATTTTTAAAATTCCTTTATTTTTCTGTCATTTTTCCCTGACCAGTTTTTCATTTCCCCTGCCTATTATGAAAAAATTAATTGAATTCAGTAAGCTGGAAATAAGTTCAGAAAAATTCAACGGAATTATAAAGAATGTTATGAAATGCCCAAGAAATCAAGGTGAGTTTAAAGGACCGCAGAATGAATTAAACAAAAACTTAAAATAAATTCCTTACCATAATAATTAAAACCTCGGAAATCTCTTGAAATCTTTTAAAATGCCAAACATACTTCAAACCCTTAAAAACTCATTCAAATTACTGAATACGCTTGAAAATTCTTTGGAAGTTTAACTTCCCTAATAATTTCGAGATCTCCAAAACAGTTGAATGTTTTTAACTGGCCATTGATAAGTAGAAATCAAAATTTTTAACTTGTATTATTTTTAACCTTGAATCTTTTATAAGCGAAATAAAAGAAGTTGAAATTGAAAAATTACAAACTTATTCTGCGTGACAGTTTCTGAAAGTTATAAAAATTCCCTAACTTTTGCAATATTTTTTTTAAGTCTCTGACTTTTCACTAAACAATAAAACTCCCTGACTTTAAAACAAATTGTTGGCTAGGTTCGATTTTCACTCAACAGGTTTCTTTGGCGCGTAAGTAAAATTCACAATAAATTTCTGTAAAATTGCTGTACGGTCTCTAAAAACTCTTGAAAACACCTTAGAAGTTTCAAAAGTACCCTAAAATCTAAAAAAATCCCTTCAAATGATTAAAATGCATGAAAAATTTCTCGGAATCTTGAAAAATACCCTTAAACATTTCAAAAAAATTGAAGATAATTCAGAAATAGGTATAGAACTGAATTGAATAGTGACCGATTTGGAGAACAAAAATTTGAAGAAAAGCTTATAAGATTTCTAAGAGATTTGTCGAGCTTTATTTTTAAATTATGCATTCAATTTTTTATAAATAAACAAATATGACGAAAAAATGACAATTTTTTCTATTTTACATTTCCGGTGATCGTCAATAACATGAAAAATGTTGAAAGCGGCAAAGTTTTATAGAGTAACATTAGTTAAAGACATTTATAATATTGTATAATAAACAAAACAAAATTTATAAACAGATTATTTTTTCAAAGAATGTTTTTTTACGATATTACCATGATTTTACGTTTTTTAAAGTTATATTGTAAAAGATTTGGATAAAAACAATATAATGATATGGCAATTTCTTCTTGAGATTATTATTGTTAATATTATAAACAAATACATTAATCAGGCATTTTTCGAAAGAAAAATCGTTTTTTTTCGATGCCATTTTTTTTAATTAGGAACTTTATGATAATTTTGGAAAAATTCATAATTTGTTGATTATTCTTATGAGTTTTTAAAACTAATTTATTTTAAAAAATGCATTATTCCGCCATTTATCAGCAAAAAAATTGTCATTGGGGTATCTGCCGACGGAAAAATTCTTTTCTTTTTCGATGTCAGTCTTTCTAATTGCGAAATCATGATAATTTCCGACAAATTCATAATTAGTTGATAAATTTTATATTTCTATATACGCAAATTGGATAAACAAATGCATTATCCTGAAGCATTTGCCTTATTAAAAGAATGCAAGTAATAAGAAACTTAAACTGAAAGGACTGGCATTGAAAAAACAAAACATTTTTTTGTCGAAAAATGCCGAATTAATACATATGATTATTAATATTGTTTAAAAATTCATATAATGTATGAACTAAGTATGAGTGTTAATGTAATTATCATTAGGTTCCCACTTAAAAAGACTGACATGACAAAAAAAAACAAATAATTTTTCCCTCAACAGACGCACGGATAATGCACTTCCTTGTAAAATTCCTTGATCTGCCCGCTTCGCGGGCACATTCTGATTGCGCGCGGCTCGCTTCGCTCGCAAGTTTGAGCGCGCCGACGGCGAGCGTCTATTGAATCTCGCGCTTCGCGCTCGGCTATTTATTCTTAGCATTTGGAATCCTTGAATAAAACTTTATCAAAAAGATCTCTTTTAAATGGCAGTACTTACATGCGTCTTCATATTCTGAATTGTCTCCTTGATTAAGTATTGTCACAGATGTACCTGAAGTTCCGAACGTTCAAATGAACAAAATGAAAAAAAATAAATATTTTTTTTTCTGAAATTAGCCTAGCGGAATTAGTTCAGCTAAGCATAAAAATGAGTATTATACGAAATAATCTAAAAAAAAAATTTTTTAAGGGTAAAACACCCTAAAATGTAATGCAGATAGGGGCAACAGAGAATGTGCCGAATGACCGCCTTTAAACACTTTTTTATCCAATAAAAGATAGTGTTAATTTACCTTGTTATAGCACAAGTATTTCAGGGGGGTAAGAGCCGCCGGAAAGAATATTTAAAACCACCCCTAGTGTATGAAAATCAGAAAATTGTCGAAATGACCGCCTTTATACACAAGGGTTGTTTTTAAATATTTTTTCCGGCGGCTCTTGCCCCCCTAAAAAAACTTGTTCTATAACAAGGTAAATTAAAAGTATTTTTAACTCGAAAAAAAACTGTATAAAGGCGTTCATTTGAATGATTTTCTGATTTTGATACATTAGGGGTGGTTTTAAATATTCTTTCCGGCGGCTCTTACCCCCCTAAAAAAACTTGTTCTATAACAACGTAAATTAAAAGCATTTTTAACTCGAAAAAAACTGTATAGATTGTTCTTTTGACGATTTTCTAATTTTGATACACTAGGGGTGGTTTTAAATATTCTTTCCAGCGGCTCTTACCCCCCTGAAGAAAATTCTTCTATAACAAGGTAAATTAAAAGTATTTTTAACTCGAAAAAAAAAATGTATAAAGGCGTTCATTTTGACGATTTTCTGATTTTGATACACTAGGGGTGGTTTTAAATATTCTTCCCGGCGGCTCTTACTCCCCTGAAAAAACTTGTTCTATAACAACGTAAATTAAAAGTATTTTTAACTCGAAAAAAACTATAAAGGCGTTCCTTTTGACTATTTTCTAATTTTGATACACTAGGGGTGGTTTTAAATATTCTTTCCGGCGGCTCTTGCCCCCCTGAAAAAACTTGTTCTATAACAAGATGAATTAAAAGTATTTGTAACTCGAAAAAAAACTGTATAAAGGCGTTCCTTTTGACGATTTTCTAATTTTGATACACTAGGGGTGGTTTTAAATATTCTTTCCGGCGGCTCTTACCCCCCTGAAAAAAATTGTGCTATAACAAGGTAAATTAAAAGTATTTTCAACTCGAAAAAAATTGTATGAAGGTGTTCATTTTGACGATTTTCTGAATTTGATACACTAGGGGTGGTTTTAAATATTTTTTCCGGCGGCTCTTACCCCCCTGAAAAAAATTTTGTTCTATAAAAAGTTAAATTAAAAGTATTTTCAACTCGAAAAAAACTGTATAAAGGCGTTTCTTTTGACGATTTTCTAATTTTGATACACTAGGGGTGGTTTTAAATATTCTTTCCGGCGGCTCTTACCCCACTGAAAAAACTTGATCTGTAACCAGGTAAATTAAAAGTATTTTCAACTCGAAAAAAATTGTATAAAGGCGTTCATTTTGACGATTTTCTAATTTTTATACACTAGGGGTGGTTTTAAATATTCTTTCCGGCGGCTCTTACCCCCCTGAAAAAACTTGTGCTATAACAAGGTAAATTAAAAGTATTTTCAACACGAAAAAAAATTGTATAAAGGCG
>NC_046660.1:38383943-38402016 GCF_010883055.1 Belonocnema kinseyi | reverse complement strand
CTTGATCTATAACAAGTTAAATTAAAAGTATTTTCAACTCGAAAAAAAATGTATAAAGGCGTTCATTTTGACGATTTTCTGATTTTGATACACTAGGGGTGGTCTTAAATATTCTTTCCGGCGGCTCTTACCCCCCTGAAAAAACTTGTGCTATAACAAGGTAAATTAAAAGTATTTTCAACACGAAAAAAAATTGTATAAAGGCGTTCATTTTGACGATTTTCTGATTTTGATACACTAGGGGTGGTTTTAAATATTCTTTCCGGCGGCTCTTACCCCCCTGAAAAAACTTGATCTATAACAAGTTAAATTAAAAGTATTTTCAACTCGAAAAAAAAATGTATAAAGGCGTTCATTTTGACGATTTTCTGATTTTGATACACTAGGGGTGGTTTTAAATATTCTTTACGGCGGCTCTTATCCCCCTGAAAAAACTTGTGCTATAACAAGGTAAATTAACACTATCTTTTATTGGATAAAAAAGTGTATAAAGGCGGTCGTTCGGCACATTCTTCTGTGTCGCCCCTATCTGCATAACATTTTAGGGTGCTTTACCCTAACAAATTTTTTTTTTTAGATTTTTTCGTTTAATACTCACTTTTATGCTTAGCTGAACTAATTCCGCTAGGCTAATTTCAGAAAAAAAATTTTTTTTTTTAATTTCATTCATTTTGAACGTTCGGAACTTCAGGTACATTTGTCAAAGATTAGGTTTCTCAAAACACTGCACCCTCGATTTTCGACAGACATTTGTAAACAGGTTTTGTTAAATTTTTTTTTTTTTCGTAACTTTCGTCGTTTTTCTACAATTATATACTTTTATTTCCAATGTTATTCTTCACAAATAAAACAAACAGTATGCTGCCTATTAAGAAGTGATTATTAACGAATTTTTAGATCTTTTTTGGGATCACGATTTTTCTCCATTCATCTTTCTTCGTATCCTGCAGTTTGACCATAAAATGGATTTTTTTATTTAAGTTTTTATCAAAAATGGCTGGTTAACGAACTCGTCCTTTCTTTTAGGACCTAAAAAAAGTGTGCCAAAGATGGATTTGATCCGTTCATTTTTTCAAGAGTTATCGTGTTTACGGACGGCCGGCCGGACGGACGGGCAGACAGACGCCATCGTAAAAATTGGATTTTCTGATTCAGGGGGTCTCGAAACGTGGAGATCCGTTGAAAAATTGTGGTGTCAAATTTCGGACAATTCTAATACTTTCTCAATCATAAATGATGAGAATGTACAAATGAATAAATTTTATCAACTAATCATGCATGTTGCTGAATTTACTAAGAAGATCCCAATTAAAAAATCTTATATATTAAAAAAAAATTTCCGTCAACAGATGCACCAATAATGGATTTGTTTATTGAAATTGTTGAAAAAAAGTCATAAAATTGATGAATAAATTATGAATTCTTTCTGAAATTAATATGAAATTCCTAATTAAAAAAGTTGTCACCGAAAAAAACGAATTATTCTTTCGAAAAATGCCTTACCTCATGTGGTTGAAGTTCTGAACTTTCAAATGGACGAGATTTTTTACTCGTGACTTTGCAAACTAGGAAAAGTGCTAACATGTTTGTTAATTTATATTGGAAATAATTTATTATTGAAAAAGGATTATAATGCATAATTTTAATTGCAGTTAGAACCATATTTATGGGTACAACAGAAATGTCAAAAAATATTTCATTCATTTGAACGTTCAGAACTTCAGGTAGATCCTTTCCTCTGCATTTGTTTATTAAATTGTTTTGAAAAAATCATAAAATTCATCAAATAGTTATGCATGTTGCTGAATTTATTATGAAGATCCCAATTAAAAAATCTTACATATTGGAAAAAAATTTCCGTCGACAATTGCCCCAATAATGCATTTGTTTATTAAAATTATTGAAAAAAGTCATAAAGTTGTTCAATAAATTATTAATTCTTTCCGAAATTATCATAATATTCCTAAATAAAAAAGATGTCATGAAAAAAAACGAATTATTCTTACGAAAAATGCCTTACCTCTGCATTTGTTCATTAATTTTTTTTGAAAAAATCATAATATTTAACAAATAGTTATCCATGTTGCTGAAATTGTCATGAAGTTCCCAAATGCAAGGACTGGCATTGAAAAAAAACTAATTTTTCTGCCAAGAAATTCCCGAACAATGTATTTGTTTATCAAATTTGTTTAAAAAATTCATCAAAATAATAAACCAATTATGAATTTTTCTACATTTTCTAAAATTTCTTCATCATTATATTGTTTTTATCCAAATTTCTTGCAATATAACTTAAAAGAACGTAAAATTATGGAAAATCGTAAAAAACATTCTTTCAACAAATAATATGTTTATAAAATTTTGTTTTGCTTATTATATAACATTGAAATATATAACTAATAGAAAAAAGCTGCCCGCCTCGCGGGGACATTCCCATCGCCCGCTGCGCGCGGCTAGCGTCGCTTCGCGCTCGATAATGGGTTACCTCGCGCTTCGCGCTCGGATATTTATTCTTTGCAATTTGGAATGCTTGAATAAAACTTTATCAAAAAGATCTCTTTCAGATGGCAGTATTTATGTGCGTGTTCATATTCTGAATTATCTACTTAATTAAGTATAGTCAAAGATTAAATTACTCAAAGCTCTGTAGGCTTTGAGGTACACATTCTTATCGTGACACTCGCGCTGCGTGCTCGATTTCTGACAGAAATTTGTGAACAGGTTTTGTTCAATCTTTTTCTTCGTATCCTGCAGTTTGACCACAAATTGTAATTTTTTATTTTTGTTTATTTTTTGTCCAATCAAAATTTGAATTCTCGATTTTCCAAGAAAATCTAAAAATTTGATATGAGAATCTTGTAGGACTTTCAAAAAGCAATGTTTTTTTTCTCTTTACTTTTTTTTATATCGTGCGTTGTTTGGCTTAAAATTTTGAAAACTCTATAACTCTGAGAATTTTCTTTTTAGCCAAAAAAAGTCATTAGAATAAATTGTTTATCCAATTTAATAATACAAATATCCGTACTTAGAATTTACAAATAGAAAAAAAAAGGATTTGACCCGTTCATTTTTTCGAGTTATCGTGTTTACGAACGGACAGACAGACAGACGCCATCGTAAAAACCTGATTTTCGGATTTAGGGGGTCTCGAAACGTGGAGATCCGTTGAAAAACTGTGATGTCAAATTTCGGACAATTCTAATACTTTCTCAATCATAAATGAGAATGTAAAAATGGCTATTTTTCTCGTCATATTTGTTTATTTATAAACAAATTGAAAGCCTATTTTCAAAATCGGGCTCGAAAAATCTCTTAGAAATCTTATCAGCGTTTTTCAATTCTGGTCTGGTGGTGACTCGGCGCTGCGTGAGGGGAAATTCTTACTGATCATATGGGCGCTGCCATTCAAAGATATGGAGCTGTTTTGAGGACGCCTTCGTAAAGCGAACGGATATCAGAAGGCTCTGTCTGAAAGTTTGATTTATCTATAATAAAATAGATGGAAACGATTTGTTAACAGAATTTGTCTTGAACTATTTGGTGAGCTGATGAATGATGATCACTTGTGTCATCAAAGTGCAAGGCTTATCGAATAATCCAGAGTGTCATGTTCACTCAATGGGGAATGGATTAGCGTAGTTGGAATATTGAAGCCTGTTGCCGACATTTTCGTCAAGTGGTTCGGCATCTGTAATTCGATAGAGGCAGACTAATCGAATTAGACGAATCCGACAGTCCTAGAAGAAACTTCGACGTTAGCTTGTTAAATTCCTAGTCAGAAACTTCAAAGGCGTCCAAACGAATCCAGAAACAAAACCTCGATGAATTATGAATTTTATGAAAGAATTTTATGAAACCATTATGAATACAAAATGCGATGGATTACCTGCAACAAACAAAATTTTTGCAATTTTAGTAAATGATTTAAGCTGGCCACAAAGCTTCATTTAAAAAATTCACTAACTTTTCCTGGACAATTAAAATTTAAAGATAATAATTCTAATATTATAACATTTTTAAACATCACCGGCCAAAAATGCTCCAAAACAAAGAAAATAGGCAGATTTTTGACGAAAATAGAGGAAAAATTGCGGAATAAATACTTTAAAATAAAATTAATTCAGATGTTTTCACCCACCTCTAAACAAAACTCTTTAAATTCTTAACATTTAAAGTCGGAAATTATTTCATTTTCAACAAAATACTTGAATTTTCAACCGAAACAAATTTTCTACAAAAAGAACAGAATTTTAAACTGAAAAGTAGAATTTAATAAAAAAGTTCAACTTTCAAGCTCAAAAGTCGATCTTTTTATTAAACTGTTTACTTTTAATGCAGTATTCTACTTTGAACGCTTGAAAAAAAACTAGTTTTGTGAATTTTTTTTTTTTTTGGTAGTAAAATTAAATATATTAATGTAGTGCTTGCAGAGCATAATAAATACACTTTGTAAATCTATTAAAATTTTTTTAAAATTTATTTGACACACTTTTTACGTTCGAAGACTGCAGCTAAAGTCAACTCCTCGAAAAGCGGTGTTAATAAAATCTCGATAACAATTGACCGGAAACAGAACAATCAGATAGTTTTAGATTCAGTATTACTGCAGCAACCCATGGAACTATAATTTTTAATATACGTGAGAAAACAACAAAATGTCAGAATAAAACAAAAAATAAACAAATTTGTCATTTTGTTCGCTGTTCTTGGCAAAAAAATGTAGTTTAAATGAAAATGTATAATTTTAGTTCCATGGGTTGATATAAGTGTACAAAATATGTGCTCAAAATTTCATAAGAATCGGTTTAGTTGTCTTTGAGATTTCGTTAACACGGGGTGTAAAAACGTTGTTTTGAGAAAAATGTGATAAAGTCCGAGGACTGAATTTTCAACAAAAAGAACAGAGTTTAATTTTTAACAGAATATTTGGTTTTTAATTTTAAAAACTTCATTTTTAACTAAATAGTTGAATTTTCCACCCCAAAAGACGAATTTTCTACAAAACCATTGAATTTACATACTTAAAACATGAGTATTTTAACTAAAAAATTAATTATTAATCAAATAGTGGAATTTTCTATCAAAATAGTTGAATTTTAAACAAAATAGTTGATTTTTAATTTTAAAAAGTTAATTTTCAACCTGAGAAAGACGAATATTCTAAAAATTTTCATCCTTGAAATATTATTTTTTTAACTAAAAAGTTAATTATTAACCAAATATATTAATTTTTAGCAAGACAGTTGATCTTAAATACAAAAAGTTAGTTGAATTTTCTACTAAAATAGTTGAATTTCAACAAAGTAGTGGACTTTCAATAAAAAGAGTTAATTTTCAACTGAATAGTTTAATCTTCAAGCCGAAAAGATGAATTTTCTACAAAAAGTTGAATTTTCAACGCCAAAATATGATTTTTCGCAACAACAATAAATTACTAACCAAATAGTTAAATTTTCAACAAAAAAATATTTAAATTCACAAGCTAAAAATTTGAATTAAAAAAAAAATTAAATTTTCCAGCGAAAAAGATTACTTTTCTACTATAAAGATGAATTTTATATCCAAAAAGATGAATTTTGAACAGAAAAATTAATTTTCAAGCAAGAAAGATTAATTTTCAACTAAATAATTGAATTTTTAAGCACAAAAAAATGTACTGTTAACGAAACAGTTAAATTAAAAAGAAATACTGGAATTTTTAAGCAAAGGAAACAATATTTCAACAAAGAAACTGAATATTTAACCCAGAAAGATAAATTTCCAACCAAAGGGTGGAATTTCCAATAAAAATGATCATTTTTCACTAAGAAAGATAATTTTTTAATTAAATAAGATAAGGAAACTTTAAACAAAAAGCTGAATTTTCAACCACATGGTCGAATTTTTAAACAAATAAGATTAAACTTTTAATGAAACCAGTTACAGTTTCGATCAAATTTTAAACAGAAAAGTTTATTTTTATCAAAGAAAGATGAACTTTATATCCAAAAAGACGAATATTCATCAAAACCTACACATTAATTTTGATTCAAGAATATTAATTTTCTAATAAAAGACAAATTTTCCACAAAATAAATGAATTTCCAACCAAAAAGATGATTTTTCAACAAAGAAGATTAATTGTTTACCCAAAGACAAAGTTTTGATGACATACGTGAATTTTTAACAAAATAATTAACTCTTTAACTCATATAGAATAAACTTTAAACCAAAAATGGAATAGTTGCGTTTCCAGATAAAGGAATTATATTAAAATTAAAAAGAAACTGCTAGTAATTCAACTTTCAATTAGGCAAGGGAATTTTCAGCAAAAAACACGATGAATTTTCAACAAAATATCCACATTTTCAAACAAATAGGTTAATTTTTAACTAAAATGATACAACAAAAAAAGGAAAAGGTGGAGCTTCTTGAAGACAGGGGAAAAAACGAACTTATTTTTCAAAAATAGGGGAAAAGAGTAAAATAGGGGTAAGAGTGTAAAGTATGAATTTTCAATAAAGAACCTTCTAAAAATGGAATAAAATCATTTTCAATTTATAACTTTCGAATTTTTTTATTCCTGAAAATTTAATGCGCTTTTTATAGAAATTCCTTGACTTTTGCCAATTTTATAAAGTCCCTGATTTTTCCATAATTTTCGCATTTTCACTGACCTGCGGCCACAACATAATCATTGATTATGTACAAAATAAAAATAAAAATAAATTAGACTCAGGGGAGAGCCTATCTAAAGAGGGTAATCCAGAGTTTAAGGGTTATCAGTTATCACAATCAGATGCTGATATCATCAGTTTACCAGACAATCTACAATGAATAATACGATGTTGTAAATATTACTGGTAATGTCGGTCAGTACAAGGTCGATTATCAAATTGTCCACTCTTATCAAATAACCCCCGCATGTACAACAATTGTACACGTAACGCAATTAAATCGAGGATGCATGTCGTGTAACCCGATGCCGCCTCTTTTGCGCAACATAAGCCGTCGGATTAACCATTCACTTCCGATTATTTAAAATTACTCCACGACCCTCTTTTGCCTCCTACGACTCGTTAAAAATAATTAAACTATATACAGATCGTATAAAACAAATTTATTATTATACAATGTTGTGCCGTGTTGTTTATTTAAATAATGTGTTCGTAAAGCTGTCCTCTCGAGCCCATTAGTAAATTAATTTGAATAAATGGGAGAACAGATGATAATAATAATTTTGAAATCCATTCATTCACTTTTTCCATATTCAGGGCTCGGATCGACTATAGAAGCCTTTTAAAAAAAGTAGCATTAGTGACATAAAATTACAAAGAAAGTTCCCCAGAATTTCGAAAAAAGTCCATAAAAAGTTACATGAAATTTTTAAAGATAATGCAAAAAAAGAACAGTATCGAACATAGAATGAATATTTGTTTCGAAATATAGAGTCCATTATTCTCATTAGTTTTCAAATATTCTTTGTACAATCAAAATTAACTTTGAAGTTAGAACAATTTTTTAAGAATAGTCAATCAGCTGGAACGATTCCGAATCTAGTTTTAAAATATTTCTTTTTGACCTTTTAAACTTATCGACTTGGATTATTTTCAAATGAGGAAAGTTTATAATTTACATTAATTTTTAACTTCGAGACATTCATTTTGAACATTTGAAACTTGAAATTAGTCAAGAGGGAAATAAATTGCTGTAGATTTGAGACTGTATAATTTGAATATGAAATTATTCATTTTTTAATAATACAAACTTCACAAAACAAAATGCTCTCAAAACAGGAGAATTAGGGTGATTTTTGACGAAAATACGAGAATAATAGGGGAATAAATTGTTTTATATCAAATTAATATATAGATGCAGTATTGAATTCAATATGATACATTTTAAATAAGTAAGTGTTAGTCGAAATAAATTGCATTTTCAACGAAAAGAGATGAATTTTCAACAAAGAGTTTAGTTTTTATGTAAAAAATCGAATTTTGAAAAAATTTGCAACTTTATTATAAAAAATTTATCTTTTTGACTTGGAAATTCAACTATTTGGTTGAAAATCTAACTGTTTTTCGTTGGGGTTTAATCTTAGTTATTTGAATAATTCGATCATTCGAAAATTCATTTCTTTTGTTACTTTGTTTTTTGGTAAAAAATTCAACTGTCTTCGGAAAAATTCGTCTTCTTGCTTGAAAATCGAACTATTTGATGGAAACTGTATCTTTCTTCGTTGAAAATGATATTTTTTGTTGAAAGTTCTAATTTGCAGGTTCATAATTCAACTGGCTATTTAAAAATGCGTCTTCTTGGCTCGAAAATTATATTATTAAACTGTGTTTGATTTAAGTTAAATTTTTTCATTTCAAATTCAACTATTAGCTTCACAGTTCAACTCTTTTTTCGAAAGTTTGTCTATTTTTCTTGGAAATTTAACTATTTGGTTTTAAATGCAACTGTGTAGTGAAAAATAAATATTGATTTTTTCGAGAGTTCAATTATTTGGTTAAAAATTTAACGAAATTCATCTTTCTTGAAAGAAAATTCATTTTGCTGTTGAAAATTCGTCTTTTTGGATAGATCATTCATCTTTATGATAGAAAAGTAATATTTCTTAGTTAAAAATGAAGATTTTTGTTAAAAATTAAATTGTCTTCTAAAAAAATTCTTTTTGGCCTAAAAATGTTGCTGCTTTGTTGAAAATTCAATTATTTTGTTGGAAAACTTAACAGTTTGGTTCAAAATTAACCTTCTGTCATAAAAATCAACTGTTTTATTAAAAATTCCACTGTTTAGTTAAACATTAACATTTTTTTTGAAAAATCATATTTAGAGTTGAAAATTCAACGTTTTTATAGAAAAGTCGTCTTTTTGGCTTAAAACTAAACTACTTTGTTAAAAATTCATTTCTTTTATCGAAAATTAAATCTTGGTAGAAGATTCAACTTTTTGGTTAAAAATTCACTTTTTGTTGCAAATTAAACCTTTCAGGCTGAAGTCATCTGATTTCTAAAGAATTCATCCTTCTGGACTTTAAATTCACCTCTTTTTGTAGAAAATCTTTCTTGGATGAAAATTCAAGTGTTTTATTGAATAACAATTTCGTTGAATAATCAGGCAATTCAAATAAGAAACGCGCATTATGCGCACTATTTTTGCTAGTTCCAACTATATACAATTTAAAATCTTTTTAGTGATTGTCGAAAAATTGAAGAGAATGTTCAAACTTATCCACATAGGTTTTTAAAAGAAAATGTTAATGTAATATTGAAAAAAATGCCTTTCTCATTGTTTCGAGCACCACAAAAACCATGAATGGACACCTGCCATTCTCCTTCCGTATAATAATTCTTGCGGTAAAATATAATGTTACCGTATGTGTGTTACGGGAGCATAAAAAGCAAAACTTTGTCCATTCACGTATGTCTGTCATAAATCGCATGTATATTATTAGATGTTAAGAGGGTCATAATCACATACCTCTTACTCAAAGTCGCGGTTACGGCTCTGTAATTTTACAAAACATCTTCATAGCACGCAAAGAAAAAATGCGGTAAAATCGAATAAACTAGCTAAGCGTTCAAACACATTGACAGCAATTCGTATTCGATTTTTCAGAAAAAATATAAAAAAGCTTTTACTGACTATTCGATTGAATTAAACCCCATTAATTATTTACATCGAATAGGTATATGATGAATAGTAACATCATATTTTTAATACTTCAATCTTATAAGAAATTCATGCATCCAAAATTAAAGATTCATTATGCATTATATTTTTTATCATTATGATAAAATCATATTATATTATATATAATTAAAAGATTTCCAGTTCCATGTTCGAATTCATCCACACAAACAATTTTAAAATTTGAAATTTAAAACAAAATTTAATCCATGCTAATGCAGCCTCTGAACGAATTATGAAAATTTCGAAACTGGTTACTGAAGGCTTCTAAAGTGTTGTCAAAAATATATAATTCAGTAATTTGATCAAAGGTTTAAATATATATATATAAACTCGTCTTATATTTCATTTTATTAGCGTTTATTATTATCGCAATCGTTTCTTAAAATGTTCAGGATATTTCAGTTCACGTTTGGAGATATCGAAAAATCTAGACACATATACATTAGGGTTTTTCATGGATATTCTTCTACTAGATGACACAGCTTTTTATAAGTTTTAATTTTTGAGGAGAGTTCACGTTTGGAAATGTCGAAAAATCTGGAAAATTACATTACGGTTTTTCATGGATACTTTTCTACTATAGATGACACAGCTTTTTATAAGTTTTAATTTTTGAGGAGAGTTCACGTTTGGCAATGTCGAAAAATCTGGAAAAATACATTAAGGCTTTTTATAGCTTTTTATGTTGTTGCATGTTACACTTTGTTTGAATTTTTTTGCTTTTATTTTAAGAACTTTTAATTATTTGACAATTTGAGTGTCTCCAGTAGTAAGTAACTAAATTCCATCCAGAAAAAAAAATGTTTTTCATTCAAAAAAATTGATTTGTTGACCGCATTTGACTAATATCAGAAAATAATCCGGTAAAATGAACAGTATTTTTGTTAAGTTGGCCAAATTCTTTAGCTTCAAACTAAGTTTTTGGTTGAGTAGTTTTATTGATTTTAGAAAATATTTTATTGATTCAACATAATTTTTGGTTGGATCTAGCAAATAATGTAAGATAGCATTTTATTAGAATCCAGAAAAATATTTTGTTGAAAGTATCATAAAAGCGACGGATGCATATACGTTACAATAAACATAAAAATAAAATATGTTTGCATTAACATCTATCGGTGATCCTCATCAAATAATTGATCCGGAAACAGAATCGACTGGGATTCAGTATACTTATGTGAAAAATACTAAAGATTACTTGAATCTGTGTGAGTACCTACTATATGTGTCCAAAAATTTTAGGACAAAGTACACGTTACAGAAGAAAATTTTGCCTGTACAACGGGCTGTTAGTCTCTGAAAATAAATTACAAAAATTCTGCAAAAAATATATGAATTGCTATGATCCTTTCTATGTACATTAGTAATAGTTAGATTAGTATCAAATTTAAAATCCTATTGCCCGTGTAGAAATAGCCCGGTTTGACCCGACCAGAAAAAGGTTTTTGGCCAGAATCTAACCGGGTCAAACCGGGTTACTATTTTGTCAAATTGCCCGGCCGGGATCTGACCGAGTTCTCACCGGGACCCAGTCGGGCCAAAAATGGTGCATAATATAAGTACCATAACCTTAAAAACATCTTAAGAAATATCAACAAACAACTGCCGTAAGTGGGTCGTTTGTAAATATCTCACAGGCGAAAGACCAATTTTTTGTGTTTTAGGTGTTTTTTTTTATCAATTATGAAAGAAAAATTAAACTAATTTTAATTATAACGATTCGGCGACTTACGGACTCTTTAATTCTAAAAACGCAGTAAAACGTCGGTGGAGGCCAGGCTATCCGTTAAGAAATTTGTTAAATTTCACAAAATTGTATCCATATTTCTGGAGCAAGCGGATTATTTATAAAGGTAAGTGAATTATTTTGTTAATAAGTAAGCATTATTAATATTCTTCAACGTTAATGTTAAATCAATATTCTAAACCGGTTTTATAGGTTAGGATGTCACGTGAAACCCCTGAAATTTATTTTATCTCTTGTAAAAAAACCTATGCAATCTAAGTTACGCTTAGTACTTACATTGAATCAATGTTTGTAGTTAATATATTTATTATTATGAATGCAGTTCTTAAATTGAAATTCCAACATCTTTTTACAGGTGGAAATAAGTGCTGACAAAGATTCTTATCTCTACCAGTTGGTAGAATATGTTCCGACCAGGTTACCCTATTTGTATCCGGAATCCGATCGGATAACCCGGCCGCGGGATCCGACCAGAGCAGCGTGACGAAACCAACCAGAATCCGACCGTGCAGCCTGACCTGATTCCGGATACAAGCAGGGCAACCCTGCCGGAATCCGGCCAGAACCCGGGCATAATTTCTACACGGGTATACGTCCAATAATCAAGTTAATGTATACAACTCCTGAAAATAAACCCAAGAATCCAACGACCAAATTTGGACAACCATCATAAAATGGTCGTATTGTAATTTGAAAAAAGATCCTCTTAAACAAAATTTAGACAAAAATAAAAGAGGGGAAAGAAAAATGAGAAGGCAAGCAACCAAATTCCCTTCCTTCTCTTTTTTATTTCTTTTGTCTTTTATATTTTTATTATTGTAAAATAAAAATAAAAAAACAGCTGTAAATAATATTGACCAAGGTTTCGGTACTCATACAGCACTCTTATCCAGGTAAAACAAACTTCAGCAGGTAGGAACAGCAACGAAACAACGATGCTCTCCCTTTCGTTGCTGTTCGTTGCTCAAAGTTGTCTTACCTTGATAAGAGTGCTGTATGATTATCGAAACGTTTTTTTCTTTTTAATTTAAACGAAAATTTTTATTTTTTTTTCAAAATTATTTCATTATATAATTTAAAAAAAAAAAAGATTTTTTTGCAAAGTGCAATAGAAACATTTTATGGTGGTTGTCTAAATTTGGTCATTGGATTCTTGCTTTTATTTTTAGGAATTCTATACAATAAAAAATTATTTTCTTCTTCGGAGAAAATACGAAGGACTTTACATCCAAGCAACCGCGCACTCATAGCAGGAGACTATTGTGACTATTGCGAGTGCACTTCCACCAATAATTGAAAAGCTCTTTGAATTTCTGAAGAAATTAATTTTTAATCATTTAAGCGCAACTTTTCGCTCATTTACCTTATATTCATCGCCTTCAGAAACCAAAAATGTGCAATTTTCTTCAAGAATTATCTCCGTACGTTCTTTATTTTCGGTGATGACTAAATTTTACCACAGTGCACAGAAAGGATCAAAGAAATTCTTATATTTTTTACACAATTTCTGCAAATCACTTTCAGGGACTAACAGCCATTCAAAGCTGAGTATTCTAAAATGATCGTAAGAGGATGGAATTTTTTCACATTTTACTCGCCAGTAAATAATCGCTAATCGACTAAAAAATTCAAAACATTGTATCAGCATAGACAAAACGTTCATCTGCAACATGTACTTAGTCCCATATTTCTGAATTTTTTTCCTGCTGAGATTTTCACAATAATCTGTACAAAAATCCAGTTATATAAATTTTTTGGACAGATAGTAAGAATGCGTGATTAGGTTTTTGATAAAACAACATTGTAAGTCATTTACAATATAAATTGTGCTGGGTCCTTCACGGTAACAGGAATTAAAAATTCTCTCAAATCGAGGAAATATTTGATTGAATTAACCAAATGTTTTACTATAAGGATCGACCAAAAAATATGGTACAAACAACTAAATTTTGCTAACCAACAAATTTTTTTAGATCAACGAAATAATATTATGCTGTCCATATACCATATTCTGGGTTTGATAAACCCAAAATTTTGTTCAATCGGCCAAATCTATTTCTGGGTGTGTATTTAATTAAGACACATGGCCGAAAATATTTTTAAAAGTGACGTAACATAACCGGGGGTCGCAATTTATGGATGACCCCTTAGGTATTCAGTAATATACTAATGCACAAAAAGTGTCCTAGTTATACTTAATGGAAATAACAGTAGAGGCTATTTCCGGTCAGAACTAACTAAAACACTGAAGTACTATTCTGCGGTTACTTGAAATACAGGAGGGCATAAGTATGTCTCTAGCTGCGAGACGTTAAGCAAATAACTTGAAGTCATAACCCACGTTGTTTCTGCTCCACGAGGCTGCGTACACACATTTCCATTCTCAGGGAATGTATTAACTATAACTATATTCGCATACCATTTTAGTCAGATTTACATTTGGCTTCTCTGAATCGGAATTTAGTCTGAGATATTCAATTCTCAATTTTCAGTACACATAGTTCATTTTCAATATTGGGTATTATTAATTTCAGGCCTCGGACTCACTTTAGAGATAAAAAAAATAGTCTAAATAGATACGCGAATTTAAAAAAGAAGTTTCAAAATAGTGCCATAACATTTTTTAAGTATTAAACTTACGTACAGTCCAAATTTAAAAGTCCATACTAAAAATAGTCCGAAATCAGAAAGTGTGCATAAATGGTTAAAATTTCTATTTATGTATCGCAGGTTTCGATGTATTTTCCCTATTTCCCTCTTTCACGTTTTTTTCACTTAAATTCGAACCAATAAGAAATCTAATTATTTTGCGTTTAAACTTAATTATTTTGATTGTAATCAAAATAATAAGTCTTCATTTTTACAAATGGGTATTACAAAGTACTACTTTGAAATCGACCATCCCACTAGGACTACAATTTGATGGTATATTTGAAAACACTTAAATTGGTAGAACTACAAATCTAATTTGGAAGCAATCCAAGTCTGAACAAATCAATGTTGGGATAAGCAGGGTGTCCACCCGACGAATGATTTTAAATTCCCGGTTATTTTTGGCTTTCTGCCGGTAAATTTAAATTTTAAATGACTTCAAACGATTTTTTAAGATTTCAAGACATTTTAAAACATTTCAAAGATTTCTGTCCAAAGTCCCATATGTATTCTTTACGAAAATTCTCCGTGCTTAAGTCTAAATTAAAATTATTTACTCAAAACAGGAATTGTTTTTATAAATCCTCTTTTTATAATTCAGCGAAAAAATTATTTTTCAAAAATTCCCTATTCCAATAAAAAAATTAATTACTATTAATTGTTTGTTTATTGACGATCCAAATTCAGAATTATAATTCCGCCAGAAAATTTCCCATACCAAGTCACAATTAAATTCCTTTATACGAAATCCCATGCCCCAGCTGATAATTATATTTACTCACAACATTTTCAATTACTCAGAAATATAGTAAACTTTTTCAAAATTTGGAAGAGGCAGTATTTTTTAAATTCCCTTCTTCTAAATCAAAATAAAAATTCTTTTCCAAAATTCCCGTTCCATGTCAAAAAATCCATGTTTGAAATAAAATCACTCATAATTATTTAAAGAAAATTCCTTCTTCCAAAGTCAAAATAATAATTCTCTATAAAATTCCTTATCCCAAACTTAAAACTATAATTATTTACCAAAATAAAAGAAATGTTTTTTATTTATTCCCTGTCCACAGTCAAAATTACAATTCTTTTGAAAAACTTCCTATTCCAATGCAAATGATGATTTTTTACAAATCCCCTGCTCCAACTCAGAATAAGAGTAATAAAATATATGAAACCACTTTTAATTTGCATATTAGTATGTTACATTCGAGAGAGAAATTCCAGGTCCCAGAATTACATTTTTTAGGGAATAGCAATCTGCATTTTTCAGATTTCGAATTCCGAAAAATGAAAGTTTAAAATCACACAGAAAGGAAAAGAGTGAATGCTTTTCCTTCCTTGATGGACAAATGCCTAAATCCTTTCACTTTTCAATAAAAACATCGATAAAAATATCAATTATGCAATATATATATATAGGCTCTATATTGGAAATTTTACTATATTAGCTAAAGGCACTTATTTTAAAATAGTATAATGAAAATAAAATTCGAAAAGGAAATTAAGTATATTGGTTAATTAATTACAAGAAATGTAGTACTAATTTTTAGTTACGTTTATCAGTAATATTTGGTTCTTATTTTCTTTTTCGTATGTAGGATCAATTTATTTGAAAAAAGGATTCATCAGCGAAAAAAGCTAAGCCCTAGGCTATAATCTATGCAAATACAACCATAATGCTCGAAATGCCAAAATCGAGGGACCTAATTTTAAAGCCTATAACGATATTATAATGGAATGAAATATATATTTTCTTGAATAAAAATGATTCTGGTTTAATTAACTTGAAATGCATACCTGTGATAAACTTATCTTGTATCGCCACAGTTTTTAGGCTTAAAAAGCAGCATAAGAAAATGTAAATCTAGACGAGCTTTCTCCATTAAAAATTGAACATTCAAACTGCAATTACTTTTCACCTCGAGTATTGATCTATTTAAAACCACTTTAAATGCATACTTTATACTGTATAACATATACTTCGACACAAAAATTCCTTTTTAATTTACTAATATTACTTAAATAACTCAGAGAGATATAAAAGTGAAAGGTTCTAGACACATATACCCTTATTCAATACTGTATAAGTTCTATTCTAGTTTAGAAACGCATAATTGCAGTTCCTCTGGAATAAAAAAAGTTATCATCCTCATCAGGAAACAAAAACCCAAAGTCAAAAATAAAGTACTTGATAAAATTAAGAAGCCATTATTAGTAGTTGAAAGAAGCCATACTCTTAAATTCTCCTTTTGAGTTATTTCTGTGAAAAACACTAACAATTATAAATGTAGATTATATTTCTCTAAATTTACAGTCGTTAGTGTTTTTCATAGAAATAATAATAAATTGTTTTGTTTTTGACAGTGGTTTTTTGTTTCCTGATCACTCAGATGCATAACAGCGCATTTTAATATCTATTACTCAGAAATTTAAGATATCATTCAAATCAGATCTTTGAAGCCATTTTTTCTATTGTCAAAAAAGAGATGCGTAAAATCAAACAAAATGGAAAGAAGAGGATGATTTTACTTTCTTTGCGCAATATTGCATAACTCCTATTCACGTTTACAAAAACATTATTTCAGTTCCTCTTAAACAAAAAAAAAACCCTGCTCTCTGAAAGTATGTTTTTCTTATTCTTTAATGATATTAATTAAGGTATCATTTTCAAATAAGACCTTTAAAGCATTTTCTATTTTAAAAGAAGACGTGCATAAATTCATTTAAAAACGAAATAAAGAGGATGACTTTGCTTCCTTTATGCAATATTGCATATTTCATATTCAAGTTTACATCATTACATAATTAGTTTGCATAATTTCAGTCACTCTGAAATGAAATAAATCCTCTCTGAATGTATGTTTTCCCTCTTCTTTAATCATATTAAAGGTATCATTCAAGTGAAATCTTTAAAGCCATTTCTATTGTCAAAGAAGACGTGCATAAAATCATACAAAAAGGGTAAAAAGAGGATTATTTTCCTTCCTTTATTCAATATTGCATAACTCTTATTCAAATTTACCAAAGTATAATTTCAGTTGGTCTGAAAAAAACCCTCTCTGAATGTATATTTTCTCTCTTCTTTAATGATAAATGACATTAAGGTATCATTCAAGTGAGATCTTTAAAACCATTTCTATTATCAAAGGAGATGTGCACCGAGTGGAAGATTATTTCATTTGTATTCTTTTCATTCACACCGGCGGCAGTACTTGATTCTTGTAGTCTCGTTTTAGCTCAACACTTTCGCCTCGGGAGTGTCACGTATCTAAACGAGGCCTAGTAAACATGTAGGTATGTGATGTTCATATATGTATAATGTATATACACATTACACACTATATAGACTACAGAACTCCTTCATTGACTGCTTTGAGGCACAGTAGACTGCACGTAGAAAAGGGGGATTGCAATTGCAGGTCCTGTTACGGATTTGGCGAGCACAGAACGTCTGTAGAGACTCGTCGCCTGCAGGAAGAGAGATATTGAAGCATCTATCACAGTATAGTCTTCAATATGTGCATATTCCAGAAGATATATATGGGGCATTCCATTTCATATGAACGCCCTGTCCAAAAAACAAATGTTTTTGGATTTATTTAAACTGCGGTAAATTCTAATACTATTAAACCATATTGTAGGTGCAAAACAATAAGCCACCATATTGCATGGTTAACGAAATATGGAAAGTTTGAATTCGTTAGCTACAAACTTTATTTACTTTGGTTTTAACGCAATGAAATTTCATTGAAAAAATCGTCTGCACACCTATAATTGTATCAAGTATCCACTCCCATATTTCGGTAACCATGCAATATGGTGGCTTATGATTTCGCATCTACAATAGGGTCCAACAGAACTACAATTGTGGGTCCGAATGCAATAAGGGCACATAACATTTTTTCGTGCGAAAACGAAGTCCCCTGGAGGCTTTAGAGAAAATTTTCGAATTTTAATTTTCAAAAGATATATATGGATGTAAAATTTGATTGCGCATCT
>NC_046660.1:38378177-38383843 GCF_010883055.1 Belonocnema kinseyi | reverse complement strand
TTGAAAATTAAAATTCGAAAATTTTTTCTAAAGCCTCCAGGGGACTTCGTTTTCGCACGAAAAAATTGTATGTGCCCTTATTGCATCCGGACCCACAATTTACCGCAGTTCGATGAAATGGATCAGCATTTGTTTTGGGCAATGCGCTCATATGAAATTGAAGAATGACCCATCTAGAACATTCAGCGTCACAAAGTCGCAAAGCCAAGATGCTGAGATGCACATTGCCTTAGCGCAGTAAAATTTATTACACAGACATAATGCATGTGCACTTTAGAGCCTACATCAGAGCATCTTAGTCCAAGATGCTCTTAAAGTAGGGTGATTTTTAACGAAAATAGGAGAATAATAGCGTAATAAATTCTGTTAAATAAGATAAATGTATACTCTCAGAAAAATGTTTTTTTGAATTAAACAAATTATTTCTTTAATACGGGGTCAAACAAATGTTTGTTTAATTTGAATAAATTTTTTGTTTGTCCTTATTTGTTTGGTTCAAATACATTTTTGGTTTGTTTAAATAAATCTCTTGTTTAAAATAATTAAAGATATTGTTTACATTGAATATATATTTTTTCAATTCATTATAGACTTTGTTCACGTGAAGTAAATCTTTTTTTTTACACTTAACCTCAAAATTCAGCATTCTTTATAAAAATAATGTATGAGCTCGATAATATATTTATTCTTAATCATAATTATCGTCGTATATGTAAAATCAGAAACACGTATTCATTCCGAAGCTTAATTCTGGTTAATTGTTAACTCTGTGCTTCTAATTTCTGAATAAACCATCATAAATTAGAATAATGAGAAATGAACCAGAGTTAGATATTTAAATTGAATGTATGTATAAGTGCTCCTGCTTTTAATTATATAAGGATAATTATAATAGAAAAAACATGATTGATGTCATAAATCATTTTTATAAAAACGGAAGTTAGTATTGAAAAAGACTTACATTCGAAATCTTCAATTATATCCAAGGTAAACGCCCTACAACTCAAGTGATTACTAAACTAGAGATATTTCGTCCATTTTTCAATTAAGATTTTACAGTAAATCAGAACCTTCAGAATAATACAACAATGAACAAATATCAATGCCATCAAATAAATCACATGATAAATTAATTTAGATTCTAGGTTAGTTACTTAGGAGCAGCCGGCAGCGCTTTATTACGCCTAGCGGCACTTTGTAGTACTGCTTTGTACTGTACTTTTTGTTTGAATCAAACAAATATTTTTTTGAATTCGAATAAACATATTTTTAAAAAAATGCATTGTTTAATAAAAGTCAATGTTTTGTTTAAATCAAACAAATTGTACTAAACAAATTATTTGTTTCAATCAATAAGGCAAATAGTTTCCATTTCTTAAAATTAAATTAAACTTTTTTTAATTCAAGCAAAACATTTGTCTGATTCAATTATATGAATTCAAACGAATTTTGTTGTTTGATTCAAACAAACATTTTTCTGAGTGTAGGTATCATATTGAATTCAATATGAAAACTTTAATTTTCTAAGATTTTAAGATGAACGATGATTTTTCAACCACACATTAGAATTTAAACAAAATGGTCGAACTTACAAGCTAAAGATACGAATTTTCGAGACAAAAAAAACATTTGAATTTTCAACCTACGAAGACGATTATTCAACCAAATTGTATTATTTTTGAACAAAAAGATTAAACTAAAAACTCAAATTTACAACTCAATCGCTCCGTTTTCAAGCCAAAAAGAGGAATGTTTAACAAAATATAGTTGAATTTTCGACCAAAATAAAATTTCACTTGAAAAAAAAGTTGAACCTTCAACAAAATAATTAAACGATAAACAAAATAGTTTAATTTTTATCCAAACAGTAAAATAATCATATAAAAAAAGACCAATTTTCAACCAAGAAAATTAATTTTCTATGAAAGAAAAACAAACAAATTTTTAACAAAAGATGTAGATGAATTCTCAACCATATAGTTAAATTCCATCAAAAAATATAAGTTTCCAACAGAAAATGTAATTGTTAGATTTTTTGTTAAAAAACTATGAATTTAAAGAAAAATGTTTTAAACAAACATCATTTTTAACTAAAATTTTGAATCTTCAGCCAAAAAAATAAATGCTTAACAAAGTTAAACTTTTAACAAATTACTTGCATTTTTAACCAATAAAATGGCATCATCAATGAAATATTTAGTAGTTCATACTTCAACCGAAAAAGATGAACCTTTAACAAAAAAGTTGAAGCTTAACCAAAATTGATTTATTTTCAACCAAACAGTAGTACTTTTAGCCAAAAAAATGTAATTTCAATTGAGGATATTAATTTTCTACAAAAAAAAAGAAATGGGTCTTCAAACAAAAAAAAAAGGATTTTTTTTAAAGAAGTTATAGTTAAACTTTGAATTATGTCACACAGATGAGTTCTCATTAAAAAACTGTAATAGTTTATATTTAAACCAAATAATATATTTTTTCAAAAAATCAAAAACAGTCGAATTCAACAACAAAAATTTTCATTTTAAATTTAAACAACAAACACGAATTTTTAAAAAAATAGTTGGAACATTGAAGTTTAAATTCCAAAATCTTTAAAATTACATTTTTTTAATAGTGAAGGATTTTAACCTAAAACTGTTTAACTATTAAGGTCTGTTAACTTGAAACTGTCCAATTTAAAAAATTGAATTTACAAGAATTTAAGTTACGAAAATTTCAATAATGCTTTCAATTCAAAGACAATTATTTAAATCTAGGAGAGTTCTATTAACAATATTGTTCAATTTCAAACTCTATTGATCTGAAATTATCAATTTACCAAGATTCGACCTAAGATTATTCAATTTAAACATTATGATTTAAAAACTCTGTAAACCCAGTAAAAGACCCTCTTTACGAAATGAAATAATTTTGAGTTTGAAACTAAGAAGTTTTGTGCCAATATATTTACCAAAAAGTATTAAATATAAAATTCTACCAAAAGTGAAAAAATGATTCTGGGTTTCAAGTAAATAGTCAAAACTGTACCGTTTCAAATTATACTTTAATTTTTCCATAATTTCGATTTTTTATTCAGTGTTAAGAGCTTTCTTTTGATTAGTCTGATTACCCTAATATAATCTATAAATATAATTTGCCCTAGCTCCTCCCTTCAGTTGTTTGATATCGAAATCAAGCATCTAAAGATGTAATCAAGGAATGACCAAAAAAGGTTACGTTTCGAATCCAGCAAATACGCAATGGCAATTCAATTACCAAAGGAACACGAGATTCACGTGGCGATAGATTCATGGACTTCTGCGCCCTTAATAACAGATAAGGAGCATCATCCTAACTTGAAGAAGCGACATAATCACAAGGCTATCAAGTTCCGCTGTGACTTTCCCTCGACGCAAGTTAAGGTGATGCTTGCGAGAGGATGGACACAAGTAATTTCATACAATGCCTTATTCAGCATCATCTACTAACTACTTTACAAGGAAACGAAACGAATCAAGTACTCGCTATAATACACTACCGGTCAAAATTTTAAGTTCGCCTCTTTTTTTATGGCTAATTAATAGGGTGGTCCAAAATTTTGTTGTTTTCATCCTCATCTCAACGAGAAGGTATTAGTTTTATGTGTAAAAGAAAGATTGAATTCATTAACCAGCTATTTTGGACAAAAATGCAGAAAGTAAGAGCATTTTCAAAATTGTTGAGACCATTTTTTTCAAGTTTAAAAAATTCTATGTATGACTATTCGTAGTACTCGGAAACTCGAACAATTTTTCCTTATAACTTTTCTCGATGAAAATATAATATCACAGTTATAGCATTTTCAAAATACAAAAAAAGGAAAATTGACATTTTAAGCCAAACAAGGCACGATATGAGAAAAAGTCAACGAAAGAAAAATGTGCTTTTTGACAGCCCTACAAGATGATCGTAACAACTTTTTGAATTTTCTTGAAAAATCGAAAATTCAAATTTTGTTCGCAAAAAAAAAAGAATAAGAAATTATAAAGGTCTACGAACTTGTTTAGAATCACTTTTTAATAGGATACGCAGTTCTTTTATTCGTAAAAAAAAAATTCAAAATAATAATCCAAATTTTTGGACAAACGACACGAGCTACGAAAAAAATGAATAGACAAAAGTTGCTCCTCCGAAAAAGAAATAGAAATTTTTCATGGATAAGTTTTTTATAGGATACGTAGTTTTTGCTTGAATTGTAAAAAATATTATTAAAAATAAAAAAAATTAGTTTGTTGAAGTGCGACACAAGAGATGAAGGGACAGAAGTGTGTTACAAACCAAAAACGATGTAAAAATATGTTATAAACGTTTGTTATAAAAATAGATTTAAAATAAAAACATTGATTTTTTGCCTAATGCATAATGTTGCACGATGTAGAAAAGTTCCCATTTTGGACAAAATAGAGTGCGAAGCATGAGATACGTGATGAGAATGTGTTCGTTAAAGCCGAAGGAGCTTTAACAAAAGAGAATTCATTATCACCAAATTACAGTTGTCGATGCTTTGACCTTTAATTCTAAAAGATTTGCACCCGCAAAATTTGTCAAAATCAACACAAAAATTAATCCATTTGTCTTTTATTTTGAAAAAAATATATTTAAATATTTAGCCAAATTTTTTTTTATTAAAAAATCAACTGTTTTGTTTAATATTCACGTTTTTAGTTTGAAAATTCACATTTAGTAGAAAATTTAACTATTCAGTTGAAAATTTATATATTTTTTTGAACATTTCACTTTTTCCAAAGAAATTAAATTTTTTGGTGAAAATTTCAACTGTTTTTTATTTTAAATTAAAGTATTTTTTGTTGAAACATCAACTACTAAATTTTGCGCTGAAAATTCATTTTTTCTTGGGTGCAAAATTAATTTTTTAACTGCAAATTCAACGGGTTAAACATTAAAAGGTTTTATAAAACATGAGACTTTTTGGTTTAAAAAATAAAATGATTTTTTAACCAATTGGTTGTATTTATAATAAAATAGTTGAACGTTCATTCCACCAAGAAAAATCTACTTCATCAAGAAATAATTGAATCTTTTAGGGAATTTTCAAAAAAATACATGAGTTTTCAACCATTTAAAATAAAGAGTTAAGTTTTTAGTTATAAAAATAAATTTTCAACAAAAGAAAAAAAATTCATAAAAATAGTCCAAATTTTAACAAAGTTGTTTAAATCAAACAAGTAGTTCAAGTTTGAACCAAGTAGTTGGACTTTTAATAAATAAAAACGAATTTCAAACAAAATAGTTTAATCATTGACCAAAACTAATACATTTTTCAAGCAAAAAGTGAAATTTTTAACCAAATGAGATGAATTTTGAAACAAAGAAAACACATTTGCAATTAGGAATGTAACCAAATTTTAAACTAATTGTGGAATATTCGGACTAAAAGGCGAATTTTCTACAAAACAGTTAAATTTTAACCAAAAAATATGAATGTTCAATAAAAAAGTCAATTTTTAACAAAAGAGTTAAAGTTTCAACCAAAGATATAAATCTTCAAGCAAAACAAAAATTAATTTTTACACAGTAGTTCAACTTACAGTCTGTCAAGTTAAAGCGTGGGTGGCTTTACTCGCAGTCGGTAAGGTGTATCGACATGATTTTGGTGTCAAAATATTAAAAAGAGCTCCCTCTTT
>NC_046660.1:38367731-38378077 GCF_010883055.1 Belonocnema kinseyi | reverse complement strand
GGGAGCTCTTCTTAATATTTTGACACCAAAATCATGTCGATACACCTTACCGACTGCGAGTAAAGCCACCCACGCTTTAACTTGACAGACTGTACAACCAAGTAGATGAATTTTTAATAAGATAGTCAAATTTATAACTAAAATGGATGAATTCTGAACCAAAAATATAATAGTAGGATTTTCAATCACAAATAATGAACTTTCAACAAAAAAATGACTTTTTAGCAAAATAGTTGAATTTTCAACAAAATGATAGGATTGTTAACCAAAAGAGATGAATTCTATGTCAAAAATGTATTAACAGACTTCAAATAAAAAATAATTAACTTTCAAACAAAGAAGTGTAGTAATTTTTCCGTATGTATTCATGGTTCCGTATGTTTAGACTGTGAGGATTAGTAAGCTCAAAAGGAAGTAAGTAGAGGGAGGTAGGAGAGGTCAGGGAGGAGAGGTCGCAAGGCGTGAGGAGATTAAAGATCTCAGTTCGCGATCGATAGCCGTCACCGACTTATATGTACTATACTCTTAATTATTTCATTAAATTTATATATATCGAAAGCAGGTGTTTCTAATTAATAAATCACCGTCCTTATCCAATCCCTAGATAGAATGCTATAAATGGTTACTTTTCTACCAAAAGATAAATTTTTAATCCAAAAATAAGAATTTTCTGCGAAAACAAATATATAACAAAACAAATTTTCATCCAAATAACAGATTTTTTAACTAAAAGAGATGAATTCTTAACCAGAATTATAATAGTAAACTTTTAAATGAGAACGAATTAAGTTTCAGCTAAAAAAGATGAATTTTCTATCCAAAAAGACGAATCTGCAACAAAATAGTTGAATTTTTGACCAAAAACAATTACTTTTTAACAAAATAGTTGAATTTACAACAAAATATTAGAATTTTTAATCGAAAGAGACAACTTGTAAACCAAAAATTTAATAATAAAATAAAATCAAAAATAATTAAGTTTCAAACAAAGAAGATTACTGCTTTACCAAAAGATACAATTTTCAATCCAACACTATGAATGTACTGTAAAAGAAAAGTTTAACAAAATAGTTAAATTTTCAATAAAATAGTAGAAATTTTAACTAAAAGAAATTAATTCTGAAATAAAAATATAATAGTAAACTTTTCAATTAAAAATAATTAACTTTCAACCAAAAATAGCTGAATTCTTTTTTTTAAAAAGGGGAAAAGAGGAGAACAGGGTAAAGAGTAAAGTCTGCTTCTACTGTGTCTACTCCTTAATCTGATTCCATTTTTCCATGCTTCAAGATTACTATCTTAATCTTTCACCTTGACCCACTACACTGTTCTACATACAGTCATTCACAAAAATAAGGTCCCAAATTCCATAAGTCATCCATATTGACAGGACTTTAATTTAAATTTGATTTTAATTGAGATTGCATCCAAACTCTGTAGATTTAAATTAATTATTTAATCTAGATAGAAGATCCGCGTGAAACAGACTGGAACTTGTGGTGGTGCGAAACGGGTGACGTTCGTTTGGCTCTGGAGAGTAAACTCGGTCCTCATCAAAGGATACCTCATTTTCGTAACCACTATGAGCTCACCCGGAAGAATTATTTGTATCGGAATTTGAAGAGATACGAGAAATTGCTTATAAAGACCGGGAGGAAGAAAGAAGCCGATCTTAGCTCATCGATGCCAATCACCTTCGAATTGCCAAACGAGTATCGAATGTTGGTCGAGGAGTACCGCAAACAGCAGGGGTCCACCTGGATAGTAAAACCTGTGACCGGATCCCAAGGCCGTGGCATTTTTCTCTTCCGCAGGCTTAAAGATCTCTACGACTGGAAAACCAAGGAATCCGCTTCTCAAACCGCAAACACCTCCAGCGGCAAAGCTGAGACTTTTGTGGTTCAAAAGTATGTGGAGAATCCGCACTTGCTTGCAGGTATCCAAGAAATACTCTCACAAATCAGACTCTCTACCCAAATGCTGATTTTAAATTCCCGGTCATGTCCCGATTTCCTTCTGCAGGGCGGCCAATCTCATTTATTTATTTTTTTAATTCCAGAATATTTTTCGGGTTTTCTGGTAAAAATTTAGACTTTTCCAGATAGACTTTTGAGCGTTCATAATCATCATTATTCAATAAAAATAGCTTTATTATATACATTTTGAAACAAAGAGTTAAGTTTTCTAGCTAAGAAGTCGAATTTTTTACATTTGACTATAAAATCCGAAAGCATTAATTTTATACCAAAAAGTTCATTTCAACCAAATAGTTCAATTTGCAAGCCAAAAAGACAAATCTTCTAGAAGACAGTTGAATTTACAATTAAGAAAGATGATATTTAAAAAAAAGACTTTGCTACAAAAAAGATCAATTTTCAAATCCATAAAATACGAATGTTCAACAAAACAATTGGATTTTCGCCCAGAAAAGGTGAATTTTTAACAAACTAGTTGAATCTTTAACAAAATAATTACATTTTTAACCAAAAAGAGGAATTTTTTAACCAAAAGTGGTGAATTCTGAGTCAAAGATATAATAGTGGACTAGTTAATCAACATATAAGACTAAGAGCACAGTACCACTATTTGAAATAATTTTTATGTGGTTGAAGTTCTGAACGTTCAAATGAACGAAATTTTTTGCTGATGACTGCAAATCAGGAAAAGTGCTAAAATGTTTGTTAATTTATATTGGAAATAATTTACTACTGAAAAAAAATAATAATGCGTAATATGAAATGCAAATGAAACAATATTTATGGGTAAAATGGATATGATGAAAAATATTTCGTTCATTTGAACGTTCAGAACTTCAGGTACATATAATTTTTGAGTCCAAAAGACGATTTTTTTAAAGATAGTTGAAGCTTCAATCCGGAAAGTAAAATCTTCAACAAAAAAGTTTACTGCGATCCAAAAAAGATGACTTCTACCAAAAAAGTTGAATTCTCAATTCGAAAATATGAATGTTCAACAAATCAGTTGAAATTAATTAAATCTTCAATACAAAAATTAAATACCCAATAAAAAATTTAATTTTTCACACACAAATGAATTTTTAACAAATTACATAGTTGAACTTTCAAGCAAAAGAGGTGAATTTTCAAAAAAATATATGAATCTTTAACCAAATAGAGGAATGTTTAGCCAAGATGAATTTGCAACCAAATAGTTGAATTTTCAACAAAAAAAAAAAAATTAATTTTCAATCAAATCGTTTAACTTTCAAGCAAATGAGAAGAATTAAAAAAAAATTTGTAACCAAACAGTTAAATTTTCAACATGCAAAGAATTTGATCATTTTGGTGAAAAGTATACTGCTTTGTTTGAAAATTCGGCTTCTTGGACTGATAATTAAGTTTATGACTAAAAAATATATTTTTGGGTTGAAAATTTAACTGTTTAGTAAAATAATTATTTTTTATCAGGCTTTTATATTCAACGACTTTGTTGCGAATTTTTTTCTTTCTTAACTAAAAATTATTTCTGGGTTGTACATATATCTCTTTGATATTTAGTAAAAACATGTATCTATTTCGTTGAAAATAAAATATTTTCTCTTAAAATAATAGGAATTTTAAGCGTTTCAAATTTAGTTTAATATTAGTACCTATTTTCATTATATTCAAAAAGATTGATTCCTCTATTTTCTATAAAAATGTCCTTTTTTTCCTGTTCTTCGCTCATCCTGTTATCTATATAAAGATGTTTTTGACTTGCAACTACAAAATTGAGTTATCTTTTGGCATTTAGTTTCTCGATTGAATCGTTAGCAATTTTTTCGCTGTCGACGAAGTCCTTGAAATGTACAAAATTAGCAAATTAATGGTTTAAGAAATATTCGAAATTGGCATCATAAAAAACAATCTTTTTCAAAGCGTCTTTTCTCCTATTTTCTTGAAATTATGTTTATGATTCTTAGAAAAATGAATCGAAACTTTCTGGAAAAAAGGAGAAGTGGGGAAAGTTGGGTCAAAATTCTCGATTTTAGGTGTTTTACGAGATTTTTCATACTGCTCTTAGTAATGAGTCATTACCTATCTTGCAATATCCTAAAAAAATAAGATATGCTTTTGAGCCATTCTCGTGAAAAAGTACTTTTAAAAAATACACGCACGTTACATGGACTGCGATGTGAGTCTTTCAACTCGGGGTTAGATCAGGCGGTAGCACTCGCATTTTGTAACCAGAAATTCCGGGCTCGGTTACTGCTGTCGGCATTTTTTGCAATTTTTTTTTTTCATTCAATTCTTTTATTACAATTGACAATTAAATTTACTTAAAACAAACCAAAATATTTAATTTTAAGAAATTATATTCATATAACGAAATTGGAGCTTCAGCCTTTACCACTTTTACTTCAAAAAGATTTTTTTTAATATAGAAAATTCTCATTTTTCATTATTCAAGTGAACATTTATATTTTAATTATTATTATTTTTGTACGAGACAAAAATAAAATATATTCAAATAGTATAAGAATTAAATGAATATTTTAATATAAAGAAATTAAAAAAAAATTAAAAACATTTTCTATTATTATATTAATATTCACATTTTGAAATTAGAGTAATGAGTAATGTCTTTTAACGAAAAAATTTCATAAGGAATCAGCACTGATGAAGGTGATAAAGTGGAAGTAATCAATGTTTAATATAAAAAAAAAATTGTTGAAAACTTAATGTTTTAGCAAGGTTTAAATAAATATAATAGACGATTGCAACTAAAGAAATTTGAAATGAAAACTAAATTTGGCAAAAAAATACCGGTAACAGGAATCGAGCCCGGACTTCCTGGTTACGAAATTCGAAACGGGATGATTATTCCTGCAATCTGGTGTACAATATCTTTGCAATCTTATGGAATCTCATGCAATCACACGCAATCTTTCAATCTTGCAATCTATCATACACCAAAAATCCAAGTAATTAACCCATTGGTTCCAAATCTGATGACCATTCATCGCAGCTTACTCGGAAATTTCTGGTGAAACATGGCCTCAATTAACTTCGGTAACCCCACACAGGCCTGACCTGGCTCCCTATAATTTCCGGCAGTTTCCCAAATTGAAGTATCCTCTAAACGGAAAACGATTTCAAGACGTAAAGGAAATAAACCAGAATGCAACAACGAAGCAGCTGTTAGCGATTCCGAAAGGTGAATTTAAGGAGTGCTTCCGAAAGTGGGAGGATTGCTGGAAAAAGGTTGTGACTTCCAAAGGGGAGTACGTTGAAGAGGATATCATCCCCACTGACCTGAATTAACCCTTCCCATGGTCGGATACCACAAGGTCGGAATCTTTCAGAGAGACCTTGTACTTCAGCATATTACAATTTTGGTAATTAACTATCACTGAGAGGAGCATGAATCCAAAGAAAATTTCGAAGGGTGTAGGTTCCCCTTATATATTGGGGAACCTAGTTTGAAATATTGAAGGAATCAAATTGATTTCTATTTTTCGTATTTACGTGAGCTTTAAAAATTGTTATAATATCCGTTTCCCCTACGATCGACAGGGCGGAAGTTCGATCTGCGCATTTACGTCCTAGTCACGTCCTTTCATCCGTTGAAGGTGTGGTTGGCAAGGGAGGGTTTTGCTCGGCTGTCCGGTGAATTATTTGCGCTTGATAAAATCGACGACAGCAGGATCCATCTAACCAACATGGCTATTCAACTAAAAGGGAGATCACCAGACGATGAAGAACATTTGCTACCAAAGAATACACAGGTAGTGAGAAAAGTCTTTCTGGCAAAGCTTTTATTCCCGCCTTCATGTAGGAACAGATTCTTGTTAACTTTCTTGCTCGATTTTCTGCATATTACATTCCCTACTCTGTTCGGCATTCTGCCAATAAATGAAATAAATTTCATCTTTAAACTCTTTTTAAATTTAATGTTTCGGGGTTGTTCTGGCATATATTACGTAATGATTTTAGGGGGGTTGGGGGGTTCCAAAGGAACTGTTATGGTCCTGTTGTGATGGGGGGCGGAGAGGATTTGATAAATGTCTACGTTTTTTTTCATTCTCTTTTTGTGGTATGTGTAAAATTTGAGGTACCGTATCAGGATAACCTGTACTTTTTAAATATAAAATTTTAGATACCATTTTTGTTCACCGCTAAGGTTTTAAAAAATTTTAACTTTTAAAATTAAAAAAAAAAATTAAAAAATCAGTCTATGAGTTAAAAAATTATTGTGAATTTTCGTTTTGTGTAGTTTTCGATAAGAAATAATAATATAAAATCATATTTTAGAAGAACATAAATTTTGATCAAGTTAGAATTTCTTTAAATACCAAAAAAATAGATTTTTTTGTATTTGGTTAATAACAAAAGTAATCTTTTTTTATATTTAAAAAAAATTCTGATCAATAAGGTTAATGCAAAAAGTTTTGTTTCTATCTTAAAAACCTGTAGTGACAACAAACATGCAGACTGGAAGATCTTACATAAGACAATTTTGAAATAAAAAAAATGTATTCCACATATACTACAGCTTAGTGGTTTCGCGCTTTTAACAAAATAGATCAGATTTTTAACCCAATAGTCGACTTTTTAACCAAAAAGATCAATTTTCAACCACAGAGATTAATTTTCTACCAAGATAAATTCTTAACAAAATACATGTTAAACTTAAAATAGAATAATTATATTTTCAGTTATAACATTATGAAAAAAAACGAATATTCAACAAAACAGTTAAATTTTTCAACTAAAGAAATGAGCGTTCAAGCAGAAAGATAAATTTGGAACTAAAATTATAAATCTTCAACCCAGAACAGTCATTTTTAACCAAATAGTTGAATTTTCAAGCAGGTAAATTTAAAATCAAGAACATTAATTTTCAATCAAAAAACACGAACGTTTAACATGATACACGAATTTTTAAATAAATAAAAGTATAGAAATAATATTTTCAGTACAAAAAAATTATTCTTTAACAAAAAAAGAAATTATTTTCAACAAAACAGTTAAATTTTCGATCAATTAAATAAATTCTTATGCAAAGAGGTGAATTTTTCACCAAAAAGATAAATATGCTACCACAAAACATGAAATAGTTAAATTTTCAGTTAAAGAAATTAATTCTGAGCAACATCAAAAAGAAATTAAGAAATAGTTTAATTAAAAAAATAAATAAATAAAATTTTGACAAAGTAGTTTTACTTTCAACTAAGTAGTTGAACGTTCAACCAAAAACTACGCATTCTTAACAAAAAATGTAATAGTTAATGTTTCAACGCAAACTTTCTTATATTTTAAACCAAAAACAGTTGAATTTAGAAAACAACGAATTAAAAAAAAAGAGTTGACTTTTCAGTCAATTAAGAAAAAAATTTCATGAAAGATGTTGGAATTTGCATGCCAAAAATACGAATTTCCTACAAAATAGTTCAATTTTGAAACCGAAAATACGATTTTTTCAAAAAAAAGCTCCAATGCGAATATTAGGGTATCTTACATGGGGTGAGAGGGGGTTGAAAATGTCAGAAAAACGCATCACGTGATTTGTCGACGATCCCTAAACTTAAACTTCAGTTTATCGAACAATCTCTGATCCTCTCAGGTTTTCTCTGACTTTCCCTGACTTTCCAGAATTCGCTGCTGGTCTGTCGAAAAAACCGTGATCCTTTCAAATTCCTAAAATCAGTGTAAAACCCCTTGAAATGTTTTGAAATGTTTTAAAAGCTTTTAATCTTTTGAATTTTCTGATTAAAAAAAAATTGTATCATGAGTGTCACGTTTTTCAAATTATATACTTTGCTGCTTATAATAGTATATTATACGCCAAGAGGGAGAAGAGAGACTTTATTGTACTATCTCATACTCGCCTGCAGCTCGTGCTTGCTCGCCCACGACTCGTACTGAAAATATACACTCGTCAATAAAGTCCTTCTTCTTACTTATGCATACGATATTTTATGCAAACATTCAGGAATATGACCGTGTTTTTCATACATGTGGAGGCGACCTTAAGTGCCGCTTTTCAAGGTCATACACTTCCGGTCAAGGAGATTTGCCCACCGTGAGCGAAATTGGTGGAAATGAAAAGTTTCATATCTATGTCAAAAATTTATCTATTTAAAAAAATCCAAAGTGGTTTTACAGTTTGAGTCATTAAATTTCAAATGCAATTGATTTTGCCAAAAAAATAAAAAATTGAGCTTTTTATAGTAAAAAATCTGCCCGATACACGGGCATATTCTCATCACGCGCTGCGCTCGCAACTCGCTTCGATCGCAATTTTGAGCGCGCCTAGGGCGCGCGACTGTTGCTTCTCGCGCTTCGCGCTCGATATTGTACTTATCTCGCGTTTCACGCTCGATTATGTATTTACCTCGCGCTACGCGCTCGATCTTTATATTTTCGCACATTCTTACGAAAACATTTAAAAATTGAGACTCAAAACATCCACCACTGTAATTTTGTGATTGTGAATTCTCTTTCGTTAAAAAAGCTTAGCTTGAGAATTTGAGCGCACCTACAGCACGCGACAGATGTCAATCGCACTCTACGCTTAGTCTTTGCATTTCATCCGCATTCGTGCACAGAGCTTTTAAAGTCAAAGGTCAACGGATGGACAACTGCAATGTTGTGATTTTGACTCTCTTTTGTTAAAGCTCTTTTGGCTTTAACGAAAACATTCTCATCACGTATCTCGTGCTTCGCACTCGATTTTGTCCAACATGTCAACTTTTCTACATTATACACAACACTTTTATATAAATTATAATACATTTTTTATGTAACTCTACCAGGGATTATTTATTAAAAAATTGCAAAATAAAAAGCAAATTGTATTTATCATGATTATTTTTGTATTTGTTTCTTAATTTGCTTTTAATTGTATTCTAAGCTGTTCTGAAACATGTATCATTTCAATAAATGTATATCATTACAATTCGTAAAATGCATAAAAATTGAATCATACTAATTCTTATTTCCTTGTTTTTATAATTAAAAAAAAAAATTTAATATTGTTTTTACGATTAAATAAAAACTACTGCGCATGTGCATAGGGTCTAATACAGGAACCTATATAGGGTCCTATATAGGAGCCTATGTCCTCTTTCGTCTTTTCTGTGCTTTTTCCAAAAAGTTAATTTTTTAATTTTTAATCTTATGTTTTACGATTAAAAGAAAATCTACTCGTCCTATCAAAAAATGATTAATGATAAATTTATAGATCTTTTTCGGCGAACAAATGTTGTCCGCTAATTTAAGTTCATACCTTGTGTCGTTTTTTTCAATCAAACTTAATATTTTTATTTAGAATGTTATTTTTTACGACTAAAGCAAAAACTACGTGTTCTATAAAAAATTATAGCTCTTTTTTGGATGAACAAGTTTTGTCTTATTTTTTTTTGTTTGGTAGCTTATATCGAAAAGTGATTCATTATAAATTTGTAGTTCTTTCCAGGGCGCGCAATTTGAGCTTTTTCATTTTTTTCGTATCTTTCATAGTTTGACCAAAAAATGGAATTTTTTGATTTTTCATTATTTTTGGTACGATCAAATTTGGAATGTTCAACTTTTGAACCAAATTAAAAAAGTTGTTAGCATAGTCTTGTAGGGCTTTCAAAAAGAAAAGTTTTTTTCATATCATGCGTTGTTTGTCTTAAAATGTTCATTTTAGTTTTTTTTTAATTTTAAAAATGCTCTACCTCTGACAATTTTCTTTCTATAGAAAAAAGTCATTGGGATAAGTTGTTTAAGTTTCTGAACACTATGAACAACTGTACATAGAATTTATCAATCTTAAAAAAGTGTGGTTTCAAAATTTTTGGGTACGTTCAAATGGGGTATTTTCAACTTTTCGACAAAATTATAAAATTTGTTATCATAATCTTGTAGGGCTTTCAAAAACGAAGTTTTTCTTCTCCTGACTTTTTTTTGATATCATGCGTTGTTTGGCTTAAAATGTTCATTTTAGTTTTTTTTTTTTTTTTGATTTTGAAAATGCTCTAACTTCAGTAATTTTTGATTTTTCGAAAAAAGTCATTGAGATAAATTGTTAAATTTTTTGAATACTATGAATAACCGTACAGAGAATTTTTGAATTTTGAAAAAAGTGGTCTCAAAAATATTCAAAATGTGCCCACTTTTTGAATTTTCATCCAAAATGGCTAGCTAACGAACTTGGCATTTAGTTTAGGACACTAAACAAGTGTGCCAAAGGCCAATCTAATCGATTATTTTTTTTTTAAGTTATCGTGTTCACAGACAGACAGACAGACATATATACAGACAGAAAGACATACAGATAGACAGACAGACACATTCGTAAAAACCTGTTTTCGGATTAAGGGGATCTCAAACGTGGACATTTGACAAAAAACTGGGAGG
>NC_046660.1:38364599-38367721 GCF_010883055.1 Belonocnema kinseyi | reverse complement strand
TTTTACATAAATGTAATACCTTCTGTTTCTTCTTGGAACTGGGATAAATTAGTTTAATAATAAAACTTGAATAAAAATAATGTGATTTTAATTTAGTGACAAATTTCGAGTTGACAAAAATGTGAATTATGGAATTCGGTGACAATAATTTTTTACAATGAAAGTTAGATTTCGCTTGATCAAGAACGCAAAAAAATCTAATATAAGCTTAGCTAGAGCTAAGTGTTGAGAACACGTCACCGCCGAAACATATAATTCGTATATAAGCGTGTGAATGTGTATATGTGTGTGTGGACGTGCGCTAAGAATATAAATTGTGCGTATATGTAAACTTGGAAATTTTTATAGGCTTGTGTTCTCCCCGTGCGCCCTAGTAGCATGAGTCTGAAGTTCCCAACGTTTACAAAAAACGAAAAAAACGAAAAATAAAATATTTGAAAAGTCAAAATGTTTTCATTGTTTATGACAGTATTATGTGCCAAAAGTCCCATCTTAAAGTTTCAACCCTCTAGCGTATGTGGAACCCACCCCAAATCAACCCCTAGATATAATAAAATTCGTTAAAATACACAATTTCGAAAAGTCAAATTGTTTTAAATGATTATCGCTGAATTTAGTGCCTGAAGTGCAACTAAAAAGTTTCATCCCTCTAGTGCATGTGAAACACACCCCAAATCAACCCCTGCACACTATAAAATTCGTTAAAAACACACAATTTCGAAAAGTCAAAATGTTTTTAATGATTATCGCTGCATTTAGTGCCGAAAGTGCAACTAAAAAGTTTCATCCCTCTAGTGCATGTGGAACACACCCCAAATAAACCCCTCCATATTATAAAATTCGTTAAAAATACACAATTTCGAAAAGTCAAAATGTTTTTAATGATTATCGCTGCATTTAGTGCCGAAAGTGACAAAAAAAAGTTTTATCCCTCTAGTGCATGTGGAACACACCCCAAATTAACCCCTCCATATTATAAAATTCGTTAAAAATACACAATTTCGAAAAGTCAAAATGTTTTTAATGATTATCGCTGCATTTAGTGCCGAAAGTGCAACTAAACATGCGCTAGAGGGATAAAACTTTTTAGTTGCACTTTCGGCAATAAATGCAGCAACAATCATTAATAACATTTTGACTCTTCGAAATTGCGTATTTTTAACGAATTTTATAGTGTGCAGGGGTTGATTTAGGGTGTGTTCCACATGCACTAAAGGGATGAAACTTTTTGGTGGCACTTTTGGCACTAAATGCAGCGGTAATCATTAAAAACATTTCGACTTTTTAAAATTCTGTATTTTTAACGAATTTTATAGTGTGCAAGGGTTGATTTGGGGTGTGTTCCACATACACTAGAGGGATGAAACTTTTTTGTGGTACTTTTGGCTCTAAATGCAGCGATAATCATTAAAAACATTTTCACTTTTCCAAATTGTGTATTTTTTACGAATTTTATAGTGTGCAGGGGTTGACTTGAGATGAGTTCCACATGCACTAGACGGATGAAATTTTTTGGCGGGACTTTCAGCACTAAATGCAGCGATAATCATTAAAAACATTTTCACTTTTCGAAATTGTGTATTTTTTACGAATTTTATAGTCTGTAATTTTTAAAGAAACACTTTTTTTAACGCTGAATATCTCGGAATCTATGCATTATAAAAAAAAAAAATCTGAAGAGAAAAATTCTTTGTTTTTACATGACACCAAAAAAAAGGTTACGTGATTCACAGAAGTGCAGTACTAAATACATCCAATCAAATTTTTGTATCTAAAGAAATTTTGCTCTTAACAAAAGTGTGCTTTTTATTTGAAAAACACTATTTCTTAAAATAAGAAAAATTGTCTTCGATCAAAACAATATTTGATTGGAAGTATTCAGTACTGCATTTCTTGGATTCAAGTAATCTGTTTTCTCAGTGTAGAATAAGTATTTTTGATGAAAAATAATGTTGAAAAAAATTTTGTTTTCTATTTTTACCGTTTTATTTATTTATTTTTTTCAAATAAATATTTTATAATTTTTATACATAAAAGAATAAAGTTACAAAATGTGTTAACTATTTTTCTTTGTGTATAAAAGTTAGAAAATATTATTATAAACAAAAATAAAACGGTAAAAAATGAAAAAATAAAATTTTCGAGCATTATTTTTTCTTCACAAATACTTATTCTGCACGAAAAAAACAAAAACAAATTCTTCAAAGCCTTTTTCTATAATGCATAGATCCCGAGATATATAGCATTGAAAAAAGTGTTTTTTCTTTTTCAAAAAAATGTCATAACTTTAAACCGGCTTCATAAAAAAATGTCATCTTGGGCTCACTTTGAAGAAAATACAAATACGCAATATGCCAATTACATTTGAAAGGTAATGTGACTCAATCTTTAAAATCACGTTGGATTTTTTTAAATATATACATTTTTTATAGAGATAGAAAACTTTTTATTTCCAGCGATTTCGCTCAGGGTAGGAATACTGGTTGATCGGGAGTGCAGGTGTGTAATGACCAATGGCCATGTATATCTATGCCGCCAAAAATTATTGCGTCATAGATATATAATGGCTATTGCATGCCTATGAGTACTTCAGGTTCGCCTCACAGGCATGACTTTAGGTTCGCTCCACAGGCATGAAAAACGGTTATATAAAAAATTGTTTAAAGCGCATATATGTTTTTGCTCTTTTTGTTTTTCAGATTAAACATGGTTGTAAGTGGAGCCTTCTGAAAGTCCGGGAATATATGACGGCTCGCCACGGTGTTTCTGCATTTAACAACCTCCTGCATCGCATTGCCGGTAAATACTTATTCGTGTTGCCACCCCATTATTCTAAGACGTTTCGTGCGTTAGTGTGTTCGCACAAGTGCACGATGCACCGGTAAATGGTTATGTTGCTCGTTTTCACAATATAAAATTACAAATAAAAGCAGTTTTCTACCCTATCCAGGAAATTTTCTCAAATAATTGATAATATCGTCGCGATGAGCTGTACCTAATTGTATACCACCTCGATTTCAATGTAATTATAGTATAATGAGAGGCCTATGCAACATCCCTTATAGACATTTACCGACACTCATAACTTCCGCAGGTTTGAGTCAATGCAAAAAGAAGTTTAA